>NC_137333.1:39721538-40286538 GCF_965287045.1 Carcharhinus amblyrhynchos | reverse complement strand
CTTGACACTCACGACTCTTCCCCCTCTAGCTGGAGACTGCAGGCCCCGACCACTTCAACGTTTGCCTCGTCACCAATTTATTACATCAATGGTGACTCGATGCAGCTTTAACTATAAAGATTTTACTGCCAACAGAGTATTTATATCCATGCACAACAGTGTAAGGCTGGACTTCAAATGCGACTGCTCTCCTGGATACTTGAGCTCCAACTGCCAGTCCCTTCTTGACCCATGGTCCGTGCCTTCCTGCCGATTAGCTCAGCTTCCTACCAAGACAATCCATGAGTCCTCGCCAGTTATTTGGCTCTTGGAACATGCCTCCCTTTTAAAGGCTACGCTACTACAAGAATGAAGTGATGGAAGGTTGAACTAGAAGATATAGAATAATTAGGTAGGACAACCCTGGATAAAGAAGCAGTAGTGAAAAAATGTTGGAACTCAAAAAACAAAAGACTGCAGATCTTGCTGACAAGTAACGAGTCAAATAGAATACAAAAACCCTGATTCAAATGTGGAAGTTGTGACAGATGACTGGCAGGCTTCCAATTTAACATTTTGCTTAAAAAGGAAAGAAGTTGTAAACCAGGTACTTCTAGCACAGTTGGCCCTATGGCTGCATTCTGATTTTCTCCTCATTTTTAGGTGTATGAACCAGGCAGTTGGACAATGGAATGGACTATACTTGGCCCAAAAAAATGGCCCTGTAAAGAAAGTAGAAGTAGTTGTTTCTTTATGTGTACAAACCTGTTTAGTTTCTGGCAAAAATCAGTCCAGTTTTTGACTTTATCTTAGGAAGGATATCAAGGCCAAAAGAGATCTGTCAATTAAATAAGAGCAGAAGTAGGCCCTTGAGCCTGCTCCGACATTTGATAAGATCACGGCTGATCTTTTTGTGTTGAATTCCACATTCCCCCATTCCTGATAACCTTTGATTTCCTTACTTAACTTGAATCTATCTACCTCCATTTCTTAAAAAAACATTGAATGACACTCCCCTCCGCTGTTTTCTGAAGCAAGATTTCCCAGTTGCACAATCTTCTGAGAGAAAAAAAAATTCTCCTCATCTCTGTCCTAAAAGGGTGACCCTTAATTTTAAAACTGTATTCCCTAGATCTGGACTTAGGTCCACCTTATCAATAATGTTCAGGATCTTATATACTTCAATCAGGTCAGCCTCACTCTTCTAAATTCTAACGGTTACAAGTCCAGTCTGTCTAAATCTTCTGCAAAAGACAACCAGCTCAGTCCGAGTATAAATTTAGTAAACCTCTCCTGAACCTCTTCCCACACATTTACATCCTTCCTTAAATAAGGAGAACAAAACTGCACACAGTATTTGAGGTGTGGTCTCATCAATGCCCTGTAGAGATGTGATGGGGTATGGCATGTGTAAAGGTGCGAAGGGGTATGGGGAATTAGAGATATGAAGGTGTATGGGGGCATGTAGAGATGTGAAGGAATGTGGGGGATGTAGAGGGGTGAAGGGGTGTGGGAGGTTGTAGAAGCGTGAAGGTGTGTGGAGGTTGTAGAGGTGTGAAGGGGAATGGGAAGTGTAGAGGTGTGAAGGGGTGCGGGGTGTAGAAGCGTGAAGGTGTGTGGAGGTTGTAGAGGTGTGAAGGGGAATGGGAAGTGTAGAGGTGTGAAGGGGTGCGGGGTGTGTAGAGGTGTGAAGGGGTGCGGGGTGTGTAGAGGTGTGAAGGGGTGCGGGGTGTGTAGAGGTGTGAAGGGGTGCGGGGTGTGTAGAGGTGTGAAGGGGTGCGGGGTGTGTAGAGGTGTGAAGGGGTGCGGGGTGTGTAGAGGCGTGAAGGGGTGCGGGGTGTGTAGAGGCGTGAAGGTGTGTGGAGGTTGTAGAGGCGTGAAGGGACGCGGGGCGTAGAGGCGTGAAGGGACGCGGGGCGTAGAGGCGTGAAGGGACGCGGGGCGTAGAGGCGTGAAGGGACGCGGGGCGTAGAGGCGTGAAGGGACGCGGGGCGTAGAGGCGTGAAGGGACGCGGGGCGTAGAGGCGTGAAGGGACGCGGGGCGTAGAGGCGTGAAGGGACGCGGGGCGTAGAGGCGTGAAGGGACGCGGGGCGTAGAGGCGTGAAGGGACGCGGGGCGTAGAGGCGTGAAGGGACGCGGGGCGTAGAGGCGTGAAGGGACGCGGGGCGTAGAGGCGTGAAGGGACGCGGGGCGTAGAGGCGTGAAGGGACGCGGGGCGTAGAGGCGTGAAGGGACGCGGGGCGTAGAGGCGTGAAGGGACGCGGGGCGTAGAGGCGTGAAGGGACGCGGGGCGTAGAGGCGTGAAGGGACGCGGGGCGTAGAGGCGTGAAGGGACGCGGGGCGTAGAGGCGTGAAGGGACGCGGGGCGTAGAGGCGTGAAGGGACGCGGGGCGTAGAGGCGTGAAGGGACGCGGGGCGTAGAGGCGTGAAGGGACGCGGGGCGTAGAGGCGTGAAGGGACGCGGGGCGTAGAGGCGTGAAGGGACGCGGGGCGTAGAGGCGTGAAGGGACGCGGGGCGTAGAGGCGTGAAGGGACGCGGGGCGTAGAGGCGTGAAGGGACGCGGGGCGTAGAGGCGTGAAGGGACGCGGGGCGTAGAGGCGTGAAGGGACGCGGGGCGTAGAGGCGTGAAGGGACGCGGGGCGTAGAGGCGTGAAGGGACGCGGGGCGTAGAGGCGTGAAGGGACGCGGGGCGTAGAGGCGTGAAGGGACGCGGGGCGTAGAGGCGTGAAGGGACGCGGGGCGTAGAGGCGTGAAGGGACGCGGGGCGTAGAGGCGTGAAGGGACGCGGGGCGTAGAGGCGTGAAGGGACGCGGGGCGTAGAGGCGTGAAGGGACGCGGGGCGTAGAGGCGTGAAGGGACGCGGGGCGTAGAGGCGTGAAGGGACGCGGGGCGTAGAGGCGTGAAGGGACGCGGGGCGTAGAGGCGTGAAGGGACGCGGGGCGTAGAGGCGTGAAGGGACGCGGGGCGTAGAGGCGTGAAGGGACGCGGGGCGTAGAGGCGTGAAGGGACGCGGGGCGTAGAGGCGTGAAGGGACGCGGGGCGTAGAGGCGTGAAGGGACGCGGGGCGTAGAGGCGTGAAGGGACGCGGGGCGTAGAGGCGTGAAGGGACGCGGGGCGTAGAGGCGTGAAGGGACGCGGGGCGTAGAGGCGTGAAGGGACGCGGGGCGTAGAGGCGTGAAGGGACGCGGGGCGTAGAGGCGTGAAGGGACGCGGGGCGTAGAGGCGTGAAGGGACGCGGGGCGTAGAGGCGTGAAGGGACGCGGGGCGTAGAGGCGTGAAGGGACGCGGGGCGTAGAGGCGTGAAGGGACGCGGGGCGTAGAGGCGTGAAGGGACGCGGGGCGTAGAGGCGTGAAGGGACGCGGGGCGTAGAGGCGTGAAGGGACGCGGGGCGTAGAGGCGTGAAGGGACGCGGGGCGTAGAGGCGTGAAGGGACGCGGGGCGTAGAGGCGTGAAGGGACGCGGGGCGTAGAGGCGTGAAGGGACGCGGGGCGTAGAGGCGTGAAGGGACGCGGGGCGTAGAGGCGTGAAGGGACGCGGGGCGTAGAGGCGTGAAGGGACGCGGGGCGTAGAGGCGTGAAGGGACGCGGGGCGTAGAGGCGTGAAGGGACGCGGGCGTAGAGGCGTGAAGGGACGCGGGGCGTAGAGGCGTGAAGGGACGCGGGGCGTAGAGGCGTGAAGGGACGCGGGGCGTAGAGGCGTGAAGGGACGCGGGGCGTAGAGGCGTGAAGGGACGGTAGAGGCGTGAAGACGCGGGGCGTAGAGTGCGTGAAGGGACGCGGACGGTAGGAGGCGTGAAGGGACGCGGGGCGTAGAGGCGGAAGGGACGCTGGGCGTAGAGCGGAAGGACGCGGGCTAGAGGCGTGAAGGGACGCGGGGCGTAGAGGCGTGAAGGGACGCGGGGCGTAGAGGCGTGAAGGGACGCGGGGCGTAGAGGCGTGAAGGGACGCGGGGCGTAGAGGCGTGAAGGGACGCGGGGCGTAGAGGCGTGAAGGGACGCGGGGCGTAGAGGCGTGAAGGGACGCGGGGCGTAGAGGCGTGAAGGGACGCGGGGCGTAGAGGCGTGAAGGGACGCGGGGCGTAGAGGCGTGAAGGGACGCGGGCGTAGAGGCGTGAAGGGACGCGGGCGTAGAGGCGTGAAGGGACGCGGGGCGTAGAGGCGTGAAGGGACGCGGGGCGTAGAGGCGTGAAGGGACGCGGGGCGTAGAGGCGTGAAGGGACGCGGGGCGTAGAGGCGTGAAGGGACGGGGGCGTAGAGGCGTGAAGGGACGCGGGGCGTAGAGGCGTGAAGGGACGCGGGGCGTAGAGGCGTGAAGGGACGCGGGGCGTAGAGGCGTGAAGGGACGCGGGGCGTAGAGGCGTGAAGGGACGCGGGGCGTAGAGGCGTGAAGGGACGCGGGGCGTAGAGGCGTGAAGGGACGCGGGCGTAGAGGCGTGAAGGGACGCGGGGCGTAGAGGCGTGAAGGGACGCGGGGCGTAGAGGCGTGAAGGGACGCGGGGCGTAGAGGCGTGAAGGGACGCGGGGCGTAGAGGCGTGAAGGGACGCGGGGCGTAGAGGCGTGAAGGGACGCGGGGCGTAGAGGCGTGAAGGGACGCGGGGCGTAGAGGCGTGAAGGGACGCGGGGCGTAGAGGCGTGAAGGGACGCGGGGCGTAGAGGCGTGAAGGGACGCGGGGCGTAGAGGCGTGAAGGGACGCGGGGCGTAGAGGCGTGAAGGGACGCGGGGCGTAGAGGCGTGAAGGGACGCGGGGCGTAGAGGCGTGAAGGGACGCGGGGCGTAGAGGCGTGAAGGGACGCGGGCGTAGAGGCGTGAAGGACGCGGGGCGTAGAGGCGTGAAGGGACGCGGGGCGTAGAGGCGTGAAGGGACGCGGGGCGTAGAGGCGTGAAGGGACGCGGGGCGTAGAGGCGTGAAGGGACGCGGGGCGTAGAGGCGTGAAGGGACGCGGGGCGTAGAGGCGTGAAGGGACGCGGGGCGTAGAGGCGTGAAGGGACGCGGGGCGTAGAGGCGTGAAGGGACGCGGGGCGTAGAGGCGTGAAGGGACGCGGGGCGTAGAGGCGTGAAGGGACGCGGGGCGTAGAGGCGTGAAGGGACGCGGGGCGTAGAGGCGTGAAGGGACGCGGGGCGTAGAGGCGTGAAGGGACGCGGGGCGTAGAGGCGTGAAGGGACGCGGGGCGTAGAGGCGTGAAGGGACGCGGGGCGTAGAGGCGTGAAGGGACGCGGGGCGTAGAGGCGTGAAGGGACGCGGGGCGTAGAGGCGTGAAGGGACGCGGGGCTAGAGGCGTGAAGGGACGCGGGGCGTAGAGGCGTGAAGGGACGCGGGGCGTAGAGGCGTGAAGGGACGCGGGGCGTAGAGGCGTGAAGGGACGCGGGGCGTAGAGGCGTGAAGGGACGCGGGGCGTAGAGGCGTGAAGGACGCGGGGCGTAGAGGCGTGAAGGGACGCGGGGCGTAGAGGCGTGAAGGGACGCGGGGCGTAGAGGCGTGAAGGGACGCGGGGCGTAGAGGCGTGAAGGACGCGGGGCGTAGAGGCGTGAAGGACGCGGGGCGTAGAGGCGTGAAGGGACGCGGGCGTAGAGGCGTGAAGGGACGCGGGGCGTAGAGGCGTGAAGGGACGCGGGGCGTAGAGGCGTGAAGGGACGCGGGGCGTAGAGGCGTGAAGGGACGCGGGGCGTAGAGGCGTGAAGGGACGCGGGGCGTAGAGGCGTGAAGGGACGCGGGGCGTAGAGGCGTGAAGGGACGCGGGGCGTAGAGGCGTGAAGGGACGCGGGGCGTAGAGGCGTGAAGGGACGCGGGGCGTAGAGGCGTGAAGGGACGCGGGGCGTAGAGGCGTGAAGGGACGCGGGGCGAGGCGTGAAGGGACGCGGGGCGTAGAGGCGTGAAGGGACGCGGGGCGTAGAGGCGTGAAGGGACGCGGGGCGTAGAGGCGTGAAGGGACGCGGGGCGTAGAGGCGTGAAGGGACGCGGGGCGTAGAGGCGTGAAGGGACGCGGGGCGTAGAGGCGTGAAGGGACGCGGGGCGTAGAGGCGTGAAGGGACGCGGGGCGTAGAGGCGTGAAGGGACGCGGGGCGTAGAGGCGTGAAGGGACGCGGGGCGTAGAGGCGTGAAGGGACGCGGGGCGTAGAGGCGTGAAGGGACGCGGGGCGTAGAGGCGTGAAGGGACGCGGGGCGTAGAGGCGTGAAGGGACGCGGGGCGTAGAGGCGTGAAGGGACGCGGGGCGTAGAGGCGTGAAGGGACGCGGGGCGTAGAGGCGTGAAGGGACGCGGGGCGTAGAGGCGTGAAGGGACGCGGGGCGTAGAGGCGTGAAGGGACGCGGGGCGTAGAGGCGTGAAGGGACGCGGGGCGTAGAGGCGTGAAGGGACGCGGGGCGTAGAGGCGTGAAGGGACGCGGGGCGTAGAGGCGTGAAGGGACGCGGGGCGTAGAGGTGTGAAGGGGTGTGGGGCGTAGAGGTGTGAAGGGGAATAGAGGTGTCAAGGTGTGAAGGGGAATGGGGAGTGTAGAGAGGTGAAGGGTTGTGGGGGTGTAGAGTGCGAAGGGGAGTGAGGGTTGTAGACGTGTGAGGGAGTGTGGGGGAGTGTGGGGGATGTAGAGGTGCGAAGGGGAATGAGGGGTAGAGGTGTGAATGAGTGCAGGTGAGTAGAGGTGTGAAAGTGTGTGGGGAAGTTTGCTGCGAAGGGATTCACACTGGGAGCATGGTGGAACCTGTGGTTAGTTGTGATTGGCGGGAATGTTAAGGATCCCAGGCACTGAAGTAACCTGTAATGTGCAAGGGTGGGGGTGTGATCTCTGAGGTTTGTTAGTGTGGAGCTGTACAGGGAACCTGGTGGCTGGCAGGTGAGAAGGGGAATGTCAATAGAAATGGGGATGGGATTTATAGAGTGGAAGGAGAGATGGAAGTTAATCTGGACATTGTGGACGATGGGAGAGGGTTAAAGGGTAACTGTATGGACACTGTTACACCAGGAGGCCAATGGTTGAGTGGATGGCTGGAAGAGGGGAAAATGCTTTTGGAGTACAAGAGAAAACGTGACTGCTAAGGTTGAGACTATCATGGTGGAGAAGTTAAGATGCTGCCTGAAAGTCAGATCAGTGGCTGGGCAGAAATGTGAGTCATCTCAACTGGACAACTGAAAGGGAAGCCAACATGGAGTACAGACAACACAAGGGCCCGGGATCACTGAGACTCTGAAGGATGTGGGCTGAGTGTACATGAGAGAGTGTTTGCATATGGATAACAAGAACACTGGAACTTGGCACTGGCTCCCTGCAGATGCTTCATTCAGGTTGCAAGATGATGAAGGGAAGGGGATAAATGCCTTGGCAACTACACCTCAAACAAGAAAGCAGACATTGTTAAAGTGAAGGTGATAATATTTCCAGGAGTTGCCCGATTGTGACGTTTATCGGTATTTCACTGCTGCAGCCAGTTAGGATTTAATACTGCTTGATTTTTCTTTCCCTGTCACCTCTTCCCAATGTTCCCCCGACAGCCACAGCAGGGACAGAGACAGCCTGCTGACCAGTTGGTCCTGTGGCCTGGGATGACCATGGCGGCTGTTATCTGGAGACGAGTCCTGGAGGGACCCGGCTTTCTTTGGCTGTCCTGCTCTGAGGTAGCTGCTCTGTCTGCACTCATGGAGGACAAGGCTGAAGGGCCCACAGCAAAGGGGATTCAGAAGGGCCAGATCATCTCTGAGAGTGGATTGCTCTTTGAAGGGAAGGGGGTTCTGGATGGAGGTTGAGGTGCTCGGCCCACCTCTCGTGTAGCCACTACACAAACTCCCCCATGGCTACCCCCTGGTGGAGTGCAGGTCTCTGCACATCTCCATCAAAATCTGCTGGACTAGAATGCCCATGGAAACCTCCATGTTGGCACCTGTCCATTAGCCAGCAGGCGGATGGACTCCTCCACCTCGTGTGCCACCCTGTTGAGGGCCTCCTACATCTTTGCTGGATATTCCCTGGCCTCCTGCTGACTCTGCACCAATGGTTGGAAGGCCAATTCCAGAAGACTGTCAACAAACTTGACCCTTCTTCCCCAGCAGTCCTCAAAGTGCTGGTGGGTTCAGCTGACCCTGCCTCCTCCTGCTGTGTTCAGCTGGTGAGCACCAGACAGTGAGACCCTTCCTACAGTAGAATCAAAGAATCTCTACAATGCAGAAGGAGGCCATTCAGCCCATCAAGCTTGCACCAACAACAGTCCCATCTAGACCCTATCTCTGTAACCCCATGTATTTACCCTCCTAATCCTCTTGACGCACCTAAGGGCAATTTAACATGGCCAATCCACCCAACAGGCACTTCTTTGGAGTATGGGAGGAAACGGAGCACCCAATGGAAACCCATGCAGACGGAGAGAGAATGTGCAAACTCCACGCAGACAATGACCTGAGGCAGGAATTCAACCCAAGTCCCTGATGCTGTGAAGCACAGTGCTAATCACTGTGCCACCATGCCACCCGTATACAATGACCCTGACTGACTGGAGGGCCAAATCCAGTCTCCCCATCTCCAACCCTGCCAGCTGTGCTGCTGTCTCCTCAAATCTGCTCTCCTATCTTCTCCCTCTCCTCCCCTGGTTATAGCTTAACCTCTTCTGTTCAAATAGAGAATATGGGATTTGAGACAAATTGTATTAGCATCCAACTAGACATAGCAATGTCACATGTTTCTTTGAGATAAACCATTGGATTGTCTGATATCTGATTGATACACTGCTGCATGCTATCTATTAGTGTCCTGGATCAGCAGCCTCCTGGGCCCATTCACATACAAGGATAAAGCCCTGAGAGGCACGTTATTTGCAGAGCTTGCTAGTTCCTTCTGCACCTGAACTCCTCACCCAAACCCCCTCTCCCACCCCACTTGCAGGCAGCTTTCTGTGGAAGGAGGCAGAGTGGTCACTCCACCTGCAGGGTAGATGGACTGTAGTTGGACTATGAGGCATGACCTTATGACCTTGCCACTGAGGCCCATGTTCCCTGTACCATGTAGTAATGTGAATATCAGTTGCTGAGAGTTCACTGATTCTGGCGGAACGGATGTAGTCAGCCATTCTCTTCCGGCTTTGAGATCTGACCTGCGCTGGACAGCCTGGGCATGGACAATATTGACCACCAGTGCCTATGCAGGATTGGTTTCCCTGCTTGGGATCCTCCTCCCGTCAGCTACAGAACACTCCTCCTGGCCTCTACCTGGTCAAGGTATTCACATAGGGATGTGTCACTGAACTTGTGCACTTGACCTCTTTCTGCCCTCTCAATGGGGCTTGTCAATAAGATGGATGCCTGGGCATCCAGCCCACGCTGCTGTGTGACAGGCTGCAAAATCCCCAACTGCTTAATGACTGATGTTTGGGATCTGTGCTACCATGTCAGTCTCTGCAGCAGGAAGTGTTGCCACAGGACTTAGTCCCAGATGGGAGAATTCCACCCTTTCTGTATATTCTGTTTGTTACCAACAGGATGGGGTGGATGAAGGGTGAGGGATGGGCTTAATTTAAACAGCACTACTTTTTCCTTTCACCTCAAGTTAGCGAAAATGGTGGAGGATTAAGCTTTGCATGCAGAAACTGGTGGGATGAAATGTTAGAACAAGGGGGACTCTATCTTTGTTCTGGAAGGGAGGGGAAGGGGTAAGGGTTGTGGCGCAGGAGATGGACTGCATGCTGTTGAGGGCCCTGTCGGCAACTGTAGGTGGGAAGCCATGGGTTGAGGGAGAAGGATCACATATTAGAAGCACCATTTTGGCCATTTTCACCAACTTCAAAGTGATGCGACCATCAAACACACTTTCCCTTCACTCTCCCTGTCAGCATTCCACAGAGACTGTTCCCTCCGGGATAACCTGGTCCACTCCTTCACTATACGCAACATCTCTCCCATCACCTATGGCACCTTCCCATGCAAGCGTAGAAGGTGTAACACCTGCCTCTTTATCTCTTCTATGCTCACCATCCAAGATCCAAAACATTCATTCCAGGTTAAGCAGCATTTCACTTGCACCTTTTTCAATTTGGTGTATTGCATTCCCTGCTCCCAATGTGGTTTCCTCTATATCGGAGAGACCAGGCGTAGATTGGGTGATCGCTTTGTAGCGCACCTTCGATCTGTGTGTAGTCAGGACCCTGACCTTCCAGTTGCTTGCCATTTTAACACACGACCCCGCTCCCATTCCTACATGTCTGTCCTTGGCCTGCTGCAATGTTCCAATGCAACGCAAACTGGAGGAACAGCATCTCATTTTCCTGCTAGGCACTTTATAGCCTTCCAGTCTCAATATCGAATTCAACAATTTCAGGTGATTTGCTCTATCCCATCTCGACCCCTTTGTTATCATTCTATTTCTTTTTTTTTTAACTGTTCTCTACCTTTTATTTCTTTATTGTCTTTCTTCATTTTTCTTCCCCCCCCGACTCATACCCCCCCCGACTCATTCCCCCTACTTTATCCCCCTTCCCTTCCCTTTTCTCCCCCTTTTCTAAATGTTACCTTTGTCCCATCCATTCCCCCCCCACCACCACCTCCCCCCCTTCCCCACCCCCCAACATCTTCATCTGTCACAGCTCACTCATTTTGGTTTTTCTGTCATTTGGCCATTCACAGCTTTCATTCTCTTTGTGGGCAGCCATTAGCAGTCTTTTCCCGTGGTTTCCGTGGCTATGACTCATCTTTCATTTCCTCACCCTGCAGTATAAATATCTCCACTTTCTAAGCCTTTTAGCTTTGATAAAGGATCATCTGGACTCGAAACATTAGCTCTATTCTATCCTTATAGATGCTGTTAGACCTGCTGAGATTTTCCAGCATTTTCTCTTTTGGTTTCAGATTCCAGCATTCACAGTAATTTGTTTTTATTAGAAATTAAAAGGAAAGTGATGGGGTCCTTTATCCTAGCTGATCAGGAGAGTCCATTGGCCAACTTGGGTTATGAAATGTAGTTGGCCTTGGTGTAGCTCCGTTTGAATTTACTCTGTGCAGCCTACAATGTATTGTTAGTGCCTCTTCAGAGATAACAAGGTGTAAGTTTCTTCAAATGGGTGAGATAGATCATTTTGTTCAAGAGTCAAGAACAGGCCTAGAGTCAGCCATTTTAAATATCTTTGTCCGATTTTTAAAATTTTGGAATTAGCCATGATTAAGAGGAAAGGCCAGTCAAAATGAAAGATTGAATGTGAGAACAAATAAGAATTAAATAAGGAAGAGTATTTATGAAATAGAGCTCAATGCCATCCTCATTAGAAGTGTCTCAGTTTTATTGCTTTACTTGTTCCAGAATGAATAAATCCATCTCCCACCCATTTTTTAAATCTAATTATCTTATAATAATCATTTGCTATCAAGTACAGCTTGGAACAACAGTGACAATGTTAAACCACTGCACTGTATTATGATGACTGTAGATGGTATAAAGTTTGATTTATGCATGTTCCATCAAAAATCTTATGAAGTTGGTTTTCTGAATCTTCCTTAGAACCACAGAGATATTATAGCACAGAAAGAGGCCATTTTGCCCATCAAGTCCATTTGTAGTCTAGCTATTGATTTCATTGATCCTTCCAACAGTGTCTTATCACTTAACACATTTGGAATCAAACAAAATCAGTTCCAATTGATTAAAAATCACACCCACTAATCATCTACATCTTCTGTGTAAGCTTGGTGGCCTAATTATTGATTGCACCAAGTATGACTGAAGCTGTGGCTATGGATAGCACTAGAGAAGGGAGAGGGAAATTGGGTGCGAGTCAAATTTAAATTAGATTAAAGTGGAACATGACAATGGAGGGAGAAATTTTCCCATTAACAGGTCCAGGCAGCGGGCAATCGGCAGGGTCATCCGTCCTGACTATCTGCCCCCTACCGCAGTTATATTCATTGCCAGGTGTCCCTGGAGAGGGTGCATGCAGTGTCCATGGGCGCAGTTGATGTCTTCCATGCCCATTGGGCACCACAGGGGCTGGGGTGCATTATAGACCCCAACAGTTACATTTTGATTTGATGTTTTAGTTTTCCTTTGCACTTTGTTTCTGTTTGGGCTGCTCCCCCTCCTTTTGGGGAGCTGCCCCTTTTACTTTGTCCCTGAGTTAATTTCAGTTGGTTTATTTGGTTTGCCTGAAAGAGGGAGGGAGATATTTTCAGAGAAGCTTCGGGTAGCCTTAAAAGCAATCTAAAGCAATCAGTGGCGTTCACCAAGGGGAAGGGACAGAGAAGGGACAGAGAATCCAGCAAATTTGAAAAGGAAATGTGAGGTACTACTCCACACCTGAATTTGCATGAGGATCCAGTTACAACTCCCAGATTGTAGGCCCAACAATGCCTGAATTTTAAAATCCTTACTCTCATCTTCCTATCTCTCCATGCCTTTGCCCATCTCTGTTTCTGTAACCTCCTTTAGCATACTACCTGCTGCGGGTTTCTCTGATGCTGGCCTTTGTTCATACCCAACTTCCTTCCCCTACCACTGGTGGCATGGCTGCAGACATGCCTGCAGCACTTTGACCCAAGAAGCCCCTCCCTCAACAACTCCGCCTCACTCACTTCTTTCATGACACAGATGGTGGCACTCTCATTTCTGGGCCAAGTGTTCAAATTCTTACATCAGTGGCCTGAGCACAAATCCCAGAACACGGTCCACAGTAGTCTGAAAGAGGCTGACATTGCCAGATGTTTCATCTTGTAGGTGAGATACTAAACTGTCTGCTCTCTCAGAGGAATGTAAAAGACAACATTGCGACAGTGCCAATGCCTGTTTGTACATCTCGTTTTGGAAAGAAGAACTTGATTAACAAGATCTGTGCCAAACTGTGTTATTTCACTCTTTCTGCGGTTTTGAACATTTAGTTGTTAGCAGGAGGGCATGAAGCACCTCTTGGCCAACCTAACTTCCATGGCAGATGTTTGCAATTCTCCAAAGGCGTCAGTTTAGAGAACTCTCATTGGAAAACCCATCGACACCAATGAAGGATGCTGAAGGTAATAAATAGAAAGGTTCCCAAAAGCCTCATATCCAGGGAAGCGAAAATCCAAAAAGGTATCAGGGATATAAACAAAGCGTATCTTAGAAAGCTGTGCCTTTTCAGTAACTCCCCAAGACAGAATCTGGTCATATTAAATTGAAGGCTTTAGGGCTTAGGTCTTAACATTTTCACAATGCAATGTTGTAATGTTTTCCTGTAATCAATAGTGACTACTTCAAAGGTAAGTAATTGGCTTTAAAGCTCTTTGTAGGTAGTATATAAATGAAAATTCTATATTTTGTTTGAGGATTGTGTGCATACAAGTATATTCACAGAGTTCACATCTGTTCTCTTCCTTTAATGATGCAGTTCAGAAAAGCTACATGAATTGCTCATTAATGACCTTAACAAGCAAAACATAGACTTTTTAAACACACTGATCACTGGTGCTCATGCGGGGAAGGATGCTCGGAGCATTGTTAAACACAGATGGACAACTGGTTTGTGCTTTCAATCACAGTTGCCAGCTTGTATTAATGTCTATTTTCTCAGTAGTATTATTCGAAAAGAGGAGAATGTGTGCAATACAGTTACATTTCAAAAGGGCGTACTGATTTCACTCAGTCATAGATTAGATTGAATTTCCTCTTCCATAAATCAGTTGAACTTATGCAGATAATTTGATTAAACCCACAATATTGTTTAGTTTTACTTAGTTTCTACACCCAGATCTTAAACCTTGAGTTACAGAAATGCATTCCATTTCAGGAGCATTTCACAGAGTTAGTTTGGAAAAGCCTCTTTAGACCATCAAATGTCCCTACCCTCTTTCCAATTATTTCACGGGAGATATGAGAAATGTTTAATATAGAATCTTAGGATGATAGAATTGTATTGCACTGAAGCGGCTCAATCAGCTTATTGTATCTGTGTTGATTCTAATTCTCCAAAAGAACTATATGTTTAGTCTCATTCACCTCATTAGTCTCATTCGTTAAAAGAAAAATCAATACTTGAGGTTATGTAGTGCCTTTTATGACATCTGAATGTCCTGAAGTTTTTTGCACTTCAATTAATTATTTTGGAAGTATAGTCACTGTAGCAAAGTTGGAAACATGGAGTGAATTTGCACACAGCAAAGTCCAACAAGCAGCAATGAAGTAAATACCAAATAATACGTTTAAGGGTTCTTGACTGAGGATTAAGTGTTGACCAGGCAATTTGCCCAGTCCCAGACGGCACTTGCTGAGGGGCTCCAGAGCTTGGTGCAGTCTCAGATGTCTATCGATGAGGAGCTCCAGAGATTGACACAATCTCAGAGGTCTATCACAGAGAGCTTGCACACGACAATACAGATACAGTTGGGCCTCTAGGGCAGGCAGAGCCAGGTGACACAGAGGCTTCTGAAACTCACATCGACTGCCCTACCGCCCCATGGAGTGTCCCAACGAGTACCTGGAGGGAGGGGGAAGCACTGGAGCTGGGCCTGCCATCTGTGATACCCTGACCATTCCCAGCCTTTCTGATTCTCCCCCTTCCTAACACTGATGCATCTCCCCAGCAGTGAGTTGATCAGCATGGCACAACCACATCTATGCCAACTGAATTTCAGCTGGGGCCCCGCCCGGTCCCGATCCACTAGGGGAAGTCCACCAAGGGCATCAGAAGCCATAGGGTGCAGACCATAGCTTACTTCCTCCACCTCCGATGTGCATCCTGGGGGGTACCTAGATGTAGCAGTAGGCCATGTACGTTTAAGAAGTTGTAGGGCATGGATGAAGGCATGCACTAGTTAGGGTTTTGGTAATTGTCAAGCTATAGATTCACTAATAAATGCTATTCCACCCTGCAGCTATGACTAACCTGTCTGTGATCGGCATCCCATAGGGAAACCATATCCCGACCACATGCATAGAGGTTCTGAGCTTTGTTCTGTGCGAGAGAGGCCTGAGTCTGTGATCTCCAGTTCCCAGCGTCTGATTGCCATGGTACTCCACGCACTCATCCAAAAAAACGTTAGAGTTGTGAGGTCAGCAGCCCCCATCGCTGACGGAGGATTCTGCAGCTTGAGCTCCTTTGCTCCAGTCACCACTCTCCCCCTAAGCAGGCCAACAGTGGGCGCTGTGTAGGCCCACAGTCAGTCTTGGATGACATTGAGGACCCACTGAACCTGAGGACCAATACCATCACCACCACCCACCGGGGTAGGGGACAGCATGCTGGTGCCATGACCGTCACTCAGATGTGGAGTTGAATGCCAGTGTGCAGTCAGACTTGTGTTGCACCAGGGCAGCATCACATTTTGCCACATAACGTATCATCATTACACTCTTGGCCAGGCACAAAACTCACTAACACAGCCAACCCAGGCCCATCACATGGTGTAGTGCCAATGGGACCCTGACAAGTGGTGTGGACAACAGTTGGGGGGGGGGGGGGGGGGATTGCAGGCTCCATGGGGTGGAGTCAGAGGTGGTGGATTGCCAGCCTCCTAGCCAGAGAACCTTGTGATGGTGAGAGCTTCCCTTGCCATCCTGCACTCCTGGGCTTTTACAACCGAATTTTTCCATTCTCCGGCTCTTCCTTGGCCTCGCCCTCCACATCCTCCTGGCATGCCTCCTCCTCAGGGGAGGGAGAGAGACAGAGACAGTCCGTAAAGTTATCCATCCTGGACCCCTCACCCCCTCCTAGCAACTGTGTCCTCATGTATCTGGACATTGACAACACGATACCATCCTTGGTGCTGTTGACCCTTGCCACTTCCTCACCACAGTGAGTACATAGAGTACAAGGGTGGCTGTGGTAGAATCAAAGAACCCTACAGTGCAGAAAGAGGCCCTTCGGCCCATCGAGTCTGCACCAACCACAATCCCACCCAATCCCCCCATATCCCTACATATTTTACCCGCTAATCCCTCTAACCTAAGCATCTCAGGACACTAAAGGGGCAATTTTAGCATGGCCAATCATCCTAACCCGCACATCTTTGGACTGTGGGAGGAAACCGGAGCACCCAGAGGAAACCCACACAGACACCAGGAGAATGTGCAAACTCCACACAGACAGTGACCTGAGCTGGGAATCGAACCCAGGACCCTGGAGCTGTGAAGCAGCAGTGCTAACCACTGTGCTAACATGCCACCCATGGGAGTCCCATTGGGAAACATTGAGGCATTGACCTGCATACACCCACCTGGACGTCTGGTGCATTGGCGTCCAGAAATGGCTTGCAGGCCAGGCCGAAGCCGGAGACGTAACTTCATGACTTTTATATGATGGGTAGAGTTGAGACTCGACCTAATATGCAACCCTTCAGAGGTAGTCCAGTTGGCAGGAGTAATATACACAACGTGAGCTCGAAGCCAGTGACAAGCCCTGACCTGAGGACACCCAGACCACCTTGGGCCGAAACCAAACTCTGAACCGATGCGGGCCCCCTACCCTGCAACATGGCAGTGAACGAGACCCCCCCCACTGTACCCTGAGGGTTGGTGCTCAGTGGGATTTCACTCTGCTTCATCACTGATGTGCTTGAGCCACACTTTAAAGAGCAGTCGTGATTCGTGCTGGAGTGACATCTCGCTGGAGAAGTGAGAAGCATCCGGGAGGTGGGGAGGGAGCAGGGGGAGAGCAGCTATGTTGAGCTCACTAATTATATTGAAATCCAGTCAAATCTATAAAGGACAGCTCGGATACTTTGTACCACATCATGCTGCAGACTTTCTCCATTTAAATAATAATCTGCTTTCCTATTTTACCTGCTAAAGAGGACAACTTCCTATTATACTCCATTTGCCAAAGTTTTAGCCTATTTATATCCCTTCAAAGACTCTTTGCATCCTCCCTACAACTTGCTTTCCTACCTATCTTCATACCATTGACAAATCTGGCTGCAATACAATTGGCCCTTCATCAAAGTCATGAATATAGATTGTAGATATTTGAGGCCCAGCACAGATTCCTATGGCACTTCACTAGTCACAGTTTGTCATCCTGGAAATGATCCTTTTAGCCTGACACTCTGTTTGCTGTTAGTCAGCCAGAATAATATATTACAATATAAATTTTTTCCAATAGTTTCCCTACCACTGAAGTTAGACTCATTGGCCAGTAATTTCCTGGTTTTCCCTTACTTCCCTCCTTAAATAACGTTAGCCTCCAGTCCTCTGCTGTGGCCAGAGAAAATGTGAAAATTGTCAGAGCCATTGTTATCTCTTCTCTTGCTCCCCACAACAGCCTGGGATAATCTCATCTGGGCCTGGGGATTTATGGCCTGTTCAAACAATTAATACTTCCTCCCTCTATATGTTAAGTTGTTCAAGCAAATCACAGTGCCCCCCACCCCCCTCCGATGTCTATACCTACATAACCCTTCTCCATTGTGAACACAGATTCAGAGTACTTATTTAAAACCTTACGTATGTTTTCTGGTTCCACCCTCACATTGCCATGTTGGGTCCTACTTTTTCCTTGGTCATCTTCCTGCCCTTAACATTCTTATAAAACACCTTTGGATTTTCCTTTGCTTTATCTGCGAGTGTTTTCTCGTGCTCCCTCTTCCCTCTCCTACTTTATTTTTTAAGTAACCCTCTGCACTTTCTATACTCCTCTGGAGCTTCTGCTGTTTTGAGCCCTCGTTATATACATAAGCCTTCCTTTTTTTTTTAAAACTTATCCAACCCTGGATATCCCTTGAAATCCATGTTTCTATGGACTTGTTGCCCATCCTTCACTTTCACAGGAACGTGATGGCTTTGTACTGTCTCGATTTTCTTTTTGAATGAATCCCACTGCTTTGATATAGGTTTTCTTTCATGTAGTTGCACCCAATTAACCTTGGCTAGATCCTGTTTTATGCTCTTAAAATTGGCCTTCCTCCAATTTAGGAACTTTACTTCTGCTCCATCTTTGTCCCCTTCCATAACTACTTCACATCCTACTGAGTTATGGTCACTGTCACCAAAATCCTCCTCCATTGAAACATTTACCACTTGCCCAGCTTCATTCCCTAATACTGAGTCCAACACTGCCCCAACTCTTGTAGGATGTTCTACATATCGGCATAAAAAGTTCTCCTGGACCCATTGTAAGAATTCAGCCCCTTTAAGCCTTTGACTATTCCAATTAATGTTTGGGAAATTGAAATCCCCTATTACTATCCTATTATTCATGTAATTCTCAGAGATTCTCAAATCTCAGAGTACTTTGATAGTGTAGCACTTCCTCAGTGTATCAGAAATAGGACTGGATGTAAACCATTTAATCCCATGAACTGTTCCACCAGTCAATAAAGGTCATGGTTGATCTGATGTGGTTTTATCTCCACTTCCCAGCCTGTCCCCCATAATACTTGACACCCTCCTCTATCAAAAACTTCAACTCAACTTTGGGTGTATTCAACAACCCAGCTCCCGTTCTTTGCTAGGAGAGAGAACTCCAAACACCAACAACCCTCTGAAAAGAAATTCCTTCTCTTTTCCATATTAAGTGGAAGATCCCTATTTTGAAACTCGTTCTGAATTCCCTCATGAGGGGAAACATTCTTTCAGCAGCAACATTGTCAATCATCCCCCTCAGGATCTTACATTTTTCAATAATCTCATCTCTCATTCTTCAAAACTGCTCAACCTTTTCTACAAAGACAACTTCTTCATCCCTAGAATCAGCTTAGTGAATTGCTTCCAAAGCATTTAAATCCCTCCTTAACTAAGGTGACCAAAACTGCACATAGTACTCTAGCTGTGATCTCACAAATGCCCTCACAGTTGAAGCAAGGCTTCCCTGCTTAATATTTCAGCCTCCTTGCAACAAAAGCCAAAATTCCATTTGCCTCCTTAATTACCTGCTGTATCTATAAGGACAGCTAGGATACTTTGTACCACATCATGCTGCAGACTTTCTCTATTTAAATAATAATCTGCTTTCCTATTTTACCTGCTAAAGAGGACAACTTCCTATTATACTCCATTTGCCAATGTTTTAGCCCATTTATATCCCTTCAAAGACTCTTTGCATCCTCCCTACAACTTGCTTTCCTACCTATCTTCATACCATCGGCAAATCTGCCTGCAATACAGTTGGCCCTTCATCAAAGTCATGAACGTAGATTATATATATTTGATGCCAAGCACAGATTCCTATGGCACTTCACTAGTTACAGTTTGTCATCCTGGAAATGATCCTTTTAGCCTGACACCCTGTTTGCTGTTAGTCAGCAGAGTAATATATCACAATATAAATGTGATATGTTAGCATGGATAGACTAGAATCTGCAGTTGTAAAAAGGGAGTTACAGAAACGTAATGTAAATGCTCTGATCTTGCGTAGCAACCATTAACATGACGACATTTATTGAATGCCTTTTGGAAATATATGAACTATATCTACTAGTTCCCCTTTATCCATGCTATTATATTCTCAGAGATCTTTCACAAATTTATCAAACATGATGTCCCATTCACAAAACCATGTTGACTTTGCCTGATTGTAATTTGATTTTCACCCTCTAATCTTAGATAATTTCTTCATTTGGCAGGGAATCTCCCTTTGTATTTATTCTTGAGAATATGATAAGATAGTACTTATTAACACCCCAAATTGTCCTGAGACTATAAATTGTGGAATTGTGAAGACTACACCAGATAAGAAAACAGAGGAATTAATTAATTTTTTAGGTAATTGCGACAATCAAGCAGTTTCCATGGCTATTATTAGGTGCCAAATCACAAATTCCCAGAATTTCTCAGTATTAATATCACAGAATACAATGGTAGTATTTGAACTCATGACCTCTTTTCTTTGTCCCTTAATAACTGCCTTTGTATTAGCATATGCGTCATTTGGTTACAAACTTGTTGAGAGTGTAACCAAGATGTTGATAATGCTTCCTAATTTGCTCCTGATTGGTGAAAACATACATTATCATATAACATCCAGGATATATTTCCTCAAGCTTCCTTACAATGATTTTCTTTGGAGCGGAGGCGGGAGCGATTCCCTCTGGTCTCTAAACATTAATGATATATGAAAAAAAAGAGAGATATTTCCGATGTTTGTAAAAGAAAATCCCCCAAAGAGTGCATTTTAAAATAGCAATCAGAGGAAGTCTGTCAGGTTTATCACATTGCTAATATGTGATGGCCAGAGGTATTCATTCCCCATGATGTCTATGTTGACTTCAAAAATGCTGATGCTATCACTATGCTGCTGAATTGATTTAAAATGTATGACCTCATATTTTGTGGGTAATTTGTTTTATAGCTTGGAGATGTTCAACAAAATGGTCTCAAAAGCAATGTTTAGTTCCTTCCAATAAGAACATAATGCATGCTTTCTCCAATGTACAATAAATAAGCATTTATAAAAATTGTAGCTTACATCAGTAACAGTTGAACCATTTGCTTTGAATCATGCTTTTACTTGATGCATACTCCTCTTCTGCCTTCATGTACCACACACTTGAGATGGCGTTAGTGGCCAAGGACTTCCATTGGATTGGTCTGCGAGTATGTACAGCAGAGGACTGCGGTGGTTTGCCATTGCCTTCTACAGTATATGGCTGACCAGGAAACACTCCACTCTAAGCACCTCGCATTAGGTGTATTGGTAGGATTTACAGGCTGATAATTAATCTGGAACATACCACTGGGAATAACCTACAAGGAAAGCTGATGGATCCATAAATTCACTCATAACACAAGCATAAGTGTGTTACAGGCTACCTGACAAAAAAATACGGTATTCGCAAAAAAGCTTTAATTTATTGTGCATTGGATAGTTAATGCATGCTTTGAGCAGAAAGAGGACCACTGTCTCAGGCACTGCATTTGCGCAGTGCTGTACTGAGCTGGCATATTGCTGTAACGTTCGCTGAGGTTATGCATTTAAAAGCATGTGATTATGTTCTTGTGTTTCTAACATCCAATAAGATATGGTGAAAGAACCAAGTGAGAGGCCCTAACTTCACAACACCCAGTCATGTCAGATTGAGGCCGTGATCATACTTTTATTTGTTCAGAAAGTCGCACAATCAAATCCCACTGCAAAGCTTGATTCTTTAATCCCAGCTGGCACTGGACCATAGGCTCCAGCCCTCGTTACAGACTTGGTCCAAATATGGATGATACAATATACTTTTAAGGGTGGCGCAGTGCACAGTGATTAGCCCTGCTGCCTCACAACGCCAAAGATCTTCTCAAGGGCATTCAGGATGGACAATAAATGCTGGCTAGCCAACTTCACCCATATCCCACAAATGAATAAAAAGAAAAGACCTGGGTTCAATTCTGGCCTTGGGTGACTGTGCGGAGTTTGCATGCTCTCTCCGGGTGCTCCGATTTCCTCCCATAGTCCAAAGATGTGCAGGTTAGGTGGATTGGCCATGCAAAATTATCCCTTAATGTCCTAAAATGTATAGATTAGGCTGATTAGCAGGGTAAATGCATGGAGTTATAGGGAAAGGGCCTGGGGCAGTTGGGAAGAGGCAGTGGGGTGGAGGTGGGTGCCTGGGTGAGATGATATTCAGAGAGTCAGTGCAGACTCAATGGGCTGAATATCTTCTGCACTGTAGGAATTCTATGGTTCTATGCATAGTAGCATGACATCAATAGAAGGGAAGTGTGTCACATGATCCAGTCATAGCTTCACCCTTCCTTTTGAGCGGAGCACATACATTTGTTCCTGATATCTTCAAGTTTTATACCTATGTATAAATGTTCTCATTTGCCTAGTCCAAATAAATGAACCCACAACATGTTTACACAATCCTTTATGAGCAACTGGAGTTGAATTCCAGAGGTGAGGAAAGATTGATTGCCTCTGACATAAAGGCAGCATTTTACCAAATGTAGCTTTAAGAAACCCAGGTGAAACTGGAATCGGTGGGATTGAGAAAACTCACTACTTGCTAGATTCAGTCTGAGCGTGGAGGATGATGGTTGTGGTTCTGGAGGCCAATCACCTCAGTCTCAGGATATTACTGCAGTCCTAGACCGGACCACTTTCAGCTGCTTCGACAATGAAGCAAGATCTTCTTTCCTGGATAAATGAAGATTGAGAGGAAATTTGTTCGAGTTGTTCAAAATCATGAGGGGTCTGGACAGATAGGGAAAATCTGGTATCAGAGTCGAGCAATAGAGAGCACTGATTAGTGGCAAAAGAACAAGAGGTGACAAGAGAGGAAAAACTTACTTATGCAACAAGGGTTCAAATCTGAAATGAACTACCTGCGAGGATAGATGAGGCACAAACATGGTTTTCAAAAGAGAATTGTACAACTACCTGAAGAGAAAACATTTGCAGAAAAGATAGGACGAGCTGAGTTGCTATCACACAGAGCCACCAAGGACAACAAGCCTAATGGCCCCGCTGTGTGCTGTAATGATTCAGTGATGTTATGACCTTCTCTCCGGGCAGCATGGTGGCACAGTGGTTAGCGCTGTTGCCTCACAGCGCCAAGGGCCCGGGTTTGATTCCCGGCTTGGATCACGGTCTGTGCAGTGTTTGCACGGATTTCCTCAAGGTGCTCCAGATTCCTCCCACAATCGGAAAGATGTGCTGGTTAGGTGGCCGTGCATCAGTGTACCTGAACAGGCGCCAGGAATGTGGCAACAAGGGGATTTTCATTGTTTTCATTGCAGTGTTATTGTGAGCCTACTTGTGACACTAATAAATAAATAGCAACTTGGCCAATATTTATCCTTTAAATAAAGCACTAAAATGCTGAATTTTGCCAGAGTGGCAGGGTCTCTGAAGATAGGACTAAAAGTTAGGGGGAACAATGTCTCGCCATTTGGGGGATGCCCCAGCCTATCGTGCAGTTAATGAACAACCATCGGAGTTCCCATTCCTTTAAAGAATGAGAGTCCACCTCCAAGAGCTGTCAGCCAATTAATGGGTGTGGTAGCCATTACCGAGAACACATCTAGCTGAGATAGTTGGGGAGCAGGGCGAGTAAGGTCAGAGTTGCTGGATCCAGTCAGGCAGACCCTAGAAAGGATAGTGGGAGATGCCGCTGCAGGGGCATCTATTGTAAGCTCTCTTCTGGGCCACCGAATGCCTGATAAGGGGGTTCCCCTCACTGAGCCTGTAGGGAGGCCACCAGCATCCAACAAACAGTTTCCCTGTAAAACTGGCATGTTCATCACACTGATGACATGATCAATTCAGACTCTGATATTATATCATCCTTCATCTCTAACCTTTAATCCTCAAAAGGCACACATTCACAATTTGATTCTTCAGATGTTACTGGAACAGTCACTTGTCATAAAGTGAATTAGTCATGACAGATACCAAAGAAGCATGCACTATCATACATAATTTGGCACCTATGCATTGATTGATGCCTTTTTTAGATTTATGAAAGGGATGGGATGGGAATTTAGGGCCCTGTATGATTCTATGTCTGCGCTCAATGCTGCCTTGCATTTTGGGGAATCCAGCCAGATATGTTTTCTCAGTGGTCAATTTGAGGTGCCTGAGCGAACAAGGCATCTCTGACTAGAATGATAAAAATATATGGTGTAAGTTGAGTGATTCTGCAGCTATCTCTTATCATTGCTTGAAAAACAACTCCATTGCTTAAAAGCTAAGGGCAATGATCACCTTAACTGCGACTGACAGAGTTGTTCAGCTGTTGAAGTGATTTGCAGTTCTGGCGGCAGTATATTTAAGTGACAACCCAGTTGGAGAAGCACAATCTGTGCCGACAGGAATTATCCAACATGACCAATTGTGAATGTCTGGGCTGTTGCATCTGCCCGATGCACCCTCATTGATCTCTTGAGATGTACATCTGGTAATCTTTCTCTGACTCCAGAACTTGAAAACAGAGTGAGAGAGGAGCCTTGAGAGATATCCACTATTGCTCTCATTCTAGATTTAAGATAATGATATAAATGTTAGAGCATAGGGCACATCCACTTGGAACGCATTAATGTTAATGCCTTTATGGGTATTAGAATCACCTTTATTCTTTTCAGATGTAGATAAAATTGAATTTCCACCATCCACATTGAAACTAAAACAGATTTGTTTTGGATGATCGGGCAGTATTGACTGCAAGATATCAGGTCGAAGTGTATCTGATTCTGCCTATATTGTGCTGCCGCCAAAGACAATTGTTTACTCCATAAATTACCACTTTAGCTTGGTCCTCAAACTTTTCATTCAGAGTACAACATATTTTAATAATGCTACCCAAACCAAGGCATATGGAATTCAGAACAAGAAAGTTGAGTGAATGAGCCCCTACCTTGCCAGAGTCATCAGCAATAATGCTAAAACTAGAGGGCATAGGTTTAAGGTGAGAGGGGAAAGTTACGAAAGGGTCCAGAGGGGCAATTTTTTCCACACAGAGGATGGTGAGTGTCTAGAACAAGTTGCCAGAGGTAGTAGTAGAGGTGGGTACAATTAGAACATAGAACACTACAGCACAAACAGGCCCTTCGGCCCACGAGTTGCGCCGATCACATCAACACCTACCAATCCATAGACCTATCTATAACCCCCAATCCCATTAAATCCCATATACTCATCCAGAACTCTTTTAAAAGACCCCAGCGAGTTCACCTCCACCACCACTGACAGCAGCCGATTCCATTCACTCACCATCCTCTGAGTGAAAAACTTACCCCTAACATCACTTCTGTACTTGCCTTCCCGCACCTTAAATCTGTGTCCTCTCCTAGCGACCATTTCAACCCGGAGAAATAGCCTCTGAGAATCCACCCTATCTATCCTCTCAACAGTTTATAAACCTCTATCAGGTCGCCTCTCAACCTTCGTCTCTCCAGGGAGAAGAGTCCCAGCTCCCTCAACCTATCTTCATAAGGCATGCCTCCCAATCCAGGCAACATCCTTGTAAATCTCCTCTGTGCCCTTTCAATAGCTTCTACATCTTTCCTATAGTGAGGTGACCAGAACTGCGCACAGTACTCCAAGTGAGGCCTGACAAGGGTCTTATAAAGTTGCAGCATTACCTCCCGATTCCTAAACTCAATCCCTCGATTAATGAAGGCCAGTACACCATACACCTTCTTGACCACATCCTCCACCTGCGAGGCCGATTTAAGAGTCCTGTGGACCCGGCCCCCAATTTAAAAAGAGTTTAGACAGTTACATGGATAAGATGGGTAAAGAGGGATATGGGCCAAATGCAAGCAATTGGGACTAGCTTAGGGGGTTAACAAAAGGGCAGCATGGGTAAGTTGGGCTGAAGGGCCTGTTTCCATGCTGCAAACCTCTATGACTCTATAATGTCAGAAACAGGTGTTTGAACCATGAGTATTTATTTCAAATATCTAAATGTGCATTATCAATACTTTCAAAAAGTCACACACCAAATTACAAGTTGAGTTTAATGTAGGTATGTAGTTGGAATCAACATTTAGCTACAAGTTACCGCAACAATATCTTGCCTCTAAATAGCATCTTTAAGATAATAAAGTTTCCCAAGGGGCTTCATAGGAATGTAATCATATAAAAAGTGGCACCAAACGATAAAGTGAAGGCATTGGGACAGGTGACTAAAAGCATAGTCGAAGAGTTAAGAGAGACGTGAAGAAGTTTGAAACAGAAATTGTAGAGATTGGTGCTGAGACAGCTGAGGACACAGCAAGCAGTAATAGGGAAAATAAAGTAGGTCATGTTCAAGGGACTTGAGTTCTCGAGGGTTGTAGGGCTAGAAAAGCCTACGGAAATAGAAGAAACGAGATCACGGAAAGAAATGAACAAGTTTGAGGATTTTAAAGTTGAAGCATATTGAACTAGGTGTTAATAAAAGACTGTAAATTGTTACTGGCATCAAAGTTCATTAACTGTATCGCAGTACCTAAACCATGTTCTCTACATTACAATAAAGCAAAGGTTTCAGCTTGCAGTTTGTATTCACTATTTCTGATGAGTTCACAGCTTGGGTCCAATCTAGTTCTTCAGGGCAATAAGTTTCAAAGTCCTGTCAGTTTAGCTACCTCTGGGAAGCTTGCAGTGAGTTGACATCTCTAACTATTGATATGAAACTTCCATTGTCATCTTTTTTCTCAGGCTTAACTAAACCTCATTCATACTTTTCTTTATATCATTAGATGGTACACAAGTCTCACTCATAAGGATTTTACTGGAGAGAGAGGTATGTTGTCTTGGCATTTGGTCTTGCACTCATCAGGAAAAAAATGGAAGAATGCCAAATTTCAAATGATCCCAATTTATACTGCAGGAGGAAAGTGTGCTGACTGGTTGGCAAGTTGAATCTGATTAGCTAAGGCATTGCTGAGAAAGCAATGGGAAGGTATGAGCTCCTCAATTCTGAAGTTGTTCAAAAAAATTACCTAATGCTTGAATGCAGTCCTTTTATTTACACAGTTTGCTGTGTATGAATAGATGAACGTGATTTTCCTCAGTTTTGGTGGTGTGTTTCACTGCATGGGAGTCAGGACCTCACTGTTGTCAATGGGTTTGCCATTGAACATACCCTCATTGCCAGGAAATCCTGGGTGATGGTGCACCATCGGAAGGATTAAAAGATCCTACCAGCATAAATACCAGCAAGACTTTGCTATATATCTCTTCCAGCAAGTATACATCACCATGTTACAAGCTCACTGACGCCCTTATCTTAGTTGTTAGTGTAACTATAAGCACACTCAGGATTATTTAGCAAGTGATATCCACTCATAGCATTTTGCTAAGTAAGGGATAGTTGAGTATAATTTGTAATCTGCCTATTGCAAACAAAAGGCAATCAGCCAAGATCTGAAATGTATTGCCAATGTAGTGCAATGCACTAGCACTGAAGTTCATATATGATGTTGCTCAGTTGAGGTAAGTAAAATTTGGTAAGCGTTGGCAACATCTTTCTTTTCAGCACTACTCAATTCTCATATTACATTTGGAAAAATGAGATCAAGGGCGCGGATACTTTACAGGTGATTCTGTTTGCTAAAACGTTAATCTCTTTTAACCTTACAAATTCAACTCTTCAGATTTCTCCAGAACTGTTGTGTTCACTAGGTTCACTTCAGGAAATTTGGGCACCTGTCCTTCTTACCACCTCATGAGATGGCGATACTGTTTTTTGTTCATTTGACTTGATTGGATTAACTGGGGTCCTCTGGCTGGTCACATCTGATGCCTGACAGCTCGACTGACTGACAAGAGACAAAGAAAATGGCCTTTTCTCAATATCTTAACACTCACTGAGATTAAATTTCAGTTCAGAGGGTTAACTAGGCCATTTGACAATCCTTTTCAATGCAGTCAATTTTGATAGGCATGCGTCAGAAATTCTGATGACTAGTAGAATGTCAAGGCTAGTTCACACATCTCAGAATCTCTTAGCAATTCATTTCTCCTAGAGGCTACTATTCTGACACTGATGACTCCTTAAAATCTTTCTCGTTTATCTTGTAGGCAGTTCCCCAAAGTTATCTAATGATTTACCTTTCAAGCTAAGGATAGATTACTTTGGTGGCCTCAGGATTTCATAATTCGATGTTAAAATTAAATTGCTCAATATCTACACGTACAAAAATAAAATCCTACATGAACTTCAGCAAGTGAAGATCATGCTCAAAAAAATCTGAAGATGTGACAAATATGGTGGATTGGGGAAATGCAACATAGATGTGATGTACATGTCTTTCAGAAATTCTTTGATAAGGGATAATAATAATTCTAGGAGTCCGCTGGAAAGGAATGGTGATTTATTGCACAAATAAAGCCTGGTGACACAGTGGCACAGTAGTTAGCACCGCTGCCTCATAGCACTAGGAACTCAGGTTTGATTTCTGGATTGGGTCAGTGTTTGTGTGGAATTTGCTTTTTCTCCCTGTGTGTGCGTGGGTTTCAATTGGATGCTTTGGTTTCCTCCTGCAGTTCGAAAGATGTGCTGGTTAGGTGCATTGGCCATGCTAAGCTCTCCCTCAGTGTATCGAACAGACATCAGAGTGTGGTAACTTGGGGATTTTCACAGTAACTTCACTGTACTGTTAATATAAGCCTACTTGTGACACTAATAAATAAACTTAAAAAAACTTTTCTGAAAAAAAGCAAAACCATAATCTATTGTGAATGCAAACAGGTCCCAACCAGAACAATATATCAATGGACCCACCAGAGGTCCACTTTATAAAAAAGGGTTTGGTATACAAGTAAGATAATTACCCATCACCAGGGAGTTAATATTCTACAAGTCTGACAAGGAGGTCAATTCCTCAAGAAGGTTGCTCAGAAATACCTTCTTAAGGGCAACAAGGAATGGACAGCATGTGTTGGCCAGCCAGCAATGCCCATTTCCCACAAATGAATTATAAATTTTTTTTAAAAATCAGGTATTGTCCA
This sequence comes from Carcharhinus amblyrhynchos, assembly GCF_965287045.1. Taxonomy (NCBI): domain Eukaryota; kingdom Metazoa; phylum Chordata; class Chondrichthyes; order Carcharhiniformes; family Carcharhinidae; genus Carcharhinus; species Carcharhinus amblyrhynchos. The sequence goes on along the minus strand of NC_137333.1, from coordinate 40,258,264 downwards.
TGCAAGCCCTGGGGGTTACCACAGGTATCACATAGCAGAATATTGCAGACGATTAAGCATACAAAATTCAGGGAAAGGTGGAACATTGAATTTAAAACTGGTTGGAAGGGAGGGAGAGAGTATAAGATTAAAAGATAGTTTCTGAGTGGGTAGCATTCCGTTCTGGGACCATTCTGTTCATTGCGTGCATCAATGACTTTGGATATACTTCCAGAGGAAGCAATGCCCAAATTTGTAGGAGATCCTAAAATAGAAGGCAAAATAAATTATTCTGAAAATCTTTTTAAGGGGATTTTAAGATGATAGAATGGCCAAGTAGTATCAGGTAGAATTCATTGGCAATAATGTGACAGAGCAAATAAAAGGGAAATAAGAACTGATTGATCTCTGCCTTTTAGCTAGGTGAGTTCTTTAACTAAGTAACTTCTTCCTTACAGAGGAAAGCCCCAAAGGACAGATAAGTGCAATTTAAATATTTTAATGCTCATTAGCTGCAGTTTTAACTAGAATTCTGGCTAATTCTGTCACATTACTACCTTGGGCTTTCTGGAACTCAGAAGAGGAAAATGGGACTTGATGGAGCTGAGCAATTGGCACGCTAGGAAGGTTTTAACAAATGAGATATGATAGCTGATTTTTTGTCTGAATGAAAAGTTCTCTCGGGGCTTCTGTGAGTGTTTTCACTGCTCTGGAGGTGATTTCCAAAATGTATAACATCCCTCTCCCTTTACTTCTGTGGCCATGACAACAAATTACTGCAATGTTATACATAGGATTAATAGCACTCTGAACACAGTGCTATGCATTATTATACACTGTAAATTAGGAGGATGTCTATTTCTCTTTCATTGCATTCAAAGTGCTAGAACTTGGCTGTTCTTGACTCTTGGAGTATGATTTGGAATGGTGTAGAAACTTTGCTTGGAACTAATTCTGTATCATTCTCATATGATATAATAGCACAGACACAATCATCAGGCAACTCAGATTCAACTAAATTTACATAGTGGTATTCACAACACTCGGGACTAAAGAAGTTGATGTTTCTGGAGATGATTCAGTGCAATTATTTCAAGATGACAACAATCAGCCAGTATGGCATACCAACTGAGATAATCTCTGGTTCAAACAGTGTAAGAAATAGAAGAAGTTTTTGCTAAAACTCTGGTTGGTACCCATTTCTCACTCATATTTAAGCACCACCACTCAAATCTCCTTGTTGAAATGGGTGTTGTTTTGCCCTCACTTCCCGTCTAGCAACTTGAGACTGTTGTGGCTGCTCTACTATCTCTGAAGTTTCTGGAGGTAATAACAAAGCAAACATAGTTCTCAGCTTTCTCTTTAAGAGTAGAACTGCAGAACTTTGGTTTTCATGAATAGCGTTTCAAAAAGATGCCAAAAAGCTATTCACAAGATGTGATAACAATCCTGCTGTTAAATGTTTTAAGGATTGTATGACAATTTCAGCTAATCCAATGGATAATACACTGTGGATTTTATATGCTGAATACCATTTACTTTGAGATAATCCTCAAGCTCTTTATCACTATATTATCACTATTATCTTAACAATTATCACTAACAATTTGTTCCAGTTTACCAAATCTTGCAAAACCTTTGTCAAGTTGTTTTGATGATTTGTTCACATGCTCATGATAGCATTTCTAGCCATTTTGAGTATGCATCAATTATGACTAAGAACATGTAACCCTCAAATGCACCAGCAAAATCAACATGCGATCATTGCCATTGTATTTTTGGCCACCGCCAATGGTGTAAAGAAGACAGTGGTGGTGTATTTCTTGTTCGCGCACAGGATTGACAATGACAGCATCCAGACCTGACCATTAAAAATAACTATGTGCTAATTCATTCATCCGGACTATACCAGGATGTCCTTTCTATAGTTGTTCAAGAACTCTTCTATGCAGACTAGGAGGAATGATCACTTGGATTCCCCACAACAGTCAATTCAAGCTTTCTTGACACATATGGTTTCAATCAAGATGCAGACAATGCTAATCATTCCTTTCAATAGCATATCCATCACCTTCCCCATCATAGAATCATTTCTGGCTTCTCTGAACTTGAGAAGCCATCACAGACAAATAATCTACTGGCAAAAAATAAAAGAATATTAGTAAAACTAGTTGGTAGCATTTACTGAATAGGTGAAGGTAAACATTATAATGCACCAACATGGCAATCTCAATGATGATGCTTTGTATTGTATGAGTGTGCAGATTGGATCAGTGACCATGTTCACAATTAGCTAGTGGCTAACGATGGCATGCCTTTATATGGCCTAAACATAATAGTTAAGGGTCGATGAGCTGTCATTAATGTGAAATGATGAACACATAAAAGAATGAAAACTTTGTCAGGCAATAATTATGCTCAATGCTTCTTTTTCAAGCTGAGCATAGTTAGATTCAACACTCGTCAAAGCAAAGCAAAACCCAATGGCTGTTCTTCTCCCAAATTTTTGATTTGATTTACTGTATACAGTGAAAAGTAGTCTTTCTTGCATGCTGTACAAACAAAGCATACCGTACATCAAGAAAGAAAGGAGAGTGCAGAATGTAATGTTACAGACTTGGCTGGGGTGTAAAGAAAGATCAACTTAACGAGAGATAGGTCCATTCAAAAGTCTGATGACAGGAAGAAAGGACTTGTTCTTATGTCAGGTGGTACATGTTCTCAGACTGTTGTATTTTTTCCCCAGTGGAAGAAAGTGGAGGAGAATATGACCAGGGTGCATTGGGTTCTTGATTATGCTGGCTGCTTTTCCGAGGCAGTAGGAAGTATAGACAGTCAATGGATGGGAGGCTGGTTTGATTGATGGGCTGGACTTTGTTCATGATCTTTAATAGTTTATTGCGGTCTTGGGCACAGCAGGAGCCATACCAAGCTGTGATGTAACCAGGAAGAATACTTTCTATGGTGCATCTGTAGAAGCTGGTCAGAGTCATAGTGGACGTACCAAATTTCCTTAGCCTTTTGAGAAAGTAGAGGTGTTGGTGAGCTCCCAACTATAGCATTGGTGTACTTTGTTAGCTATAGTGTCGGGACTAGGACAGATTGTTGGTGATCTGGACACCTAGAAACGTGAAGCTGTTGACCATTTCCACTTCATCCCCATTGATGTATGCAGGGGCATTCCCTCCACTGTGCTTTCTGAAGTTGATGACTATCTCCTTCATTTTGTTGACACTGAGGGAGAGATTGTCATCTCACCAGATTCTCTATCTCTTTCTTGTACTCCATCATATCATTATTTGAGATCTGACCACTACAGTGGTGTCATCAGCTTCAAGTTGGAGGGGAATTTGGCCACACAGTCATAGATGTATAAAAAGTATAGTAAGGGGCTGAGGACACAGCCTTGTGGGGTGTTGAGATCTGTGGGTTAGGAAGTTCAGAATCCAGCTGCAGAGAGGGGAGCCGAACTCCAGGCGACAGAGTTTGGAGATGAGTTTTGTAGGAATAATGATGTCGAAAACTGAGCTGTAGTCAATAAATTTGAGTCTTACATAAATGTCTTTGTTATCTACGTGTCCCGGGTTGAGTGCAGGGCCAGAGAGATGACATCTGCTATAGACTTGTTGTGGTGGTAGGTGAACTGTAGTGGATCCAGGCAATCTAGGAGGCTGGAATTGATGCGTGTCATAACTAACCTTTCAAAGCACTTCATAATGATTGAGACATAATATGTGAAAGGCATAAAATGTAAAACTGCTGCCCTTATTTCATAAGATGAAGCATCGCAAACAAGCAGTAACAGTAGTTTTGGATTAGGCTGAACCAATACTTCAGATTTCAGCAAAGCATCTTTGACATCCTTGTATGTTTTCTCATGTTCTATTGCTCAGGCCCAGAACTGTTTCATACATGGCAAATTAAGCAATGGCTTCCATAATATGGCTAAATTAGGAGCATATTTGCCATAATAATTTATGAATCCTAGAAAGGACCTCAATTGCATCACATTTTTCAGATGTAATACTTCTAAAATAGTGTCCATCTTTTTAGGTGCTTTATATAGACCTTTACTATTATACACATGACCCAAATACTGGACAGACATCTGGAAAAAGTCACACATTTCTTTCTTGATACGCAGACCACATGCTCAAAGATATATCAATGTTGCTTCTAAATTATTCAAGTGCTTTTGTTCATTGGACCCTGAAATTAGAATATTATCTAGGTAACATTGTACACTACATAAAATCTGATCCATTGATCTTTGGAATAAGGCAGATGCAGATGTTATTCTAAAATTAATCCTCGATAATGAAAAAGACATTTATGAGTAACAATGATAAGCATTGGTTGAGATTTAGTGATTGCATTCAGCTGTAAGTATGTTTGTAAAATATCAACCTTGCTGAATCTCTGCCCATTTGGTGACCCAGCAAACAACTTTTCAATTAAAAAGTAATACATGTTGATTAGCACACTGTTGTCGTGGCTGTTTTAAAATCACCACAAGTATGAACTGAACTACCTGATTTCATGACAGGTGCAAAGGGGGTAGCCCAGGCAGTCTTGTAACTGGCTTTAACACACTGCTATTAACAAATCATATTAACAATTCTTCAACCTTGGGTGAACATGGCACCACTCTTGCTTTGAAACTTTTTAGTTGACTAATAGAGTTTACTTTGAGTTTCACATGAACTCCCTTCATTGAGTGAAACATCTCTGAGTGCACTCTTGCATTTATCCAGAAGATGCTGTAGGTCTGTTTTGGCATTGACCTATCTAACTTTAGTTAATCCTATCTGTTCCAACCATGATCTCCCAAATAGAGCTGGAAAATTATCTGAAAAGCAACTCCACTGTTTGTCCAGTCAACTTTATGTTGATTATGATGTAATCTTTTAACAGCACAATCTCTTCCATTTATGTCCTTAAAATCACATCACTTGGTTTTAAAGAAAGATGCTTCAGCCTTTGTTGGTAGATAGTCTCAGGAATTAAAGATACAGCAGCAGCAACATCAACATCTATCCTAATATGTTATCCACTTGTGTGACCTACCCTGTATGGATAAGACTGCACAGTTTCCAAAACTAAAAGTAAATTTGCAGCCTGTAGTAACACCCTAGTAACATCACCATCAAATCATGTGCTCAGCTCTTAAAGCAACCTGCAATAATTTTAAATATATAGAGGGAATAAAATTACAGAACCTCAGAAATGCAGTAAGGGAATGGAATACATAGGGTTGCTCTATAGAGAAATAGTACAGACTTGATGGACTGAATAGCTTCCTTCTGTGCCTTAATGAATCAATGACCTCATACAATCTCAAAGTGGTGCAAGCAGAGCTAGAGACAGGCTACTCATTTCCCAGATACTCTTGGCAGATGCCATTTGGATTTTGGAGGCCCTGAGCACTCTGCCAAAGACTGCATCTATGCAGGCACAAATTTGGCTATTAGGCCTGGAGGCTGAATTTGGGACTTTGACTGGAGTGGGGCAAAAAGGGAAGCACTTTGAGCCCAGTCCCCAATTTCAGTGCCCCCTTTGGGTTATAAGGGGAGGCTGAATAGACTGGGACATTTTTCCCTGGAGTGTAGGAGGCTGAGGAATGATCTTATAGAGGCCTATAAAATAATGAGGGGCACAGATCAGCTAGGTAGTCAATATCTTTTCCCAAAGGTAGGAGAGTCTAAAACTAGAGGTCATAGATTTAAGTTGAGAGAGGAGAGATACAAAAGTGTCCAGGGGGGCAATTTTTTCCACACAAAGGGTGATGAGTACCTGGGACAAGCTGCCAGAGGCAGTAGTAGAGGCAGGTACAATTTTGTCTTTTGAAAAGCATTTAGATAGTTATATGGGTAAGATGAGTATAGAGGGATATGGACCAAATGCGGCAATTGGAATTACCTTACGGGTTTTAAAATAAAAAGGGCAACGTGGACAAGTTGGGCCAAAGGGCCTGTTTCCATGCTGTAAACCTTTATGAGTCTATAACTAAGTGGTTTGGAGGGCCCACTGTGGACTGTGAACCTGAATGGGTAAAGGTTGTGCACATGTTTTCTCTTTTGAGGAGTCTTCATTTCCCTCTGACATCACCTCCAGAGGGATGCTTGTAGGACCTATGGGAGATCAGAGACATGAATGGGAACATTTTTCAAAGTCATGATGATTCAGATAATTCATTGGCTGCTGACATTAAGTCAACATGAGTGAGTGATGATGACGTGACAGTGTGATATTTAACTTGGTCATGAGGTAGCTGAGGCACACAGCAGAACTATGTTCATTGAAGGTGGTATTAACAGTCTCAGCATAAACGACATCAGATAACTTTTAGAAGGTTTGTTTAAGCTGAGTGAAAATCACAGAAATGGTGTAAAGGTCAGCACACTCAATATGCGACACTGCTGATTTTCCAGTGAATGAGAGACTCGTGCTCTCAATCCAAACTTTTCTAATGAAAATAGAATCATAGAATTGCAGAGGGAGAACATTCTGCCTATGGAGTCTGCACCAATCACAATCCCATCGAGGCCCTATCCCCATAACCCCATGCATTTACCCTAGCTAGGCCCCCTGACACCAAGGGGAATTGAGCATGGCCAATTAGCCTAACCTGCATACTTTTGGACTGGGTGAGGAAATCAGAACACCTAGAGGAAACCCACGCAAACACAAGGAGAATGTGCAAACTCCACAAGTGACCCAAGTTGGGAATTGAATGAGGGTCTCTGGTGCTGAGAGACAGCAGTGTGAACCACTGTGCCACTAAACCATCAGTGGAAAATAAATCATGGATAAAGTGGTCAATTTTGTTCAAGTGTGGAATGGATGACAGGAGACAACAGTTAAACACTAGTCCAGATTACTCACTGCTCCCCATTGTGCATAAATATTTATCTCACATTAACTATAGTGTATGTCTGATGCTAAATGGTTATTTGAAAACAAGTTTAATCATATTCTGAGTTCACTAACTTATATGGCATTTAAAAAGCTGGTGTGCAGCTGCCACTTTATCTATTTACATTGCTCACTCTGTCTTCGGTGCTTGGAGCAGGCTAAATTGCTGGTCGGTTGACATGGTGAAAGATAATTATTTCATGGATCCCATCACATTTTGAAAGAGACTAAAATAGGCCTGAATGAAAGGCTGTTCTAACAATGAACTAGGTGCCAAACAGGTCAAGGAACTGTCAAACATGATATGCAAAGCATTCTAATGTTCTGTTCCAGCTTATTACTGTGTTGGCAATTGCAATTTTCTTCAACATTTATCAAGGGAATAAATAAGTCCATGAGCTATGAGACTACAATGGTTTATGCCTTGCTCTGGATGGCATTATAATAGTGAATTTTTTGATTTCACACTTCATATGAATTTCCAATCTGCATGCCTGGTGGACAAGACCCTTACCATAGATGTGCATTTGGAAAATTAGAGATTGCAGACATCTTTCTGCTGGGTAACCAGTGACGAAAGTGATAGTGTCAGCAGAGACTAGAACACCAGAACCTCCAGTTAACAAAACCCTTGCACATGGCATAATAATTACCTGACAATTGCTTTTCTGTTTTTCTGTCCAGTGCATTTAATTAATAGCTCAACACTGTGAAATTGTATTGATTGCTCAAGTAGAGAACAAACATAAATGAAGGCTGGGTATATTCAGAAATCTTTAAAAAGTATTAACCTGGATGGAAAATGTGGACTTTCTGTAGTGAATCAGAGGATGGACACTCTCAGGCAGAGATCTGATCTCCATGGTAACTCCATCCAAGTTGCTCAATGCTGGAATTTGAATATGAACCTGAAACTGCAGGACACTTGTTCCTCCATTTGTAGAGAATGAATATCAATCAAAGAATGAAGGTTGGCATAGTAAGCCCCCGTTTTTAAGTTGCCTCATTCAGGTTCTTGGGACTGGAATGTGAAACTAACAACAGAACTTCTACTTTAGTGTTGCTTCATTTAGTGTTTCAGTACATGATCTGCACCATTTTGGAGCTGGTGTGTGGAGAGACACTCAACTGTACTGAAAGCAAGGGAGACTTTATCTTAAAATACTTCACTACAGTTTTGTGGAGACAATATCTATACCTACAGTTCTTCAGAGAGGGTCACAAACTTTGAAAAAATTCATCTACCTGATCCTTCAATCAACATTTGGTGGGGTAACAGCATATCTAGATGCCACTCTTCAGCCAATTTGCTTCACTCCACATGAAACCAAGAAATGGGAACTGGCAACGTTCCAGCAATAGTACAGATGGCTGTGCAAAGGAACAAGTGATGCCCCTAGCCAAACTCTTCCAGTACAGTTACAATACAAGCATCTACAGATCATCCTGCAAGTTTCCACCCACTGTTGCTAGGAAGTCCGCAGTCCCTGTTTGGACAAGGAATGTGAGCTACACCTTCGACCAGCTTTCTTCAGGCTTTGTTCCACTGGTCCAATGATTTCAAGGCATAGGAGAATGGAGTGATGGACTAAAGCACTCCCTCCACAGCCCACTAAAATGGGAATGCTAGGCCTGTTTGTATTCCAGGTGCCCAGGCACTGAGATCATCTACAAACAGCTCAAAAGTTCCAGGTAGTGCATGGAAAGATGTGAAGTTATGCTTGAGAAATTTTAATAAAGTTTTGTGAATATGTGACTCAAGTGGAAAGATGAATAGAATATGATAGTTGCAAGGTACATGGACTTTTAAAATGCAATCAAAATGCTGCATCACAAAAATTCAAAATATTTTGGCATATCATGCAGGTGGGAAATAGCATATCATGAAAGGAGGCATACCTTATATAGGTGGATAAATTGTTGAAGGAGTAGGATTGATGAGGGACCAAAAAAGGGAACTTACACAATGAGGCAGAGGGCATAACTGAAATATTAATGAATAATTCGCATTTATCTTTACCAAGAAAGAAGATGCTATCCAGCAATTCAAATACTAGAACTGTTTAAAATTGAAAAGATGTTGGTATTGGAGAGCTTATTTGTACTTAAAGTTAATTAGGGGCAGACAAGATGCACCCACAGATACTGTGAAAAGGGAAAATGGAAATTAAGGAGGAATTGGTCATAATTTTTCATCTTCCTGAGATAGGACTGGAGAATTGTAAACATTACACCCTTGTTCAAAAAAAAGGTGTAAAAATAGCCTAGCAACCATAGGCCAGTTAGTTTAACTTTGGTGCTGGGGTAATTAATAGGACAATAATTCAGAACAAAATGAATGGTCACGGATAACTGCAGGTTAATTCAAGAAAGCCAGCCTGAATTTCTTAAGAGAAAGTTTATTTATTAGTGTCACAAGTAGGTTTACATTAACACTGCAATGAAGTTACTGTGAAAATCCCCTAGTCGCCGCTTGTTCGGGTACACTGAGGGAGAATTTAGCATGACCAATGCACCTAACCAGCACGTCTTTCGGGCTGTGGGAGGAAACCGGAGCACCTGGACGAAACTCATGCAAACATGGGGAGAACGTGCAGATTTCGGACAGACAGTGACCCAAGTCAGGAATCAAACCCAGGTCTTTGACGTTGTGAAGCAGCGTTGCTAACCACTATGCCACCGTTCCGCTCTATTATTGCTGAAGCTTTTGAAGATGTGACAGTTGATGAGGGTATTTCTTTGATGTGGTATACATGGCATTCCAAAAGATATGTGATACAATGCCGCACAACAGACTTGAAGGCAATGGAATCAAAGGGAAAGTACTTACAAGATTATAAAATCGGCTGAGTGACAGGACACAGATTAGTGGTCAATGGATATTTTTGGGCTGGAGGGAGTTTTATAGTGGAGTTTCCCAGGGGTCAGTGCTGAAGCCCTTGCTTTTCTTGATAGATCTATATATATATTAATGACAAAGACATTGGTGTACAGGACACAATTTTAAAAATTAAAAGTGATACAAATCTTGCAAGCATTGTGAACTATGAGGAGGATAGCTTAAAACTTCAAAAGGATAGACAAGTTGGTAGAATGGGTGAACAAGTGGCAGTTGAAACAATGCAGAGAAGTGTCAGTGATTCATATTGGTCAGAAGAACTCAAAAGAGACAACATAAAATAAAAGCCTTTAAGATGCCCCTGACATACTGACCTTGCTTGGTCTGTCGCAGTAGCATCTTGTCACTCAAAGAAGCTGAGAAACCTCAGGAAGATACTTTCAAACATGTAACATTTATTTGTCTTGAGCTTCCAGTGGAAATTTTGGGACATCTACTTCAATTCATTAACCTTCTCTTGTGCTATATTTGGTTACTAGTGTTTGAAGTCTTTTCTGGTGCCTCATTCCAGCTCTGGCAATGAGTTTCCTAAACTCATTGTAAGGGCACACTGGACAGAATTCATGGATCACCTGCTAACTCCCCAAAAAAAAATCAGATGACCAAGAGCCACCACCTGCAATACTGTACAAGTAGAAACAGAAGCCTTTATTCCCTCCAAGGAGATTTCACCCCACAATGGAAACTTTTTGATGCAAGGACTACAATTTGATTCATTCACAGCAAGGCACTTTGAGATGCCCTAAGGTTATCAGAGCTGCAAGATTCTTTCTTTCTTTCTTTCTTTCTTTCTTTCTTTTGGATGAGATTTCAAACTGAGTTTCAAAAGCATGACAAATCCTGGATAACCCCACTGGCAATATCCTGTAGTTTACATTGACCAAAAACTTTAAACTAGACCGGCCATATAGATATTGTGACAAGAGCAGGAGAAAGGATGGGAATTCTGCAGTGTGTAACTCATCTCCTCCATCCCCAAAGCCTGTCTATCATCTACAATGCACAAGTGTGATGGAATACTATTCACTTTCCCTCAAATGGATACTGAGGATTTCATGCTGTTCATAGAGCCCCTACAGTGCAGAAGTAGGCCATTCAGCCCATTAAGCCTGCACCAACAACAATCCCATCAAAGCCCTAACCCTGTAATCCCACAATTCCCTCTAACCTACTCATCCCGGGACACCAAGGGTGAATGTAGCATGGCCATACATCTTTGGACTGTGGGAGGAAACCGGAGCACCTTGAGCAAACCCACGCAGACATGGGGAGAATGTGCAATCTCCACTCAGACAGTGGCCCAAACTGAGAATGCTGGTGTTGTGGGACAGCAGTGTTAACCACTGTGCCACCCATCTTATTTGAAAAAGCAGGGGACTTCTCCCTAGCCTCACGACAAACATCATAACAACAGCCCAGGTAACCCTGCAAAGTCCTCCTTACTGCCATCTGGAGTGAGGACATGTACAAATGAGTGGAATTTCAGGGATGATGTTGGAGTGACAACCCTTGACAAAAGGCAACATTTAATCGAGTGTGGTGCCAAGAAGCCCTTGCAAAACTGCAATAATGTGGATCAGAGGAAAAACTACCCATTGGTTAGAGTTAAACCAACTGATCATCTCAACTCCAAGATATTGCTGTAGGAGATCCTCAGGGTAGTATCTCAGGCCTGTCTTTAGCTGCTTCATTAATGTATCACAGACGTGTAATTAAGATGTGTAGATTTTTAAGGGTAATTGTTTGTAAAGGACGTGTTGCTTGAGAAAAACATATTTTAAAGACAAGAGGTGTATGGACAGACAATCTAGCACCTTTCTATCTTAATTTCAAAACCTTATCAAGCTGCCTATCTCAAGAAGGATCACAAAATAACTTATTGAATGAGGGTTTCATAAATGTAGATCAGATTCTTTCACTTGTTCATCTTCCTTCAGGACAATTGATAAAGATTTCAATGAAAAGCTAAAAAAGAACCTCAGGTGAATGGCCAATATCTACAATGGAAGCATAAATTGTCAGTCTAGGAGCAGAAGTCATTGAGCTTCGTTCTATGTGAAAAGGCTAGAAGCTGCCTGAAGGAGAGAACCAAAATCCCACCTACTGTGGAAGCTGGAAATCTGAAATAAAACAGAAAATACTGCAAAAACTCAGCGGTTTATGGCAGCATCTACAGAGAGAAATAAATGTTTTGAGTTTATGTAACTCTTGTTCAGAGCTAAAGAGAGATAGAAATGTGATTGGTTTAATATAGTTGAAGAGGTGGTGAATCAGAAGAGGTGGTCAGGGATAGCTGGAAGCTCAGGAGGATCAGAGTCAGCATTCTCTAAAAGCAAAACATAAAAACAAGTTATAGACTCGCCAGGTGAGAGGGAGGGAATTCAAAAAAAAATCAAAATTGAGTTCACCAACTACAGAACACGAGCTCCATCCTTTATTTTGTTAAGTCCAAAGGGCTGTAAAGTGCCTAATAGGAGGATGTTGTTCCACCAGTTTGTGTTTGGCTTCACTGGAACATTGCAGCAGGCCAAGAACGGATATGTGAGCATGAGAACAAGATGGTGAGTTAACAGGAAGAGAAAGGAACGTCAGAGTCGTGCCGGCAGACTGAGTGAACATATTCTGTAAAACAGTCACCCAGCCTACAATTACTCTCCCCAATTCAAGAAGATCACGTAGTGAACAGCAAATGCAGTAGACCAAGAGGAAGTGAATCATTGCTTCACCTGGGACAAGTGTTGGGGCCATTCAAGATAAAGTAGCCCACCAGCTTGGCACCCCATCCACCACACCATCATTAGAACCATACAGAACAGAAGAGGCCCTTCAGTTTGCACCAATGTGCAAGAAACATCTGAAACCTCCATCATACCTACTAGTTTTTTCAGAGAGGAATCTCCCACACTCACACTGCAGAGTGCCTTAGCTGGTATATGATAAAGCTGAGGGAGGAGCCTATTCTTGCTGGAAAGGCCAGCAGCATAGCACTGATTGGACCACTGTGCATGTGCCGATCTGTCTGTGCATGGGCCAATGTGCCGACTGCTGCTCCCCTCCCCCCCCATCCTTCTCCCCGCTTCCCCCTCTCCCCCCTTCCTCTACAGCCCAGACTCCCCCAGCAGGATGCTGTTCAGGACAATTTAAAAATTAGTGCAGCAGGATGGGAGAATCGCGGCCCACGTGTCAAAGTCTTAGGTACTTTTTAAATGGTGTGAAGCAACCCACCTCCATCGTGCTTCCAGACAGCACATTCCAGATCGTCACCACTTTGTGGGTGAAAAAGCTTTGTCACATTCCCCCGAAACCTGCCCTTCCTGTCGAACCTATGTTCCCTCGTGACTGACCCTTCAGCTAAGAGCAACAGCTGCTCCCTATTCACTCTGTTAGCATCCACTACCCCCACCGCAGTGGCAGCAGTGTGTGCTCTACACAAGGTACACAGCAGCAACCTGCCAAGGCTCCATTGACAGCATCTTCTGATGATGTGACCTTTACCAGTTAGACGAACATGAGCAGCAGGGACATGAGACCGCATCGCATGCAAGCTCCCCTCAAAGTCACAGAACATCCTGATTTGAAACCATGCCACCATTCGCACATTGTTGCGGGATCAAAATCCTGGAACTCCCTCCTTGACAGCATGAACTACAGTGGTTCAAGAAGGTCATTCACCACCACCTTCTCAAGGACAATTAGGGATGTTGGCCAAGCCACTTTTCATGAAAAAATAAATATTCATCTCTTTGCAGTTTGTGGGGTTTTTGTTGTGCTAAAACTGGCTACCATCTGTCTGTATATGCATGTGGGCTGCACGGTGGAACATTGGTTAGCTTGGGTTTCCTCTGGATCCTCCAGTTACCTCCCACAGTCCAAAGATGTGCAGGTTGCATGGATTGGCCATGCTAAATTGCCACTTAGTGTCAGGGGATTAGCAGGGTAGATACATGGGTCTACAGGGATAGGGACTGGGTGGGATTGTGGTGGGTGCAGCCTCGATGGGCAAAATGGCTACCTTTGCACTGTAGTGATTCTATTCTACAACAACAATTACATATTAAAAACACTTAATTGGCTGCGAAGTACTTTGAACATTGGAGGTTGTGAAAGGCACCATATAAATGCAAGTTCTTTCATTCTTTGCTTATGCTGGTTTTTTCTGCTTGCCATTTTTCAATCATTAAGGCTTCTGTATGCTGTTACTCCATCACAAGTTGACAACTGCTGCAGTAAATGAGCCTCATCCTCCTGCTGTCAAAGCAAAACCAATGATATGTAATGTGCTTTTCAGCTATTTCTGAAAGTCTTTAAAAATGTGCACTCTCATTGGAGGCTTCGTGCAATTTACCAAATGTCAATGTATTGAGTAGAAGTGAAATAAGGAGTGTAAATTTTCATTCAATTTTTGCTGTAGTTTATTGATTTCAAATCTATGGCTTTTCTCACTGTAGACCTCTGTAAATATAATTTTGCAGCAAACTACAGTATTTTTTGTGATGATGTGGAATTTCAATTGTGCATCTTGTAGGAAAAATTGAATTGGAACATTTTAAAAAAAGTAGTCTGGTGTCAGTGAGATCATAATTCTCAGATATAAACTAATGTTGCATCAAAATAACAATGGACATTCTTATACTTCAGCTATAGGTCAAAATTAGTATGAAATAGTTGGTAACCTTGAATTATAATCAGGATTTCATAACGTCCCCTGGCTAGCAAAAAAGAGCTTAGCAAGGCAAGCTCATATCTGAAAGATGGTAAAACTTTAACTCGTGCTACTTCGTTTGCATTAAAAAGATTGACGTCCTGAAGTGTTGACCCTTCTGTTTTGTGGATCAGAGAACAAAGAACAAAGAACAAAAACAGCCCGGGAAACAGGCCCTTCGGCCCAACGAGCCCGCCCCGCCATTTTAACATTACCAGTCCCCCCCTCCACCCATGACCCTTATCTATTGTTTTATGGCAATCCATTTTCAGTGTGCTGGGATTTCATAGGCAAGGATTTAAACATATTTCAACACAGGAGTTCAGGTAATCGGCATGATGACTGTATATTTACTATCACAATGTCTATTTCAAGAAACAAGGTGTTTCAAAATAACAAGGAAATAAGACAAAACCAAAAATCAAATACTACATTGAGTACTATCTTTACATTAATTATCTTGCCTATGTATTTAACAGAATAACTAAACTGTGACAAACAAACCAAAATCAAAAGAGATCT
The DNA here is from genome assembly GCF_965287045.1 of Carcharhinus amblyrhynchos. Taxonomy (NCBI): domain Eukaryota; kingdom Metazoa; phylum Chordata; class Chondrichthyes; order Carcharhiniformes; family Carcharhinidae; genus Carcharhinus; species Carcharhinus amblyrhynchos. Next base: position 40,243,247 of record NC_137333.1, on the reverse strand, counting down.
TCTTACTCAGTATTCAGAAAGGTAAGGCAAGGCCAGGCCAGGCCAGGCTGGATTCTCAACCACTCCCAGTTCATATTCCAATTCAAGGCCACACACCTAACAAATTCCAAAGCCAGTTAGTCAAACAGATTTTCTTTCAGGTTACTCACCAGATCCTCTTCAGCACATTGGTTACCTCTGCAGACACTAGACAGTCCCAATTCATATTCCTCTTCAGGCATTCATGCAGCCCTGTGCAAGTCCTCAGCTAGAGGCTTGCAACCATGTTCTTTTGGAATGCATCTTCTGAAAAGGCACATGAGTTTGAAGTTGTTGGATCCCCAGTTTCAATGCTAATTCTTCTGAGCCAATATAGTACAACACAGCATTGGGCCAAACTGGGAAGGGATTGTACCTCTATACACTTTTTGACTTGGTCTGAACTGTACAGCAAGTCAATGCACTTTGTTTCCCAGAAGGCATCACACTGAAACAGGAACAGGAAAGGGTAAGTATAAAAAGAGGGGGTTAAACAAAATTATCCTGCAATACAAATTGGGAGAGGCTGAGATTCCAATCCTGATAGGGACTTACCTTTCTGAGGACTAAGAGACCACTTTTGGCTTTGATTTGTTTGCCCTTGTAAATAGCTTAGCTATTCAATTAAATACATAAGCAGATAATTAATATAGAGATAGTTCTTAATGAAGGACTTGATTTTAGGTACACCAACAGTACTGCCAGGAGGGAGTTCCAGGACTTTTGAAGGAATGGTAATATATTTCCAAGTCAGGATGATGAGTGACTTGGCGGGGAGCCTCCTGGTGGTGGTCTTCCCATGTGGTTGCTGCCCTTGTGCATCTAGATGGTAGAAATGGGTTTTAAAGATGCTACCTAAGGAATCTAGATTAAGTGAACGGTATGTCCAAAACTGTGTAGAAGTGCTTTGACATCCAAGCAACAATGTGAAAAGAAATGAGAAACTTGTGGTTTGTCAAAAAGCTGGGGGCAACTCTATGGATTAAAAGTCCATGGGCAGAAGAAACATTCCTCCACATAAACACTATGACTAGTTATTGACGCATGAGTCTATTACTTTTACACAGGAATAGACAGATCATCCCCTGCGCTGGTTCTGTTATTCAGTTGCATCACACGCAATCTGTACCTCAGCCTCATTTAACTTCCTATGATCCATACCTCTTGTTATGTTCATCTAACAAAAATTATTCATATCAGTCTTAAAAGCTTCAGTGAGCCCAATATCCATACTGTTTAAGGAGAGAGAGACAGAGTTCCAGCTTTCCACTACCCTTGGCCTGTTTCCTGATTGCACACTTGAATACCAGGGCTATAGTTAATGGAGGTAACAGAGATTTTGTCTGCTCCTTGTGGAACCACCAAAAGCCCTGCATTTTAGGCTATACACACAAATTAAGTCCCAGTCAGGCACTTAACTGGAAAGCCCCAGACCTTAACAGGAACAAAGGACCCTGATGGGCATAGGTGATGTCTTAGAGAGCTACCGGCCAATCATAGGCCAGGAACCCTCTGTGCTCATCAGTGCTTTCTACTGGTTGCAATTCTTTACATGAAGGTTGTTGTTTTTGAGAAACAAAATTGTTTTGTTGTTCCTTTGAATCTCAAGTTGGAGAAACAGTATGCTGTCTTAATGCCCACAATACAATTAAGTATTTTTAAATTCAGATTGAAGGAATGGCTAAAAGCATTCTGAACTTAGAGTGAGACTCGATCTCATTATTTTTTTTAATCCAATTCGATCAAATCAAATCCAATTCAGAGTCTCAACAAGTTGAGACATTCCTGATCCAAGCTGACAAGACAGGGCTCTCACCTACTGTCTTGGGCTCGATCTACTTGATCCAAGTTGATTGAAATAGGCATAGCTCCTCCTCCAAGGCTTGATCTCATTTGCATCTTAGCCAAAAGGCAGAGATGCTGCTTTTAAAAATTGCTTCAAATGAAGCTAAAATGTAACCTGGTGACTTCAACCAAGCACAGCATGCCAATACTACACTTGATCTTAGCTATCTTGAAATCACACTTGATCTCATTAATTGCTTTAATTGATCTGTACCAAAAGAAAACCTTTATTTTCTGTTACTATGATAGGAAGCATTCTTAACTGTTGATCTTAATAGCTTTAGTGTGGGGCTTGGGATCAAATATGCTGACAAGAGAATGTGACTTTATGTATTACTATTCTGTATCTAAAAGAAATGTATTACTTATTTGTAATGGAATGCAAATAACTGGGACCAGGGAAGTCAGGTACAGGGCTGTATCTCTGTTTACCTTCCATGAAACAAGGGAAAGGGATGCATGTTTGTCTTTAGTCTGGTTAGAGAAGTGGGTGCTACAAGATGATTTACACATTGTAGCCAATGGGAGAGGTAAATTTGGACTCTTTCCAAAAGATGACATGCTGAATAATGAGAAACTGAGGAATAAAAGTTGAGAAATCAGTCTTTGTTGGCACAATGATACCATGACTTCTGGGGAATAACTCTTCTAGACACAGTTCAACATCACTTCAAATGTAAAAAAGACATTCGCTGCGCTGGCAACACAAAGAATTCCGAGGATCTTAAGATGAGAAACTTTTAATTTGTCTTCACTGCTTAAGCATATGTTAAATTTTGCTTAGTAAGTCCTACTTGATTCATAAATGCTAGTTGTTCTTGCCATGTAAGTGAAGCACAACTGAGTGTCAGAAATAAAGAATTTGGACCTTAGGGGGCGCTTATACTGCCTTGTCACATCAGTCGATTCAAAAGTGCGCGAGGCTGCTTTGAATACTCATCAGGAATTTGAATGTTGTAAGTGAGTCCCGGATGCAATCATCCAAGCTCACTTGTCTTTAACTGCTTGCCAGCAAGGTCCTCACTGATGGGGATCACAGATGTCCCCAGCGATGGGGATCTGATGTGATGGTCTTGTTCTTGGGACAGGAGGCTATTGAAGCCCCTGGGTGCACAGTAGCAGGGCTGCTTTGTCGCACTGTCAGCCTGCCATCGTGGTACTGCCATCCTGGCACCCTGATAGTGCCTACTAGGAATCCTGGTGCTATCCACTGGGGGCAGGACCTAAAGGGAGAGGTGGGAGCATGAATGGGATGGGACATGAAGGGGCAGGTCCATGATGGGGACAAGTCCATGACAGGGCATAGCTGCATAGGGGGGGGTATTCTGCATTGGAGGAGGTGGGGATTGGCCAGGGTGGCAATCGGCCCAGGGGAGTTGGCGGTGGTGATTGTCCAGGGGGGCAGTTCAGGTGGAGGCAATGTCCAAGCGGTGAAGGGGGGATGCAGGAGTGACAGACCTCCCAGTGCACTGCATACATGCTGTACCCTGTGCACGGGGAGATCTAGATGCCAGCACAATGACACCCCTAAAGCTCAGCAGCTGGCTTCCCGGCATGAATACGCTCTGCCCCTCCCCTTGCTGGCAAGAATCACAATTGGGATTGTTTTCCTAAGTGCTTTACAATTGTGTCTGGGAGCTTCCCAAAATAATGGGCACGATCCTCTTCCATTTCCATACTCGTTCAGCACTTAGAATTTTTTGGTATCATTAACCCCTTTGAGTTTTTTTTAATGATATGGGTTTTGTACCTCAAAACCCTAAACCTTACACCTCTCTGCTTGGACATCTCTCATTAGTAAAAATTGAATCTGCAGGATCTAAATCATAAAATGTAAGTTGGAATATTTAAATCAATGTAAAATCATTCACAGGAGGTGAACTAACAATGAAAAAGAAAGAGTAAGAGAGAGTTGATGGAAAAAAATACATTTTATAAATTTACGATAACTAAAAATTGAAGGACTTGAGACTCAATAACTGTGCAAGGTGTGCAGATTAGGTGAATTGGCCATGTAAATTGAGCTAGTGGGATTAGCAGGGTAAAAATGTGGGGTTTCGGGGATAGGGTCTGGATGGAATTGTTATTGGTACAGGCTTGATGGGCCAAATGTCCTCCTTCTGCACTGTAGGGATTCCATGGTAAGTAAAATTTCAGTGACAGGGATTGTTTGGTTATAATAAAGAATTATCACACCATTAAAATTTCACATACACTTGAATGCAGCTGCCCTACCTTCATGTGGCAGGTTTCATAGATAAGTTATGGTAACTTCATGATATTCTTTTTCCTAATGTTGGAACAATTGGTGAGGTACCAGTGAAGATTGTGAAGGAGCATTGCAACTCAAACTGCAGCTTCCTGGTTGCTGAGTATAACTGCGCGTGTGCAATTGCCACATTTTACTGCCTGTGTTGAAAGCCTCACCATTCTTTCTATACCAGAATCCAGACTGTTTTTCTCTCCACAGATGCTGCCTAAACTGCTAGTTGTTTTAAGCATTTTCTGTTTTTATTTCTGATTTCCAGCATTGGCAGTATGTCTGGCTTTATTGTAATCATTCAAAGGCCTGCACTAATAATCCAGAAAATTAATAACACTGAAAAATATCAGGGAAAAATTCTGTGGAGGCCATCAGTTGCAAAAATATTGTCAGAAAGAATGCCAAGCAACTCTGCAAAGCAATGATTTACTACCATAGGAAAGGGATAAGATCACAATCCAATATAGATGAGGTGCATTTGGAATGCAGGCAGCTGATTTATTTTATGGAATGAAGTGCTTTGCAGCATAAATGGGTTACAAGGCTCTAAACTCTTCCCTGCAATAACAAAACTGAAATAGCAGAATGTTGCTCATTCCAAATTGCAGAATTTTCTATTTGAATTGGGGAAAAATTGCTTTGCTCATACGAAGGAAAAATAAATAGCTCTCTGCTTGCATTATCTCTGGCGAGTTGATGGAAGCTGGCATGCTAGCTTCATAGAAACCCTGCAGTGCAGAAGGAGGTCATTTGGCCCATCGACTCTGCACTGACCACAATCCCACCCAGGCCCTATTCATATAATCCAACATGTTTACCCTACTAATTCCTTGGCACTAGGGTCAATTTAGCACGGCCCATCAACTTAACCTGCACATCTTTGTAGTGTGGGAGGAAACTGGAGCACCTGGAGGAAACCCATGCAGACACAGGGAGAATGTGCAAACTACACACAGACAGTGATCCAAGGCTGGAATTGACCCGGGTCACTTGCACTGTGAGGTAGCAATGCTAATCATTGAGTCACCATGCCGCCCTTTGTCTCTGAGATCTGCTGTAGCAGCAGTGGATTTTGAGAGTAGAACTAGCTTGAATTTTTAATTACAGTGCACAACTATATTTCTATAATGTCAAACAACATCTCCACCCTCTCCAACTTGTATTTTGCAATCTCACTATACCCCACAATGTCCGAACTCCAGGGCAGCGTACCTGGGGAGTATCCAAAGATTCACTGCAGAAACCCACCCCTTACATCCCCACCCTGCAAACACTGCACATTCCCATATAAGGTTGACCAGCAATTGCCCAGGAAGTGCAAACTTCCTTTGGACAATTCCCCTGTGCGAGAATGCACTGAAAATGTGAGTTATATTGCAAAATTTGAATGGTGTTGACTTCCGTACAGCAATGGTTACCCATAAAATGTTAGCGGGATGAAAAGAACTTCTAGATTCTGGGTAACTATAACACTAAACCTGAATGACCCTGTTGCCCCCACAATGGGATTCCCCCAATCTTCACTATCCACCTGCTGACTATCTCCCCCCCTCAACCTCACCCAATCATCCCTCCCTCCAAAGGGCCCAAACTTCCCCTCGTCAGACTTACCAGACCAACCCTACAGCCTTGCCCCTGAACCCAGGTGATACCCCTTCACCTGACCTGCCGTCCATCTGCCAGTTCGACCCGACGCCAACCACTCTTGGCTTGATCAATACCTCAGCCCCGAATGTACTTTGTTGATCTGACCCAGCCCCCATCCCCTGTCCAACCCAACCCCAGTCAGACCGCCTCCCCTGCTCAGCCTGAGCTAAGCCGACTCTCCCCCAGGCCCAACTCCACCCCTCCCCACACTCTTGACAGGACCCTTCCCCCAGATCCCTAGCCTCAGACCCAACCCTCCCCCTTCCCTGTCTCAGGCCCAAAACAACCCTCACCAATGCCTCCCCACCATGGGCTGACCAGATCTGACCTGACACTACCCCCACAAGCCTGATCTCATCAATACCCCCAAGCCTGACCAGATATCCCCACCCCCTCACCCTAAGCCTGAACTGACCGCCTCACCATGCCAGACCCCATCCCCCCAACCATTCACAACCCAGTCCCCCTCAGGCCTCACCACCCTTTGACCCCCACACGTCCTCCCCAACATTTAGCCGGTGCCATAACAAAGAATGAATAGAATAGAATCCCTACAGTACAGAAAGAGGCCATTTGGCCCATTGAATCTGCACCAACCACAATCCCACCCAGGCCCTACCCCCACATTTACCTACCAATCACTCTAACCTACGCATCTCAGGACACAAAGGGACAATTTTAGCATGGCCAATCAACTTAACCTGCACATCTTTGGACTGTGGGAGGAAATCGGAGCACCCGGAGGAAACCCACGCAGACAAGAGGAGAATGTGCAATCTCCACACAGACAGTGACCCAAGCCAGGAATCGAACCCAGGTCCCTGGAGCTGTGAAGCACCAGTGCTAACCACTGTGCTACCGTGCCGCCCAAAATGGCATGCCTACAAAATGCATGGCCTACTTATCTTCAGCTGGGCTGTCCTTGATTGTAGGTCTCAGAATACCAGTGGATTGGTGTGATCTTGCCTGGGCTGAGTCGGAAAGTCGGGCGAGATTGGAGCAGCTTCATTTTACGATAAGAAACTCGGAGCAGAGAGGTAATCCGACTCAAATGCCACTCCACTATAAATGACAGGACATTGTCGCTTAGATAGGACTTTGTTTGGAGCTTGAATGTCTTTTGTGAGTGATTTGTTTTTAAATCTTGTGCTGTTGGCATGGCTTCATTTGCCTGAAATATTAGATTTATCTTAGAAACACCCACCTGAAATATAAGAATACCATTGATGAGACATTGTTTTTTGCCTACGCCTTGCCTGAGGGAGAGAAAGGAAAAAAGAATATCTGGATTCATCAGTTTTCTTTTAGTATGCAGAGAGTTTCTGAAATGATAATTTTTCTTCCTTTTTTGTCAAACAAGTTCTAAAATGTGACCAAAATTTATTGGCCCTCACTCATTGTTTGTGTGGTGACCACTACCTCAACTCATGTGGTGAATGTGCTCCAGTTCTGTTAGGTAGAGAGTTCCACGGTTTTAACCCTGAGACAATGAGAACGAATGGTAATGTATGTTCATGTCTGCATTTTGTGTGACACAGTGGAAAAATTGCAGGCCAGTGCTTTCCCATTCACCTGCTTCCTACGCTTTCCTAATTGATGCATGTTGTGAGTTGTGGTGGCATTCCCAAAGAAATCTTGGAGATACTGCATTGCATCCTGTGGATAGTGCACACTGGAAGGCCGGAAGTTGGATTTTTAAACTCGTGGATAGGAAGCCAATCAAGGTTGAACAGGGTTACAAATGACTTTACTTAGTGCACTCTGTTTGAGCTCAGATATGTTATGACAACGAATGCAGGGATGCGAAATAGTTTCCGTCATGCCGTTTAACCATAAATCAGGCATTCAAATTGTCATGTAATGCTCTAAATAATATGTAAAGGGTAAATCCAGCTGTGAATTCTGCAAAAATAAGCACTAATGGAGCAAAGAACGGGAATATAAACAGCCATTTCACCAGCAATGCTCTGTGGATAACTGACAACAATGAAATGCATTTTTCTGAGCTGGTAGGAAAGCCCACACAAGGTCCTAAATATCATGGGATCTTACTGCGCACTGGGTGAACATGACACCTCCGACACAGGAAGAATGTGCAGAAGGAAGTGTTCAACTTGAAGACAGATGCTGAGGTAACCCGGGTAGCCAAGGAAGTGAAAAGCATCAGCCACACATAATAGCTTCATCAGAGATCATTGGGGATTTAAATCTACCTTATAACTTGCTTGAACTGGAGCACAAAAGAAAAATAAGTAGGAGATTTCGGAAGCGTTCAGATTGAAATATATAGGCCGGGATTGTCCGGCCTCGCCCACAGCAGGGATTCTCCAGTCCTGCTGCACAGTAGGGATTCTCCAGTCCCGCTGCACATCATTCTCCAGTCATGCTGCAGTGAATGGAGATTTGGCTTTGCGCGAAATTCCCCATTCTTGCTGGCAGCGATAGCGGGGCATGAACGGCAGGAGAATTCCAGCCGTAATGTTGCAGGTGAAAAAAGATTAATGATTGATTTTGAAGAGCTTGGATTTAAAATACAAATGCCCCCAGAATGTTTTTTGAATTTTAACAATTTGAAATGTGGTTGCACAATGTGTTACAAATTGAATGGACCTACCATATATTAAGTTGATCTTTCTCTATACTGTAGCTATGATTGTAACACTATATTCTGCACCCTCTCCTTTCCTTCTCCCTTATGTACTCTATGAACAATAAGCTTTGTTTGTATAGCATACAAGGAACTATACTTTTCATTGTATCCCAATGCACGTGAAAAATCAAATCAAATTTAAAAACTTTCTCATCTCTGATATAAAACATCCTGTTTTTCTTGTAGAATAATGTTTCCTTTAACAGGAGACAACATATGACGGCAGGTGTTGGCATTCCACAGCTAACATTGTTGTCCATGTTGGAAACGTTAGTCTATCAGGTTGTACACGGTTAGCAAGATGTGAGCATTTTTAGGGACGGTGATGCTCCTGTTGTGTCCAATGATAAAATTATATATGCATTGTGACAATAATTTAATATTAATCAAGTTAAAAGAAGTGTTAGTATTCCTCTGCAAACCATACTGTCAGTGCAGTTGGCTTATCATATGTTATAGAATAGAATCATAGAATCCCTAGAGCAGAAGGAGGCCACTCAGACATCGAGTCTGCACTGACAACAATCCAACCGAGGCCCTATCTTTGTAACCCCACATATTTACCCTGATAACCCCTCTAGCTTACACATCCCAGGACACTATGGGGCAATTTAGTATGGCCAATGCATCTAACCCACATATCTTTGGACTGTGGGAGGAAACCAGAGCACCTGGAGGAAATGCATGCAGACACGGGAAGGACTTGCAAACTCCACACAGACAGTGCCCAAGCTAAGAATTGAACCCAGGCTCCTGGAGCTTTCTACAGAAAGACCACCGGGTGAGAAGGAATAAGATGGTCCCATGTGATTGAGATACTTACTCCTGCCTCTGTATACGCAGACTATAATCTTTTGGGGGGGAGGTGGTGGTGGGTGGGTGGTCTTCCTGCACAGCAGCAGATGTGTTGAGGGTGAGTCTGCCTCAGCTCGGCTGGTTCACCCTCCTTTAAGTTTAAGGCCCGCAGGCCTTTATTTATTATGTGAAGTGTCCGTACCATTCCAGGAGAAAGTCTCACCTTTTCGAACAGCCAGCCAGACAGAATCCGGCATCTCTGCAGTACCAGAACCTGGACTCCCAGACAAGCTCTACATTTAGCCAGGGCAGGCTAGCAGGCACTGGCAAGGATGGTGGGTGTGGGTGGGGGAGGTGGTTTGGGGGATGATGTAGATGTGGAGAGGTGGGAAGAACGTTGAACAGCAGTTCGGGGGGGGTGGGGGGGCGATAGATTTTGGGAGGGAAAATTGAGCAGGGCAGGGGACTTTGAATTTGCGCTGGTGGACCCAGAATAGTGACATCCTCCTTAACCAGCAGCCAAAAGGTGAAACTTGCCAGGGCTGCACAATGGACACAACTCTCTACTGTTGCCCATTAAATTTGAACAGGATGGTGAGAGTAGGTGCCCTGGCAGTGGGCACACCACTAATCGCATGGTACCTAATTTTCCTGGCCCACCTGACTGCTGTCCCACCCATGAGTAGGCCATAAAATACAAACAGACAATTCAAGATACACAAAATAGGCACTACTTAAGATGCTGCTTGTATAAATAAGTCTTATCTCACATGTCAAGGAGAAAACAAAACCGAGATTTCAGAAAGCACAGACACTTGCTAAGTGGAGACTTAGCCTGGCCATTGGCCTGTTGACCTTCTTAGTTATTCGAACCCTGTGGAACTAAATTTGATGCAAGTTGGTTTGGTCTGAGCTTTGAACACTGTCACCCGGTGGTGCAAACTGTCATAAACACCAAGCAACATTAATGGCATCTGTACAACAGACCTAAGGCACACAGGTAGGGAGCAGTTGGAGTATTTTTAAGAAGCGGGTTGATGGGTTCTTGATAAGAGAGGGGATTAAGGGTTATGGGGAGATGGCGGGAAAGTGGAACTGAGCCACAACAGATCAGCCATGATCTTATTGAATGGCGGGGCAGGCTCGAAGGGCTAGATGGCCTACTCCTGCTCCTATTTCTTATGTTCTTATGTTCTTATTTGTCTGAAATGTTGTCACTAAGGATGTTGAAATGCTGAGATCCAAAGACCAAAATCCAATTAAGGCCAGCTTTAGCACATTTGGAAATAATTTTGACTGTCATTAGGAAGAGAGCTGTGCAGTGCTTTCGGTTCATTGAGACCAGTGGCCACACCTTCATGTCGTTACCACCACAGTCACATCCATGCAGAACCAGAGGGACTGATTGGTAGTTCTCAACGTGTTACCAGTTCTTTGACAAAGCAATTGCTTTTGCGTTGATAAAAGGAAGTCACACCAAAGAATGCAATCATATACCCCCATAGGGTTGAGTTGCATCAGGACAGTTGAGAGTTTGAGGAGATCAAAGTCTCAGTCAGGTAGAGTGGAAGTTCCTGTTTCCTCACATGCTTTTGACTCTAGAATGTATCTAGTCTTTATCTCACCTACACATCTTGTGACACAAAGGGACAATTTAGCATGGTCAATCCACTTAACCTACACATCTTTTGACTGTGGGACGAAACCGGAGCATCTGGATGAAACCCACACAGACACGGGGAAACTGTGCAAAATACACAGTCACTCAGGGCCAGAATTGAACCCAGATTCCTAGAGCTGTGAAGCAGCAGTGCTAATCACTGTGCCACCGTGTCGCCTCCTCGGCACTCCATGCAGAAGTCAGGCTGGTTGGTAGGCGTGGCTTTCAGTTGGGTCTAAAACACCCCAGAGTAGACAACAGGAAGGAAAGCTGCAGTGCTTGCTGGGAGGTGAGGATGTGGATTGGATCATTGACATGGTGCTGATCACTGAAGCTGCAGTGAGAGGATGGGGAGATTTGATTCCTGATCCAGGGAATCCAATCCACAATCTCGTACTTGGGAGTGAACCCTTGATGTGCAGGGATTGTCTAATCCCTGACCCAGGAAACAATCTTTGTGCAGAAAGGGATCTAATGGGGCATGAGATGGGGTGTTGGTGGAAACTCTGCTGCTCCTTGTGACCCACAAGCTGTGCTATAAAATTACCTTCTCTCGAGAGCATTGATGGTGCTATCAAGTAGCACCTGCACAGTACTAATCTGCTTAGTGACGTCCAGTTTGGGTTTTGCCAGAGTCACTCAGCTCCTGACCTCATTACAGCCTTGGATCAAACATGGATAAAAAAGCTGAATTCCAGAGGTGAGGTGAGGCTGATAGCCCTTGACATCAAGGCTGCATTTAACTGAATGTGGCATCAAGGAGCCCCAGCCAAATTGGAATCAATGGGTATCAAGAAGCAAACACTCTGCTGGTTGGAGTCATACCTGGTACATAGGAAGATGATTGTAGTTGTGGAGGGTCAGTCATCCCAGCTTGAGGACATCTTTGCAGGAATCCCACAGGGTAGTGCCCTAGGGCTAACCACCTTCAGCTGATTTGTCAATAACCATCCCTCCATCATAAGGTCAGAAGTGGGGATGTTCGCTGACGATTTTGCAATGTTCAGTACCATTTACAACTTCTCAAATACTGAAGCAGTCCATGTTCAAATGCAACAAAATCTGGACAATATTCAGACTTGGGCTGACAAGTGGCAGGTAACATTCATGCCACACAAATGCCAGGCAATGACCCTCACCAATAAGAAACACTCTAACCACCGTCCCCCCTTGACATTCAATGATGTTACCATCACTGAATACCCCATGGTCAACATCCTTGGGGTTACCATTGACTGGAAACTCAACTGGATTTGCCACATAAATACAGTGGCTACAGTTCAGAGCCAAGGAATACAGCAGTGAGTAACTCACCTCCTGATTCTCCAAAGCCTATCTTTCATCTTCAAGGCACAGGTCAGAACTGTGATGGAATACTCCCCACTTGCCTGGATGGGTGCAGCTCCAACAACACCCAAGAAGCTTGACACCATCCAGGACACATCCACAGACGTTCAATCTCTCCACCACCTACGCTCAGTAGCAGCAGTTTGTACTATCTACAAGATGCACTGCAGCAATTGACCAAAGATCCTTAGACAGCACCATCCAAACCCACGATCACTTCAATCTAAAAGGACAAAGCAGCAGATAAATGGGAACACCACCACCTGCAAGTTCCCCTCCAAGCCACTCACCACCCTGACTTGGAAATATATCGCTGTACCTTCGCAGTCGCTGGGTCAAAATTCTGGAATTCCCTCCCTAACAGCATTGTGAGTCAACCCACAGCACATGGACTGCAACAATTCAAGAAGGCAGCTCACCACCACCTTCTCAATGGTAACTAGCGATGGGCAATAAATGCTGGCCAGCCAATGTGCCTGTGTCCTACAAATGAATAAAAAAAAGGAGTCATCTCCTCCTTTGAGCTTGGGTTTCCCCAAGGCCAAAGCAACCTGACCTGCCAGGGTTAATCCTGCAGAGCAGATTAAGTCTGAGACTGCTGGTCCCATTCAAATATTTAAATTCCTGGGAATAGGATTTGTTAGCAGACAATTGAATCTATTTTCATTATCCTTTCTGGTGGAGCTTTTCATCTCATAAAATCTCATTGTATACTTTTTTGAATCTGAACACCAGTCTGATTCTGTTGACAATTACCTTCAAATAGTTCCCTCGAGGTAACAGCCTTGCTGCCAGCGTGAATAGTTTGTCCTGTGCGCTGCCTCAAAACTGCTCATAATTTTTGTTAAATCTCTTCATAAATGTGGTTGCTTTGAGGGGAACAATCTAGATTCTCTAATTTCTCCTTCTGAAATGTCCCTCTATGGTACCACCCTGGCCCCACTCGAAAGCCTGGATTTCTACATTGTAGAACACAGAACTTTTGCAATTTTCTGACTGGTCTAAATGTTGATTTTTTTATTTGTTTTGTATTCTATGGCCCAGAATTTCCAATTGGTCCTGATTGGAGCCATGAAAATACAGCCATTGTCTCTGTTTATAAAACCAAGGAACCCGTATGCTTTTCAACACATTCCCAAGTGAGCCTTTAAACCTTTCAAGGATTTGGGTACATAAGCCTGCAGATATCTCTGTTCCTATATTCCCTTTAAAATTGTAAACTTTGTTTATAGTGTTTCTCCTCCTTCTTCCTTCCAAATCCATTGCTTATCACTTCTGTGCTTTCATTTCAGTCAGTCATGTGTCTGTTCCTTTCACCAGTCTGCCTATGTCCTCCTGGAGTCAACCACTATCTTCCTCACTGTATACAATATTTCTCAGTTTTGTATCATCAGCAAGTTTTGAAAAATTCCCTGTCTACCCAAGCCCAGATGGTTAATATATATCAAAAAGAGCAGCAGTTCTAATACTGCCCTCTTGGGAACACTACTGTAAACTTCCTTACACTTTCATAGACAAATCTTCACTGCTATCCTCTGTGCTCTGACTCTAAAATAATTCTGAATCCAAGCTGCCATTGCCTCTGTTAAGCCACGGACTTCAATTTTGTGAACAAGTCTGATGTGGTACTTTATTAAGCAGCTTTTGAAAGGCCACATGCACCGTATCAACCATACTGAACCCTCTCTGTTTCTTCATCAGAGGATTCAGTCACATTTGTCAGATACTATGTGCCTGAATCAAATCAGTTTTGGCTGCCATTTGTCAATTCACATTTTCCAAATCACAAATGCTGGAAGAGGCAGTTCATCATTGGGATCTCCCAGTTCCCACTGGCTGAAATCAACGGTAATTTGCACGGCTTGTCCGCCCCGCTGATGGGGAACCCCTAGCAGGGGTTGATTTCAGCAGGACTGGAAAATCCCATTGGTGGCATGGTGGCACAGTGGTTTGCTCTGCTGCCTCACAATATCAGAGACCTGAATTCAATTCGGGCTTTGGGTAACTGTCTATGCGGAGCTTGCATGTTCTCCCCGTGTTTGCGTCGATTTTGTCCGAGCGCTCCAGTTTCCTCCCACAGTCCAAAGGTGTGTGGGTTAGGTTGATTGGCCATTCTAAATTGCCCCCTAGTGTCAGGGGGATTACAGGGTAAACACATGAGGTTAATGGGATAGGGTCTAGGTGGGATTATTGTCGGTGCAGGCTTGATGAGCCAAATGGCCTCCTTCTTTGGATTTGGAAAGAAGAACAGAATTCACCTGTTCATGTTTCCTTTTACTGTTTCCTACCTTTAGCTTTCCTTGTAACTCGAGCTTTGGATATCCTTTATTTTCTGCTCATGGACATGTTTCTGGTCTGTATTGGAACGATCTCCTCTTTGAAGATATTCCATTGTTCATTTACAGTTTTATCTGTCAATCTATTCATAATCCTTTGCGGCAAGATCTTTCTCTAGTTTACTAGAATTAGCTCTCTTCCAGTTGTGCATACTCACCTTTGATTTTCCAGATCTCTTTCCAGAATGATACTAAACCTATGCAGAATAAGTACCGAGGTATTAGACCATATTAATTCCAAATGTAAAATAAATAGCATTGCCCAGAGGTGAATGAGCGCTAACACAGGTGGAATCAATATCAAAAAAAATCTGTCTTTTCAGCTGTTGCTTCACCCTAGTGATGAGGTCATATGTACAGATGTGAAAGAATTAAGACTGGAAGAAATGGAACATCTGTTACATCTGTTGTGCAGTGTTGAAATTGGTATTAACTCTTTGAGATATCTCCTGTCTGGTGTCTAGAGTCACTCAGTAGTGCAGAAGTATCAAGATTTTGTAGAATTCCAGACAATGCAAGAGGTAAGCTGGGTTCTCTGCTTCGTTTCATCCCTGACATTATTATTGTGCTTTTAAAAACCCCTTTAAAATCCATCATTCATTCTCCTCGAGTCGCTGATATTGTAGCGATTCCACATTCGAACAATTCCGCATATTAAAGAAAATTCCTGAAATTGTTCCTTTGGTGGAGATCTTAAATTTTTGGGGTTGGAAGTTGGTCCATGCCATCTTTTGATTGCGGGGGTCGCAACTCGCAAGTTGCTTGTGGATGTTGCAAGTTTGGTATTGCCTCCTCATTTGCTTGATTGCAACATTGGGCAGATAGAGTCCATGCTGCTGACTGCTTGAACACTTAGCAGGGGGCTAAGCTGCATTTGCACAATACAGGGTGTAGACCGCCCGTTCCTCTTAAAAAGAAGCTGCACTGAATCACAGAAGCCTACTAATTCACATTATTTGTACTTATTAACCCATATAGTTTTATTTATGGATTCATTTTACTCCATATCACTATGTACAGAAGGATATTCACTGCTACCATTTGAATGCAACTCCTTGATCCCTCAACCAACAACACAGAAATAGATTATCTGCCTTTTTATCTCATTGTGAGACTTTGAGTCTGATTTTACCATTTTGATTCTAAGTACTGGGCAGACCTGAAACCAGGGGTGTTTTAGGTGCAACTTTTAGACCTGTTCTTAGGTGCCCCCATAGGCACTCTGCCTGGGAAAAGATCAGCAGTTCAGAATCACACTGCAGAAGCCTGTGTGGGGGGGTTAACACACCCAAAACCCTGCAGCTCCGATAGGCATGTGTAGTAACAAAAATAGAATGCGGCTCCCTTGCCACATTGCTCCTGGGCCAGATAATGCCTCCCCCTGACCCCCACAGACATTTCCCCACCCCCACAACATTACTGACCCCCTTAACCACGCCCACCAACCCACCACCCAGACTGATCGTGGCGCCCTCCCCACATTTCCCCACACCAATCTCAGGCAGAGTGGCAGCAAACCCCCCCTCCCCCTCACTGATCACAGGCAGAGTGGCAGCGGACCCCCCTTCCCCCTCACTGATCACAGACAGAGTGGCAGTGGACCCCCCCTTCACCCCTCACTGATCACAGGCAGAGTGGCAGCGGACCCCCCCCTTCCCCCCTCACTGATCACAGGCAGAGCGGCAGCGGACCCCCCCCCTTCCCCCCTCACTGATCACAGGCAGAGTGGCAGCGAACCCCCCCCTTCTCCCTCACTGATCACAGGCAGAGTGGCAGCGGACCCCCCCCTTCCCCCCTCACTGATCACAGGCAGAGTGGCAGCGAACCCCCCCCTTCTCCCTCACTGATCACAGGCAGAGTGGCAGCGGACCCCCCCCCTTCCCCCTCACTGATCACAGGCAGAGTGGCAGCGGACCCCCCCCCTTCCCCCCTCACTGATCACAGGCAGAGTGGCAGCGGACCCCCCCCCTTCCCCCCTCATTGATCACAGGCAGAGTGGCAGCGGACCCCCCCCTGCCCCCCTCACTGATCACAGGCAGAGTGGCAGCGAACCCCCCCCTTCTCCCCTCACTGATCACAGGCAGAGTGGCAGCGGACCCCCCCCCTTCCCCCTCACTGATCACAGGCAGAGTGGCAGCGGACCCCCCCCCTTCCCCCTCACTGATCACAGGCAGAGTGGCAGCGGACCCCCCCTTCCCCCTCACTGATCACAGGCAGAGTGGCCATGGACCCCACCTTCCCCCTCACTGATCACAGGCAGAGTGGCAGCGAACCCCCCCCTTCCCCCCTCACTGATCACAGGCAGAGTGGCAGCGGACCCCCCCCTTCCCCCCTCACTGATCACAGGCAGAGTGGCAGCGAACCCCCCCCTTCTCCCTCACTGATCACAGGCAGAGTGGCAGCGAACCCCCCCCTTCTCCCTCACTGATCACAGGCAGAGTGGCAGCGAACCCCCCCCTTCTCCCTCACTGATCACAGGCAGAGTGGCAGCGGACCCCCCCCCTTCCCCCCTCACTGATCACAGGCAGAGTGGCAGCGGACCCCCCCCTTCCCCCCTCACTGATCACAGGCAGAGTGGCAGCGAACCCCCCCTTCCCCCTCACTGATCACAGGCAGAGTGGCCATGGACCCCACCTTCCCCCTCACTGATCACAGGCAGAGTGGCAGCGGACCCCCCCCTTCCCCCTCACTGATCACAGGCAGAGTGGCCATGGACCCCACCTTCCCCCTCACTGATCACAGGCAGAGTGGCAGCGAACCCCCCCTTCCCCCTCACTGATCACAGGCAGAGTGGCCATGGACCCCACCTTCCCCCTCACTGATCACAGGCAGAGTGGCAGCGAACCCCCCCCTTCTCCCTCACTGATCACAGGCAGAGTGGCAGCGGACCCCCCCCTTCTCCCTCACTGATCACAGGCAGAGTGGCAGCGAACCCCCCCCTTCTCCCTCACTGATCACAGGCAGAGTGGCAGCGGACCCCCCCCCTTCCCCCCTCACTGATCACAGGCAGAGTGGCAGCGGACCCCCCTTCTCCCTCACTGATCACAGGCAGAGTGGCAGCGGACCCCCCCCTTCCCCCTCACTGATCACAGGCAGAGTGGCAGCGGACCCCCCCTTCCCCCTCACTAATCACAGGCAGAGTGGCAGCGGACCCCCCCCTTCCCCCTCACTGATCACAGGCAGAGTGGCAGCAAACCCCCCCTCCCCATTACTGATCACAGGCAGAGTGGCAGTGGACCCCCCCCTTCCCCCTCACTGATCACAGGCAGAGTGGCAGTGGACCCCCCCCCCTCACTGATCACAGGCAGAGTGGCAGTGAACCCCTACCCCTTCCACCCACTGCACCCCCCCACCGATCTCAAGCAGAGAGCTGTTGGACTCACCTTACCCTCCACCTCGCGCTCCCGCTATTGATCACAAGCAGAGAGCTGTTGGATGTTTGACATTTACCTCCTCACTAGCTGGACTGCCCGAAGCAGACTTTTGTAGAGTATGTTTGTTTCGAGCAGAATCTGGGTGGGCGCATGTAGTGGTAAAGGGGGAAGGGCCAGTAAAGTTGGCTGTGCAGCTTATTAAGTCAATTTAAATGCATGCAAATGCATTTAAATGGCTGTTGTTTCTGTTTCAGGTGCAGCCCTGATAATGACCATTTTCAGGCCTTGGAAAAGGGGCAATCAGTGCGGAGGTGGGTGGGGATTGTGCTACTCGCCTCACACCCGTCTTTACCAATTCTTTGGCCTGAAAATGGGAGCAGCTTGATGATAAAATCGGGCCCCTCTCATCCAAATTGACCTAATTAGAATAGTGTCTTACACTCAGGGTGTGCCCATGGGCTACAAAGCACTTTGGGATAATCTGAAGTCATATTTTGTAGTATCTTGGAGAGATGGCAGTACATTTTTGTTTGTCAATCTGTCTGAAAACAAAGCTTAACCAATGCCAATGAAAAACAAAAACGTCATAGCATCCAAAACTACAGACCAAGAGCTGGAAAATGGGATTAGAATAGATAGGTGCTTGATGGCTGGTGCAGACACAATGGGTCAAAGGGCCTCTTTTTGTGCTGTGTGACTCTATGTGTGTTTGGTTCCAGAAGATGACGTAGTTGATTAATTGTAGCATGGGTGAGGTGCAGCTTCCGTACACACCTTCCCTCTCAGAGGCCAAAGGACATGGATATCGCAGTGCCCATGCTCCATTCAGTGATGGATAGTTTTGATGGTCCATCTGTTAAGCTCTCAAAAGACTTGTCGCCCTGATCTATTGTATTGTTCCAGTTCTTCTCTTCCCTGAGGTGTTAAGAGAAATTTATATGAAATCACACTTTGTATGACATCAGGGTCGCTCACTGTGCTTCAGAACCAGTTTTTAATATCATCACTATTGTAATGTTGGAAACAAGCTACCACCCAAGAGCGATGTGACAATGAGCAGATAATCATTTCTCAGTGATGTTGTTTCAAGGATAAATATAGCAGAGTGCTGGAGAAAACTCTCCCAGTTCTTTTTCAAAATAGTGCTATTGAGAATTTTTTATTTCATGGGGGTGGTGCTAGCAAGGCTAGTATTTATTGCCCTTGAACTGAGTAGCTTACTAGGCCATTTCAGAGTCAACCACATTGCACACGTAGGTCAGCTCAGAGTGACAGATTTCCTTCCTTAAAGGGCATTAATAAACCAGATGGGTTTTTACAACAATTGACAGTAGTTGTCACGGTCACCATTACTAAGACTACCTCTATGTTCCAGATTTATTAATTGACTTTAAATTCCATCAACTGCGGCAGTGAGATTTGAACAAAATAAGAAGTCTCACAACACCGGGTTAAAGTCCAACAGATTTATTTGGTAGCAAAAGTCACTAGCTTTCGGAGCGCTGCTCCTTCGTCAGGTGAGTGGGATTTCAATTCACAAACAGGCCATATAAAGACACAAACCCAATTTACAAAATAATAGTTGGAAGTCTTATTGTGTTTACCCCAGTCCAACGTCGGCATCTCCACATCGTGAGCATTAGTCTGGGTCTCTCATTTACTAGTCCAGTTATATTACCAGCATTATCTCCCCTGAGAGGCAGAGAAGGGGCCTTTCTTCAAAAAATGGCACATCGATGAGGCATTTTCTCAGCACTAGAGTGTCAGCCTATATTTGCACTAAAGTTTCTGGATCAGGATTTAGAATATCCATTACTAACACAGTTCATGCTTTGTGCATGCTGATATTTTCAATGGAACGATCTGCCATATTTTTTCTGTACCATGGGCGGGTTCTCTAGCCGTGCATACCCCAAGACTGGAAATTCTTGCCCAAACTCACTGGACCTTTAAATTGGTCCACTGAGTTTTCTACGTTGCCCACAACAATTACTGTGGCAGGTGAGATGGGAGAGTTTTGGCCTAGGGCTCGTATTCTGTTCACTTTGCTGGCTTTCCCATTCATTTCAAATGGGGGAAAGTAATGAGGAACACAGAGGAAGTAAATCCTGATGAAATTTGCAAGTTTTCAGAAAATTGATCATTCATTATTATAGAAAAGAAAGAAAATTAAAAAGTAAACACTTCGGTACAAATTAAATATAGAAGTACTATCAAATGGTGTTCACTTAGCACCTCTGTATCAGGGAAAAATTAATAGAGAAAAATTACTTTAAAAATCCTTGCGCTAATAGTTTATTATAGTGCAATATTGCGATGTGTAAAATGGCCACATGAAATAGCAGTAAACACAGAAAATAATATTTTATTTGCAGAGATAAAAACGGTGTCTTTCTCCACTTCTGTAGTGGCTTAGTTAACATGTACATTATTTACTGTTGGACTGAGGTACGCAGAATAGGGAGATAGGTTTAAACCCAGTCTCCGCTGAGTTGGCCGATCCCCATCACTGCATCGACCTCAGTCAATGGGGAGAGGAAAAATTAGTCTGGTTTGTGCTCCAGTTGACTAGCAAGAAACTCCTTCAGCAAAATACATGGTGTCATTGTTGACTCGAGGATTAGATTGGGCTCATTGTAATGACTTGTCCTGGTTCACCTATCAATCCTCGCTGGCTAGGCTCTTGAATCTTTTTTTCGGCATTACCAAAACTAAGTTCCTTGAAAATATTTGGTCTCCTGCTTATTCATAAATTTAAAATCTGGTTTGAGTGCAACAGCTTTTCACGAAAAAGGTAAATATATGTAAGATGTCAGACACTCTCAGAGAAGCCACTCCATTTAACCCAAACAGCTCTGTTTATGATATTCAGTGTGGACAATAAAAATTTGAGATGCGACACAGGTGAAACAGCTGCAATATTTACATTTCAGAACGGCTCTTTGAAGTGAACTGCAACACAGCACAACTTTCCCTTTGGTGTCTAACGCCACCAAACAGAATATTTACATTTCTTGATGAAAGTGCATGGCCCCTGGAGGTTCCATGATATCCACATTTCCAGGTGGCTGAGATGCTGCAATGATGCTTCCTTTACCTCAAGGTGGAGAAACCACAAAGCTACAGAATTAAAAAGAGCATCACTTTTTCATTGCTTACTCCATTGCAATATCCATTTTAAGATCCAAACCTTCTCCTTCAGCAATGAGTAGAAGTAAAGTGTTGGCATACTTTTAAAATACTGTTTTCAAAAAAATAGGCTGTTTTAACTCAATTTGAAGTTAAATTACTGATCCTGAATATGAAGACTGCCGTGGAGTTATATTTAAATTAGTTGAGGGACAGGGAAGGGAGATCAGAAGTTGGCGACTGAACAAACAATTTGAAAAAGCAATGCACATGAGAAGTGAAAATTGTAAGCAGGGGAATGAGGAGAGCTAAGAATTGATGAGCAAAATGAACAAATATAAACATTAATTTGAACATATGGACTGAAGAATAAGGCATGAGGAATGAGTAATCCGCTGAAAAAAAATCTATCATTCGACTTTAGTGAAACTTAGTTGAAACCAGAGGATGAAAAGGGGAGTAATTCAAAAACTACATGAAATTCAAAAGAACAAAATGGAAATTGGAAGAAGCTTTTGTTCGTCACAGTTGGTGAAACCGTCAGAGATATAAGTGTATAAAATAACTGATGATCATAGTGGAAGATAAATTACAGATGTGTATGTGATCCTGATTTAGTTTTTATTCATTCATGGGATGTACAAGCCGATGGCTGGGCCCAATATTTGTTGCCATCCCGAATTGTACCTGTACCACATGTACATGCCTTTGGTTCATGAAGGCAGCATGCCACCATCTTTGCAAGGGCATTTAGGTGTGGGCATTAGATGCTGACCTAGCCAGCAATGTCTGCATCCATGAATTTTTAAAAATGTTCATATATGCATCTGTAACTCACCTTTGTCTATGATCATCAGTTATTCTATATAGCTATCATCTTCATGACTGTTGCATCATCAGTTGCTTTAGTTACATTCAGTGCATGCCTTCTAAGCAGCTATTGTACAATTAAACAAAGGGATAATTTTCTGACTATTCAGTGGGGGCTGTAATTGTTTAAAAATAATAGGTGAAATTGAACCAGCCGCTAGAAAATTACAGGGATGGAAGTGTTTCCTAATTTTGTAATTAACTAACAGTAAGGCTACAGTGAAATGAAAATTGACTGTGACCTTTGATCTATGTGGGAATCTATGTGATTGCCTCTTAGGTCACAGGAGTCACGCTAGAAGAAATGTACCCTTCAACACACATGGGCTTGGGAGAAGTGCAAAGCAAACCTGTAAAAAATCTTAAATTAGAGCCCAACCTATCTCGAGACTGCCTACTTCCAGTTGTAAGAGTGTTAGAAAAAGTGGAAGGCGACCAACCTTCTCCCAGGAAGTAGATGACATATTTTAACGAGTACTGTACATTTTGGGAGGAAGTTCCAGGATTCGGACTCAGTAACAATAAAGGAATAACATTATATTTAAGTCAGAATTGTGTGTGGCTTGAGGGTGATCTTGCCGATGGTGATATTCCCAAGCATCTCTTGTACTTGTTCTTGTCCTTCTGGCTGGTTGAGGTTCCAGGCTTGAATCATGGTGAGGGGGAGTCTTGGACGGTTGCTGCAATGCATTTTGTAGATGGTGCATGCTGCAGCCACAATGCATCTGCAGCCCACCGCAACCAAAATGCATCACTGGGTAAGGAAGTGAATTCTTGAGATAGTAGATGGAGTGCCAATTAAGCAAGTCGCTTTGTCCTTGGTGGTGTTGAATATTTGTGGATGTTGTCTTGGAAAGTGATGAGTATTCCATCACACTCTTCACCTGTAGATGGTGGAAGGACTTTCAGAACTCAAAAGATCATGAGGTATAGGATCAGAATTAGGCCATTTGACCCATCGTGTCTGCTCTGCCATTCAATCATAGCTGACAAGTGTCTCAACCCCATTCTCCTGCCTTTTCCCTGTAAGCTTTGATCCTCTGACCAATCAAGAATCCATCTACCTCTGTCTTAAACACAGTCAATGACCCAGCCTCCATAGCCTTTTGTGGTAATGAATTCCATAGATTCACCATCCTCTGCCTGAAGAAATTACTCATCATCATTCAGGAGGTGAGTTACTCACCACTGACCACTCAGCCAAGCCTGCATAGTCTTGCTGAGAGCAGGCACTGATTAAATGGTTATTTGAGCAATTGTAAATGGAAATGAATGCTATCATTTCAATCATCAGTGAACATCATCACTTCTGACTTTAGGATAGAGAGATGGTGAAGCAGCTGAAGATCACTGGGCCTAGATTGTAGCACTGAGGAACTTTTGCAGTGCTGTTCTGAGGCTATTGACCTCCAACAACCACAACTATCTTCCTTTATTGAAGGTATATGACTCCAACTCGTGGAATTCTTCCCCCTGATTTCCATTGACTTCAATTCTGAAATAGCACTTCAATGTCACACAAAGACAAATGCTGCCTTCCTGTCAAGAACGGTCATTCTGAATTTTCTTCTTGAGTTTGGCTCTTTTGTCCGTGACTGGACCAATGCTGTAGATCAGGAGCTGAGTGGCCCTGGCAGAACCCAAACTGAGTATCAGTGAGAAGATTGTTGATAGAATAGATGCTAGATACTGTCAAAGATACCTGCCATCACTTTACTGCTGATTGAGGATAGACTGATGGGGTGGTAATTAGCTAGATTCAATTTGCCCTGCTTTTTGTGGACAGGACATACCCAGACAATTTTCCACTTTACTGGGTAAATGCCAATGTTGTAATGTATTTGATCAACTTGACAAAGTGACATATAAATGATAAGCACTCCAGCTGGGTTGTCACTGAGGACCACAGGGGAGTGCGATGGCCTAGTGGTATTTGTGCAAGGCTATTAATTCAAAAACTCAGCGAATGTTCTGGGGACTCGGTTTAAATCCTGCCACATGATACTTGAATTCATCAAAAAATATTTGGAATGAAGAATATTGGTGACCGTGAAACCATTGTCGATTGTTGGAAAAACCCATCTCGTTCACTAATGTCCTTTAAGGAAAGAAATCTATCGTCCATACCTGGTCTGCCCTACATGTGACTCTAAAGCCACAGCAATGTGGTTGACTCTCAACTGCCCTCTATGGGCAGCTACGGATGGGCAATAAATGTTGACCGGCCAGTGATGCGCAAGTCCCATGAATGAATTTTAAAAAAGTGATTGCTGCATGATTAGCTATTTCCTGATTCAATGTGACATAAATCTAATGGAATGAAATTGACGTGTGATGGTGGCGATCTTGGGGGGAGGCTAAGATGGATCATCCACTAGGCACATCTGGCTGAAGATGTTTGCAGATGCTTTAGTCTTGTCCTTTGCACAGATGTACTGGGTTCCTCAATCCTTGAGAATGGGGATATTTATGTAGCCTCCTCCTCTTGGTTGGTTGTTTAATTGTCCACAGCCAACTATGACTGGATTTGGAAAGAATGCAGAGCTTTGATCTAATCTGTTACTTGTGGAATCACTTTGCTTTGTCCTTAGCATGCTGCTTCTGGGTGATTAGCATCAATCTGGCCCTGCGTTGTAGCTTTGCCGGGTTGGCACCTAATGTTTTGATATGGCTCCTCCATGCTCTTCCACTATCGTTATTGAACCATGGTTGATCTCCTGGCTTGATGGTAATGGTAGAATGAGGAATGTATTGGGCCCATGAGGTTAAGCATCGTGAAGGAATACAATTCTGCTGATGCCCACAGCACTTCATGTATGTTCAGTTTTGAGTTGCTAGATCTGTTTTGAATCAATGCCATTTTGCATGGTGGTAGTGCCACACAACACTGTAGAGAGTGTTCTAAGTGTGAAGTCAGGGCTTTGGCCCAAAACCTCTGATCAAGATTGGAACAATTTTGTTTGATGCTGTTCAGACATAAAACTGCCTACTTATCTGGTTATAATTTTTCTGGCCAGAATTCTGATCCATGATGCAGAATAATTCCCTCAGCGCAGGAATCCATGGAGAGCATCCAAGAGAATCAACGCAGATGACTTCCTCCTCTTATGTTAGAAAAATCCTAGTCTAACTCCAAGGTAACTATACAGTGTTCCCCAAAAATTCACACTGAATCCCCCGACTTCCCCGTCAACACACTCCCTAATCTATCTCTCACCACCAATAACCTCCCCACAACCTAACCCCCACCCCCACCCACTGACTTGACCCAAAATGGAAATCCCTCCAAACCCAACTGTCCCCCGGCCCAAACTGAGTAGCCTTACCATCCAACTAAGCCCCAATTAGACCTAACCAGCTCCCAGCACCCACCGGCCCTCCGACCTGACCTGACTAGCCTCCACCAGCTGACTATCAAGCTGATGCCCAGTCTGAACACTAAGTCCTTCAGTACTTGAAAAGCTCGTTCAGGAGTGAGGCTATTAAGCAAGATTTGGGGATGTCCTCCATCACAGGACATTCTGTTATGTTGCCACCATCAATCCTTTTTTCTAGTGCTGTTCAACATGGAGGAGTTCTGATTCACCAGCTGAGGCAGGACAGTAGATGATAATCAATTGGAGGTGTCATGGCCCCTGTTTGACCTGAGGTCACGAAACTTCATTGGGTCTTGAGTCTGTGTTGAGGACCCTTGGTCTGAATGTATACCATAGGTAACTGCAGCCTCTAGGGACTGTCCTGTGTTTGGAACAGGGTCTATCCAATGATGGTAATGGAGGAGTATGGGACATTGTCTGAAAGGTCTGATTCCATGAGTATGACTACTTGGCTAACAATTCATTGCATAGCTCCCCCAAGGTTATATTTCTCCAGACGTTAATGAGGGGGCTTTTGCAGGGACGAATGGGATAGGTTTGCCTTTGCTGTGTCTGGTGAACTGACCAATAGTCCATCCACTTTTAACCTTATTTGAGTTTTTAGTAGCAATTTGATATAACTAAATGGCAGACAACATTTAAAAATCTACCATAACACTGGGACTCTGCACTCATATTTCGGGGTAATTTGGGAAGGATGATAGGTTGCACTCCTGAAGGACATTAGTGAACCAGATGGGTTTTTATGACAATCTGTAATTTCAATGTCACCATTGTGATTTTTATATTATTCTAGATTTATTCAATTAACCCAATTTAAGTTCACCAGCTGTCATGATAGGTTTTAAATTCATAACACTGGATCATTTGTCTAGACCTCTGGATTACTATTCCAGTAACATCACCACGATGCGACAGTAACTCTTTCTAACAATCCAACCTTGCCCTCTGAGATCTTCTCCCCTTCTCTCCCAGTCTCTTTAGCTTCTTCCATGATTTGCTTTCCTCCTTCCCAATCTTGCTGCTTTCCCAAACACAATCTTTGAAGGTTCTCCTCCTCATGAATCACCCTTAATGGCCCCATCTCTTCAGTCCCTCCATTTACATCCTCACACTCCCATTGACCTCTCCCACTCTCTGCTCTCTGGCTGGTGCCACATGTCCATTCACCTGACAACTAGCCAGCCTCTCAGTCTGCTGGTAGGTTGGTAGACTGACAGGTGGCAAGTGAGGAAGGTGGTCGGTGGGTGAAGTGGGAGGGTGATAGATGACTAAGGTGGCAGGATGACAGGTAGGATGACCTAGGTTGGGGTGGTAGATTGGTAAAGTGGCAGTTGGGTATGGTGGTATGTTGTTTGTGTGGTAGATTGGTAAGGTGGCAGGTGTGTAGGGCAATAGGATGACATGTAGGTAGGGTGAGAGGTCGGGTAACAGGAGGTTAGGGTGGCAGGTGGATAGGGGCAGGTGCGTGTGATGGTAGAATGGCAAGTGGGTTTAATCATATTTGCTGGATAGTTTTGTTGGAGTCTGGTTAGCAGAGAAACATGATAACAATCCTGTATGGGTGGAAGGGAATATTGACATCTTGACAATTGGGGTGACGAGGATGAAGTGGTTTGTTTATTGGTGATTTGACCAGATGGACATGCAGAGGTCACATGAATGTAAAGCCTAAAGGTAATTCATTTTCAAAAGCATCATGCTTTCTAAAACCCATTCAGAATGACTAACATGAGTCTCCCTTGTTCATCTCTCCATGGCCTTGCACTTGATTCTGAAATTTCAGCAGGCTTGCCCTGCTGCCCAGATACAAGCTCCTCATCATTCTCTTCCAACGAGGAGTGAGGCTCCCCATTTATAAATCCCCTCCTCTTGCAAGAGTTTGTGTGCTACGCAGCAGACTACTACAATCCTCAAGATCATTCAAGGTGCATATTGGAGAACTCCACAAAGACCTAGGCAATAGAACTTCATTTTCAACATTCCAATCATCTACTGTATCACTTGTGGAACTATGGAAAACATTGATCTTCCCTCAGTCACCCTTAACCTTTTCATGGTCACCTTTGACCTTTCCTATTCACTCTTGACCTTCCCATGGTCACCCTTGGCCTGTCCCATGATGCTTCTCAGCCTTTTCCTTCGTTTCAGCGAACTCTTCCAGGTAATGATAGCTCAAAGTGTGTTTCCCATGCATCTCCAACTTAATCGTAAAGGTAGCACTTAATTGCAACAAAGTGTTTTTTAGTGAGTATTCATTGCATTATAATCCGTTACAGTTAGCTTCCCATTGTGTGTTGTCAACACTGCTCTCCTGATTCCAACCTGCTGTACCACTGGGAAACTTGATGCCTCTATCCTGATGTTGGGAAGCTGGAACTTCAATTCCCATCTGATTCGATACCCCACCCATCTCTTTCCCTGCTCCCTCAACCAACATTGAACTCTGGCTAAAGTGGCTGCACGTTGGCACAGTGGTTAGCACTGCTGCTTCACAGCGCCAGGGACCCATGTTTGATTGCTGGCTTGGTCACTGTCTGTATGGAGTTTGCACATTCTCCCCATGTCTGCACGGGTTTCCTCCAGATGCTCTAGTTTCCTCTCTCAGTCCAAAGATGCGCAGGTTAGATGAATTGGCCATACTAATTTCTCCCTCAGTGTACCCAAACAGATGCCTGAGTGTGGGGATTTTCACAGTAACTACATTGCAATGTTAATGTAAGCATACTTGTGACTAATAAATAAACTTTAAACTCCAAACAAGGATAAATGGGACTCAAGAAAACATAGTAATTTATCGTAAATTAACCACTTGTGACAACTAACTTGGGCATGCAATGCTTTTGAGTTACGTGACAATCAATGATTTATATTCTGGGAACAGTCCTGTTTTCAAATGAAACCTCTTTATAACATGGAATTATTCCTGACTAGCAGTCTATTTAACAGGGGATTGGCAAAATAACTCCAGTAGGAATGGATAATGAAATGTGTGGGTGGTTAAAATGATGGGAATCCACTCATTACTGCTGAAGGTTCCTTAATGTGCAATTTTAATGGACTTAGTTGGAAATCACATGTGCATGATGAATATATTGAACTTGGGTTCCCATTCTGTTGCTGAGATCCCAGTAATGTTTTCACTTGACAGGGAAGAAATAACCTTGTGGATTGGCTTCAAGAACTGACTGACATAATTTATAGAATCTTACACAAGACAGTTATTGAGCCATTGTGTCTGTGCTGCTTACGGAAGGAGCTCTGCAACTGGTTCCACTCTTGCTCTTCACATAGTCATGTACATTTTTCCTTCCCAAACATAGTTCTAATCCTTTTCTGGAAATTCCTACTGAATCTGCTTTTAATGCATTTCAAATAATCTAGGGTGGTACAGTGGTTAGCACTGCTGCCTCACAGCATTAGGCACCTGGGTTCAATTTCAGGTGACTGTGTGGAATTTGCATGTTGTCCGCCTGAGTTTCTTTTGGGTGCTCCAGTTTCTTCCCACAGTCAAAAGATGTGTGGGTTAGATGTGGGGTGGGAGGAGATCCTGGGTGGGATACACTTTCGAAGAGTTGGTGCCCACTTGATAGGACAAAAGGCCTCTTTCTACACTGGAGGAATCCAGATCACAACAATCTGCTGCGAAAATTTCTTTGTCTCAAAACCCCTCTCGTTCTTTTTCAAATACCTTGAATTGACACCTTCTGAAGAAATACTAGGGAAATTGATGGGACTAAAGGCAGATGATTGCCCTGAACCTAATGTGTTCTATCCTTAGGGTATTATAAGAAGTAGCTGCAGAGATAGTGGATGCATTGGTAGTAATCTTCCAAGAATCCTAAAATTCTGGAAAAGTGCCAGAGAAAACTGCCAGTGTAGCATCCTCATTCAAGAAGGGAGAAGAGAAAAACAGGAAACTATAGGCCAGTTAGCATCTGTCATTGAGAAAATATTAGAGTCCATTTAAAAATAGTACAATCTAGAAGTGTCAGCATGCCTTCATGAAGGGGAAATCATGTTCGATGAATTTATTGGAATTCTTTGAGGTAGTAACAATAAGGTAGATGTCATATACTTGGATTTCCAAAAAGCACTTGATAAGGTATCGAACAAAAGGCTATTTAATACGGTAAGAGCCTTTGGTGTTCGGGCTTCTATATTAGCATGAATATAGGATTGGCTAGCTAAAAGACATAAGAACATAAGAACATAAGAAATAGGAGCAGGAGTAGGCCATCTGGCCCTTCGAGCCTGCCCCACCATTCAATAAGATCATGGCTGATCTGTCGTGGCTCAGTTCCACTTTCCCGCCCTCTCCCCATAACCCTTAATCCCCTCTCTTATCAAAAACCCATCAACCCGCTTCTTAAAAATATTTAGCGAGGCAGCCTCCACCACTTCAACGGGTAGAGAATTCCAGATATTCACCACCCTTTGAGTGAAGAAGTTCCTCCTCAACTCCGTTCTAAACCGCCCCCCCTTTATCTTGAGGCTGTGCCCCCTAGTCCTACTGTCTTTTTTGAGCGGGAAGAGTCTCTCCACCTCTATCCTATCCATCCCATTCATCATCTTATACGTCTCAATGAGATCTCCCCTCATTCTTCTAAACTCTAACGAGTACAAGCCTAGTTTATTCAGCCTCTCCTCATAGCTCAACCCCCTCAACTCCGGTATCAGCCTAGTAAACCTCCTCTGCACTCCCTCCAAGGCCAAAATATCCTTGCGCAGGTGCGGCGCCCAAAACTGCACACAGTACTCCAGCTGCGGCCTCACCAATGCCCTATACAGCTGCAGCAAGACCTCCCTACTTTTACATTCAATCCCCCTCGCTATGAAGGCCAGCATCCCATTCGCCTTCCTGACCACCTGCTGCACCTGCAGGCTGGGTTTTTGCGACTCATGCACAAGGACCCCGAGGTCCCTCTGCACCGTTGCCTGCTGCAGTTTTTCGCCACGTAAGTAATAGTCCTTCCTACCATTCTTCCTGCCAAAGTGGACCACCTCACACTTGCCAACATTAAATTCCATTTGCCATTTCCTGGCCCATTCGCCCAGCCTATCTAGATCCTTCTGCAGACTCTCCACACCCTCCGCACAATTTGCCGTTCCCCCAATCTTGGTGTCATCAGCAAATTTCGACACCCTACACTCAGTTCCCTCCTCCAGATCATCTATATAAATTGTAAATAGCTGAGGCCCCAGCACCGACCCCTGGGGCACCCCACTAGTCACCAACCGCCAATCCGAATAGCACCCATTGACCCCCACTCTCTGCCTCCTATTTGACAACCAATCCTCTATCCACGCTAACACCCTACCCCCAACTCCATGTCCTCTGACCTTCTGCAGTAACCTCTTGTGAGGTACCTTATCAAACGCCTTCTGAAAATGCAGAAAGACCACATCCACCGGCTCTCCTCTATCCACCGCCCTGGACACATCCTCATAGAACTCCAGTAAATTTGTCAGACATGACTTCCCTTTAATGAAACCGTGTTGTGTCTGCCCTATCAAGCAATTCCCTTCAAGATGCCTCGCAATTTCCTCCTTAATGACGGATTCTAACATTTTACCTACCACAGACGTTAAACAAACCGGCCTATAATTCCCCGCCTTTTGCCTGGCACCCTTCTTAAACAACGGCGTAACATTAGCCGTTTTCCAATCTTCCGGCACTTCCCCGGAATCCAGCGAAGTCTGGAAAATAACCACCAAGGCATCCACTATAACCTCCGCCATTTCTTTCAGAACCCTCGGATGCATTCCATCCGGTCCTGGGGACTTGTCCACAATCAGCCCCTCCAGTCTGTCGCGCACCACCTCTCTAGTAACAGTAATGTCATTAAGACCCTCCAGTCCTACCACCTTTCCATCGCTAACACCCGGCAAATTATTCACGTCCTCCTCCGTGAAGACAGAAACAAAAAAGTTATTCAAGACCTTAGCCATATCCCCATCCCCTACCACTAGGTCCCCTTTCTCATCCTCTAAGGGACCAACGTTCACCCTAGCCAGCCTCTTCCTTTTTATATATTTATAAAAACTCTTGCTATCCTTTTTTATATTAAGCGCTGGCCCAGCTTCATAGCTTCTTCTACCCTCCTTTATCAACTTTTTTGTCAATCTTTGTTGACATTTAAACCTTTCCCAATCCTCTTCTCGCCCACTGCTCTTAGCTACTCTAAATTCCTCCGCTTTTAATTTAACACTTTCCTTCACCTCCTTCGTTATCCACGGCTTATTACATCTCCTCCTACGGTCCTTTTTGACCATCGGAATAAATTTCCGCTGAGCACCAAGAAAGATCTCCTTTAAGATCCTCCACTGCTCCTCAGCAGACCTACCTTCCAACGCGCTCCCCAGTCCACATTCGCCAATTCTTCTCTCATCCTACCGTACTCCCCTCTGTTCAAACAAAGGACGCGTGTCCGGGAACCCACTTTCTCCTCCTCCATCTGCAACAGAAACTCCACCATACAATGATCACTCTCTCCAAGAGGTTGAAGTACAAAGAACAAAGAAAAGTATAACACAGGATCAGGCCCTTTGGCCCTCCAAGCCTGTGCTGATCATAATGTCCTAACCAAACTGAAAAAAAGACTTTCTGCCCTTACTCAGTTCATATTCCTCTATTCCCTCCCTATTCATGTACCCATCCAGATGTCTCTTAAATGTTACTAATAAAGTAAGAGAGAATTTCACAAAATTTCAATTTGTGGAGTGCCACAATGATCAGTGCTGGGCCACAATTATTTATAATATATATTAATAATTTGGGCGAGGGAAGTGAATGTACTATTGCCAAGTTTGCACAAAAATAGGCAAGAAGGCAAATGATGAGTGTGACACAGAGTCCACTGTGATATAAACAGGTTAAGTGGGCAAAAACTTGGCAGATGGAAGTTATGTACTTTGGTAGGAAGGACAAAGGAGTGGAAAGTTATTTAATGGAGAAAGACTGCAGAAAGCTGCAGCATAGAGGGATTTGGGGGTGCTCTTGCATAAATCACAAAAAGCCAGCATGCAAGTTCAGAACGTCGCAGGGAAGGCAAATGGAATGTTGGCTTTATTTCAAGCAGAATAGAATATAAAAATAGGGAAGTCTTGCTTAAAATATACAAGGCAAAAGTTGGATCACACCTGGAATACTGTGAACAGTTTTGGTCCCCTTATTTAAGGAAAGACATACTGGCATTGGAAACAGTGCAGAGAAGGTTCATTCGGTTAATTTCAGTATGGACGATTTTCTTATGAGAGGTTGAGTAGGTTGGGCCTTTGTTCATTGGAATTTAGGCGGGTAAGAGGTGATCTTAGTGAGACATAGAGGATTCTGAAGTGCTTGACAGATTGATGTTGAAAGGCTGTTTCCCATGTGGGAGAGTTTAGGACCAAAGGAGATAATCTCAGAGTTTAGGGGTCATAGAAATGAGGAGGAATTTCTTTTCTCAGAGGGTAGTGGATCTGTAGGATATTTTACTAGAAGGCTGTAGAGGTTGGGCCATTAAGTATATTCAAGGGTGAGATAGAAAGATTTTTATTTAGTAAGGGAATCAAGGGTTATGGGGATAAGGTGGGAAAATGGAGTTGAGGATTATCACATCAAATCAGTCATGATTCTCATTGAATGACGGAGCAGACACGATGGATTGAATGGTTTACCTCTGCTACATCTTATGGTCTTTGGGTGTCAGAAATGAGGGGAATTAGCGTTCAATAAGAAAAGTTAAGAGTATGTATGATTAAATGTCCTTTGTTCCTTTGTTTGTCCTTGAGGTGTAGATTTTAAACACAGCAGCAGATTTAGTTTACTAGGTTCTTGGATGCAGTCAGATGTAGAAGCTATTCCAATTATTGAGATCTCGGTTCACTGCTCAGTTTTTATAGGTCGGCTGTTTGAACCAGAAATCACACTTATTCCAAAACAGAGAAATGGAGTGGCTTTCAGCCTGTTTACTCTATTGAAGGCTTTCTTGACATCACCTGTGTAACATGCAATGTCTATCTAGTGGCTATGATGTGGAGATGCCAGCATTGGACTGGGGTAAACACAGTAAGAAGTCTCACAACATCAGGTTAAAGTCCAACAGGTTTATTTGGTAGCAAACACCACTGGCTTTCAGGGCTCTGAGTGGGGTGTTCTGATCACAAACAGGGCATATAAAGGCACACACTCAGTTTACAGAATAGATTAGAATGCGAGACTTTACAGCTAATCAAGTCTTAAAGGTGCAGTTGAACCAGGAGCACTCCGCGTCATAATGGATGTCTCGGCACTCTACACCAACATCCCCCATGATGATGGCATTGCCGCAACTGCCTCAGTACTCAACACTGACAACTGCCAGTTTCCAAATGCAATTTTACAACTCATCCGCTTCAACCTGGACCTCAATGTCTTCACCTTCAACAACCAGTTCTTCATCCAGACACACGGAACAGCCATGGGGACCAAACTTGCACCTCAATATGCCAACATCTTCATGCACAGGTTCGAATAAGATTTCTTCACCGTACAGGATCTTCAACCGATGCTATACACTAGATACATCGATGACATTTTCTTCCTTTGGACTCACCATGAACAATCACTGAAACAACTATATGATCACATCAACAAGTTCCATCCCACCATCAGACTCACCATGGACTACTCTCTGGAATTGTTTGCATTCTTGGACACCCGCATCTCCATTAAAGACGGTCACCTCAGCACCTCACTGTACTGCAAGCCCACAGATAACCTCACAATGCTCCACTTCTCCAGCTTCCACCCTAAATATGTTAAAGAAGCCATCCCCTATGGACAAGCCCTCCATATACACAGGATCTGCTCAGATGAGGAGGATCACAACAGATACCTCCAGACGCTGAAAGATGCCCTCATAAAACCAAGATATGGCGCTCGACTCAGCGATCGACAGTTCCGACGAGCCACAGCGCAAAACTGCACCGACCTCCTCAGAAGACAAACACAGGACACGGTGGACAGGGTACCCTTTGTTGTCCAGTACTTCCCTGGAGTGGAGAAGCTACGACATCTTCTCCGGAGTCTTCAATATGTCATTGATGAAGACGAACATCTCGCCAAGGCCATCCCCACACCCCCACTTCTTGCCTTCAAACAACCACACAACCTCAAACAGACATTATCCGCAGCAAACTATCCAGCCTTCAGGAGAACAGTGACCACAACACCACACAACCCTGCCACGGCAACATCTGCAAGACATGCCGGATCATCAACACGAATGCCATCATCTCATGTGGGAACACCATCCACAAGGTACATGGCACATACTCTTGCAACTCGGCCAACGTTGTCTACTTGATACGCTGCAGGAAAGGATGTCCTGAGGCATGGTACATTGGGGAGACCATGCAGACGCTACGACAACGGATGAATGAACATCGCTCGACAATCACCAAGCAAGGCTGTTCCCTTCCTGTTGGCGAACACTTCAGCGGTCACGGGCATTCGGCTTCTGATCTTCGGGTAAGCATTCTCCAAGGCGGCCTTCACAACACACGACAGCGCAGAGTCACTGAGCAGAAACAGATAGCCAAGTTCCGCATACATGAGGACGGCCTCAACCGGGATCTTGGGTTCCTGTCACACCATCTGTAACCCCCATGACTTGCCTGGGTTTGCAACATCTCACTAACTGTCTTGTTTGGAGACAATATACATCTCTTTAACCTATGCTTAATGCTATCTCCACTCACATTGTCTGCACCTTTAAGACTTGATTAGCTGTAAAGACTTGTATTCTAATCAGTATTCTGTAAATTGAGTATGTACCTTTGTATGCCCTGTTTGTGATCAGGACTCTCCACACACCTGACAAAGGGACAGAGTCCCAAAAGCTAGGGGCGTTTGCTGCCAAATAAACCTGTTGGACTTTAACCTGGTGTTGTGAGACTCCTTACTGTATCTAAGCGGCTAGGCAGACATGCCTGGAAATACTTTCATCTGTCATGTATTTGCAGGAGGTTTTGGGTGCCATTTTTGGGTGTCAGAGCCATTGTTTCAATATCCACTGCTTTGCATTTTTTAATATCTGTGCCTTAGGCAGTTATAATTTTAGATGAATATCTGTCTGGATTATGGGAAATGTTAGAAAATGTTGATAGGCACAACCTACGCCTGTTCCTAACCACCCGGGGCTTCAATGGCCTCTGACTCCCCAGTGTGGCCGTTGCGCCTGGTCTCCACTCATGGAGATCAGTGGTGATTCTTGCCGGTCTTGTGACATGCCCTAAAGTTGGAAAATTCTGGGGGCTGGGAGAATCTGACATCGAACGGGCTATGCATAATTTAAATGCTACTTTAAATATGCTAATTGGCCTCATACCCTTTCTGGGTGCAATCCAGTTTGCGGTGGTAGAAAGGGACTGCGTGATATTTCTTGGGATTGGCACAATCTGTGTCAGGTGCAGTAAGGCTGAAAAACCATCCGTAGCCTTGGAAATCTCTCCAAAAATTACTCCAATTTGACAGCCTCAACACTGGCCTATTTTGCACAGTTACAATTGCATCCTCACACTCCATTCCCCTGGGTTCCCAAGTCTACATTCCAGCTTCAGTGGATCCTCATGGCTTCTCCTGTGCACCCCTTACTTAAAGTCGGCCAACTGCAGACCTTTATCTGAATCATCATAGAATCATAGAACCCCTACTGTGCAGAAGGAGGCCGTTTGGCCCATCATGTCTGCACTGACAACAATCCCACCTGGACCTAATCCCCATAGCCCCACACATTTACCCCACTAATCCCTGTGACCTACACATCCCATGACACTAAGGGGCAATTTTGCTGGCCAATCAACCTAACCCGCATATCTTTGGACTGTGGGAGGAAACCGCAGCATCTGGAGGAAACTCACGTAGACACGGGGAGAATGTGCAAACTCTACACTGACAGTCACCCAAGCTGGGAATTGAACCCAGGTTCTTGGAGCCATGAGGCAGCAGTGTTAACCACTGTGCCACCATGCCGCCTCACTTTTGCTTGGAACCTTTTTCTTTACTCTCCTCTTTTTCTTATCTCCCTCTCTGTGTCCCTGCCTGGGACTCTTCTCAACTATGGCTCTCTGCTCATAGCTCACATGTGTGCAGGCACATTGGCCTACCCTTGGCCTGACGAGCTACATAAACACTGGATTGCGTCTCTGTTTCCCTTGCCCGATCCACGTACATGCAAAACTCCTGGACTTCCCGGCCTTTGCTCTGTAAGAAAGCAAGTTGGATTTTGTAACCATCTTGTGTGCTTTAAGGAAGACACCCCAGTTTCTCCAGTCCTTTCACCTAAATAAAAGCCTTCTTCCCTGACATCATTCTGGTAAAACACAGTTGTTGCTGGCAGTTGGAGGGAAGTAGCCATCTTTAAAGGCCAGCATAAATAAGGGGGAGGGCACATCATTCATGGGGGTATTTAACACACAAGATGTCACCCACCCCTTCTTTTGTGCTGCATATCTGTCAGAACGTTACACACCATCCCCCCTCTCCCCACTTCCTCGGCTCTGGGATCTCTCCCTGCCCTAAAGCCCTACTTTCTTGGGGCAGCCATGTTCCTTTCTGGCCTTTTTCCATTTGTCCTGGTAGCTCCCACTACTTAGCTACTGGTCAATCGGATTGGCTGGCAGCTCCAGAGGGAAGAAGCTTTAACTTGCCCAAAGTGTGTTAGGGCTGTGTTAGGGCTGGCATGGGGTGAGTTGGCTTCTGGCCGCCTTTTCTTCTTGAGAGGGATGAGCAATCTGCCCTCCTATAAAATGGAACTCCATGTCTCTATTCATAAAACATGGTTTTTTAACAGCTTTATCAAACGTGTCCTTTCACCTTCAGAGGGTAAATCCCCAAATCAGCCTGATCCTGACAATATAAACTAAATGGTACAATTATGTAATGTGGAACTTGTCTGTAGCCATTTGGATTATTAGGAAAGATCCCACTATATTTTGCTGATTATTGGATTCCCAATGCATTTCAGAGATTGGAAATTGCCTTTTTATTTATTGGCTCACACTCACAAAGCATTTTCAGTTTATTTTTTGTGCTATGTTTTCTTCTTTAATTCTAGGTGTATGAACAATTAGAGAAAAAGCAGCAGTAATACCCTCTGAAAGGAGGACCAGAAACATCTGGATCTGATGGAATACAGCAGGTGAAAGGAGGGTCTGCTCATGGTAGGTTGTGTAATAGACAAGAAGAAACTTTCTGGAAATCTCTGAGTAGCAATACATCAGGAGCTAGTACTTCCTCACTCCGGCTGTTATGAATATGTATCACTGGCTGGACAGGGGGTCTATGCTTTTCCAGTGCCTCTTTTGATGTCTAGAAGCTCAACCTCCTGCCTTAAGCTTTTCAGCATCCTGACAGAGGCTTCCTTATTCTATTACACCTGTGAGTACTCCAATAGTAGTTTCAGCAGAGCTGGTGAAAGACTGCTGCGGTCTGAATGGGATTCTAGAGATGGCAATGTCCAGTGAGCTCTGAGTGTTGAGTTTGATAGAGTTTGCTTGCTGGTCAGTGCAACCTGGCTGCCACCTAGGCAGTATGGCTTAGTTGGTGAATTGGCACCACACTGGGTATTGGCTAAGGGGTGATGAGGGAACAAATATGCTGAGATCCTGAGGCAACATGTGCCACTCATGGTGTGTCGTTGCCATTCTGATGAGTTTGGGCATCATTAATTTCACGCAATTGCCTCCTTCATAGCCCCAATCTATTTTCTCCACCAATCTATCTAAGGAGAAGCATGGGTTTGAGAAAAACAGCCATTAGAACTTCCACCAAAGCTGAAATCTCGGAAACATGGGCTCCAGTGAGGGTCTGACAACAGCATCCTCGCCCCTGAAGGCTGCATCTCTGCCCTTTTCAGCAGAGCTGGAAGGAGGATCTTGTCCTTTGGTGAAGTATCCCCTGGCTTGTCCCTGCCACCAGTACCTGCTGTGGCTCACAATGTTGGTCTGATTTATCTCACTTTCTAACCAGTTGAGTTGCCTGTCTCTGTTTTCAGGCTTGGCAGTGATGGAACTTCCTGAGAATTTTTCTCCACCCATAGGCTGTCTTCTTCAGAGGGTTTCGGCTATTGAGGAGAACCTAGAGGACAAACAAAAGGGAGAATAGTTAGGGTGCGTGAGAGAAGCAGTTGCAGAAAGCATGCATGATGAGTGTTATCCAGTGCTCAATTAAAAAAGACCCCGTTTAAAGTTTATTTATTAGTTACAAGTAAGGCTTACGTTAACACAGCAATGAAATTACTGTGAAATTTCCTTAGTCGCCACATTACATTGCCTGTTCGGGTCAATGCACCTAACCAGTACGTCTTGTGACTATGGGAGGAAACCGGAACACCCAGAGGAAACCCTCGCAGACTCTGGGAAGATGTGCAAACTCCACACAGACAGTGACCAAAGCTGGGAATCAAACTTGGATCCCTGGCATTGTGAAGCAGTAGTGCAAATCACTGTGCTACTGTACCACTTTATTGAAGGCTTCCCAAGATGCCCAACATGTATAGTTCTGACAGACCATGAGTTTGGTCTTTCTATGGCTTGTTACTCTAACTTGTTGAGGGTCTTGAAGTTAGGTCTTGCTTTTCACATGATTCATGGTGTTCTAGAGAAAAGGAAGTAAATACATTACTCACCCTTTATACTCCAATGTGGGAGTTTCTGCATGATAACCAGATCCTGGGGGTTACACTCCTGAAGGTGACGGCCTCTGAAATCTCAATACCTAGTGGACAGTCCGATGGCCAACCCTCCCGGCACTGGACTTTCCTTCTCGCCCTTACCACATTCACAAATTCCTCATTGGACCTTGCCTGTTTCTTTTATCTCAGATGATTTACCTTCTAGCATCCTGCAAGTGGAAGAAGATACAAAGGACGACTTCAATGCAAAAGATATATTCCCACTTGAATAGGCCTCTTGCTAATCTGTTGGAAATTGAGCTCTGGAAGTGAATGTGTTTACAGTCAGGTTAACCAATCCAGTGAAAATTATTGAGGCCCGACCATAAACTGACCTGGAATTAAAATTGGGACTGCACTGTTGGTAAATTTGCTGAGAATTTTGTGGTTTTGCCCTAATTCTATTTTACTAGCAACTGCACCAACTCTGCCATACACACTTCTATCACTACACATTGCTGCAAGATATCCCCCTCACTGCTCCTTTCAGGTGCAGACAACTGCTTTGTTTTGTGATTTACAGTTAGTAGCTTGTTCATAAATGCTTCTGCTTTCATGGCACATATGCTATATGCTACATCAAGCTTGTTATCAAAATATTCATCTCTGTCACAACTCTCATATCACAATTCTCCTTCACACATTTTTTCACTCAAAATGGAGCACTGTCTCCAGTGCTATCCAAGTTATGAATCACTAGCATTGCTTCATCAATATTATACTCGTCCTGTAGATGTTCCAGGCAGAATTATTGACTCATTTGCATGTTTGCCTCAAAGGAAATCATCACAACTTATGCTTTAAAATTTTGCTGTCCAGCAAATTAATTAGTTTTCTGAATATCTTGATCCAAAAGACACCCAAGTACTCATGACCGCTTCATTTAGCAGTGGCCAATATTTTGGACTAGACTTTCAATCAGGGGTTGGAAACCTGAGGGTCAAATCATTTCTACGTCCCCAGCCTGCAACATTAATGGCTGTCGTGCCAATGTTTTCAAATTCAAAGGCCCTACTTGGTCTGGAGGCCTGTTTGATGCTCAGTTACTGACCTGGGAGCGATCAGGAGGTGGGATTGAGTTGTGGAGGGCAAAGGGTAGCCAAGATTGGGCTCATCATTGCCTGAAGTTCTGGAGTACGAGGGATTTTGGCAGGTCAATACTGGCTGAGCCAATGTAGCCACATGATTCCTTTTCCTTGAGGCTTTGATGGATTTTGGGTGGGATTTTTCGGCCACATTCGCCCCAAGATCAGAAAATCCTGCCCGAGGTCAACAAATCTTCTGTGTTCCGCCTGCTATAATTCCTGTGGTGGGTGGGACGGGAAAATTCCACCCTCACGTCAGAAAGGAAAGGTGAGCTTTTCCCTCATCCTGGGAAAATAAATCCTCCAAGCCAGGTCAAGCGGGCATGGATGGAGTTAGTTGTGGAGATTAGCAGCTGGGGAATAATTAGCAGATAGGATGCAATTCAGGAAGCAGCTCAATGATCTGCTAATGTTTGACAAGCAACACTAGATGACAGGTCTCTCTAATTCTGTGAATACCAACGTGCATGCAAGCTGACTAGATCAATTCTCCACAGTTCTCCTTAACATTGTCAAATTAATGGGCCAGCTGTGTCACTGAGATGGCAGCACCCCGTCCTCCATCACCCCCCCTTCATTCTTTGAGTGCAATTGAGTAGAAGCATCACTGAGGACCGCAACATCAAGACAATATCCGGCTGGAACAGGTGAAGAAGGACAGATTTCTTACACATCCATCTCTCTTCAGGCTGTAGGAGAATGCATATATCTGGAGAGATATCTCAGATTGGGGCTGCATATTGGTTAGCACTGCTGCCTCACAGCACCAGGGACCCAAGTTCAATTCTGGCCCTGGGTTGCTATCTGTGTGGAAGTTTGTATATTCTCCTGTGTCAGTGTGGGTTTCCTCCGGGTGTTCCGGTCCAAAGATGTATGGGTGAGGTTGATTGGCCATGCTAAATTGATCCTAGTGTCAGGGGATTAGCAGGGTGAATATGTGGGGTTATGGATATAGGGCCTGGGTGGATTGTGGTTGGTGCAGACTTGATGGACTGAATGGCTTCCTTCAGCACTGTAGGGATTCTGTGATCTTATGATTTGTGGTGTTGTGTTGCAGTTGCAGCCCCGCCTCTGGAGAAGCACTGCTAGAGATCGCAAGGATGCCACCGTGTTGGGCTGCGGGCAGGAGGTTGTCCAGAGCACGGTCATTTGATAGCTCAATTGAAAAATGAAGGGCATGGAGGTCACTGCTGTCCAATCCTGCTGTGACTATAAAACCACTGTCATCTATTGGGTTGGTCGTGCTGATGCATCTGTTGAGTAGTTTGTGTTCTCAGTATCCATTTCTTCCATTCCCCATAAGGCCATTTACAGAGATGCTACAAGATGCTGTAACCCAGCCATTGCCGGGGAGAGATTGCCTCTGTGTGAGACAGTGTCAGCACATCATTCCTCTCCACCTTCTACCAGCACAGACACACCTATCTCAGTTGGGCTTCAATCTAGCTTAAAACAGAAACTCCTGAGTGAATCGTATAAATTATGACTAAGCAAGGAAGGTGAGGGTGAGGCAGAGTCAGCTGTAGGCAGTCCCCTTTGGAGAAAGGTGGACAGACAAAGCCAAGTTCCACTGAGTAAAAATGCTGGGCTTCAGCCAAGACAAAGAAGAGTCCTTCTGAAACATTAGATGCAGATGAGTTTCTGTATGTTAGCTTTCCTTGAGGCATTGCTAAGCCAAGGGGGAGATAATGGAAAATTCTATGCAGTACTGCTACTCTATGATGACTTGGGTTTTGAGCACATGGACTCCTCCACTAAGGGGCCAACCTCTTGGTGAGCCATTTGCAGCATTATTCTGAGTGAATGCACAAGCAGTGCAGTGGAATGAGAACAAGAGTCAGAATCTCTATATCATTTACCACTGTATGGCTGATGGTGAGGAGATGCTTGGAGTTTATGCCAGCTGTGGCCTTATTCAACATGCAAGTGCTGCAGGCAGTCAGAGACACTGATGAAAGGGCCAGCCCTCAGGGATCGCTAGTCTCATCTCTTGCCTCCTCGGCCTCTCTGATCGAAGAGCCATCCATGCAGCTAGACTCTGTGACTGTTCTGCAATGAGACAGATGCAACAGCCTACAGAGGAGCCTTGATGGATCCACCAAGAGAATGGAAGCCAAAGGTAGAGACAAGAACACGGACTGCCTTCGCCTTATCCTCAACTACAGGAGGAGTACTCTGTAGAAGTGAATACAACTTCAAGGCATCCATCTTTAGATGCACTTCAGGAATCATTTGAGTTATGTTTTCTCATTGATTTTTTGTCATTGATTTTTCCTTTGTTGTATTATTGATTATGACAATTAGCTGACATGTGTTAGCACTGCTTGATGCCAAGCAGTTGGAGTTAAGGGGTAGGAAGGCAACTGAATTTCATGCGATGCTATGCATGGTGCTGGAGGAGACTGTTGGCTATGGAGATCCCATTCTCCATCAATATGGAGACAATGAGATATTTCAGATGTTATCCTCACTGGATAATTTCTCTCTCTGATGGAAGATGAGTTGTAGAATCATCTGTCATAAAGGCTGGGAACCACTCAAGTGTAACATTGTTGAATTAGCATGGCTTTGGTAGGCATTGCCAGCCTGTTGATCGCTATTAGCCCAAAGATTTGATTTATTATTGTCATATGTATTAGTATGCAGTAAAAAGTATTGTTTCTTGCGCACCATACAGACAAAGCATACTGATCATAGAGAAGGAAATGAGAGAGTGCATAGTGTAGCGTTACAGTCATAGCTAGGGTGAAGAGAAAGATCAACTTAATGTAAGGTAGATCCATTCAAAAGTCTGATGGCAGGAGGGAAGAAGCTCTTCTTGAGTCGGTTGGTATGTGACCTCAGACTTTGTATCTTTTTCCTTACAGAAGAAGATGGAAGAGAGAATGTCCGGGTCCGGGGGGTCCTTAATTATGCTGGCTGCTTTGCTCAGGCAGCAGGAACTGTAGACAGAGTCAATGGATAGGAGGCTGGTTTGCAAGATGGATTGGGCTACATTCACAACATTTTATAGTTTTTTGTGGTATTGGGCAGTGCAGGACCCATACCAAGCTGTGATACAACCAGAAAGGATGCTTTCTATGGTGCAATTGTAAAAGTTGGTGAGAGTTGTAGCTGAAATGCCAAATTTCCTTAGTCTCCTGAGAAAGTGGAGGGATTGGTGGGCTTTCTTAACTATAGTGTGGACCAAGACAGATTGTTTGTGACCTGGACACCTAAAAACTTGAAGCTCTTGACCATTTCCACTTCAACCCCGTTGATGTAGACAGGGGCATGTTCTCCACTATGCTTCCAGAAATCGATGACAATCTCCTTTGTTTTGTTGACATTGAGGGAGAAATTATTTTCGCTGCACCAGTTCACCAGATTCTCTATCTCATTCCTGTACTCTGTCTCATCATTGAGATCTGACCCACTATGTTGGTGTCGTCAGCAAACTTGAAAATTGAGTTGGAGGGGAATTTGGCCACATAGGATGGTCTCAGCAGTCTTCCTTCAATCCAGGTTGCTGGACTCCTTTGGTGCGTCACCTTCATCCTCCTCTTCTTTCCCATTCTTGTCCTCCATTGTGGAAAAGTGACATTCCAGGTCCTTCTTTTCACCCAGCTTCATGTTTCTTGCATAGTCATGTTGTGCAGCAAATGACCACAATATGAGACATTCCAGCCAGCTTATATTAGAGGGCACCAACCAACTGATCAAAGCAAGGAAAGTGCATCTTCCTGATGTCAATGATCTGTTAATTTCTTTCAGTTGATGGCTGTGCTCTCTCCATCTGTATTTGGGTACCGACTGGGTGTGAAGGGCTCTGTGGAGAATCTGGATGTCGACTGCAATAGATAT
Source organism: Carcharhinus amblyrhynchos (assembly GCF_965287045.1). Taxonomy (NCBI): domain Eukaryota; kingdom Metazoa; phylum Chordata; class Chondrichthyes; order Carcharhiniformes; family Carcharhinidae; genus Carcharhinus; species Carcharhinus amblyrhynchos. Next base: position 40,199,308 of record NC_137333.1, on the reverse strand, counting down.
GGCAACTGGAACTCCTGGATAAGGAAATGAGAGCAGCCTAGAAACTGAGCACACACCTACAACATGTACTCCTGTGATCTGATTTATATAATAATACCCGCTGTATATTAATTGAGTGGAAGTCTTTTTAGTTCAGTAATCTGGCTGGCTGCTGACATAATGGATACGTGGGTACAGTCAACAACACCTAGGATCTGAGGGAATCTTGAGACGGCACCTAACCTTGTCTTCAAAGGCTTTTGAAAATCCAGCTCTCTTCATAGAATCTGCGGCATGGAGACAGGCCCTTTGGCCCAAAGTGGTCCATGCCGACCAAAAATCCCATCTAGCTAACCCCATTTGCTTGCATTTGGCCCATATCCCTATAAACCTTTCCCATTTATGTATCTGTCCAAATGTCTTTTAAACGTTGTCAATGTTCCTTCCCCAGTCACTTCCTCTGGCAGCTCATTCATGTATGTACCACCCTCGGTGTAAAAAAATTGGTCCTCAGGTTTCCATTAGTTCTTTCCCCTCTTAACTTAAACCTATGCCCTCTAGTTCTCGATTATCCATCCCTGGGAAAAAGACTGAGTGCATTCACCCTATCCATGCCTCTCATCATCTTATACATCTTGTTCCCAAGTGATGTGCACTCCAGAATCAACAAAAGTACTGATATTATTTTTCGAACACTTCAGGCATACGTCCTTGTAAGTATTTTAACTAACAATGATTTGAGGTTTAAAGATTTTTTTAATGAGGAAATATTTTCTTTCCACCAGGGTCTGAGCACTGTTGACACAGTTGGCATGTTTGAAAAGGCCCATGTCAAATTCACTTTCCCATAGATTTATCTTTACCTTTTATATTCAACTTAGAAATCTACAACATGAAGATGGATGTTATGTTCTGCACAGCGTCCTCCTGTAAGATAAGGTATATGCCTGTTAGAAATGTAATGAGGAAATTCCAATTGACTACAAAACCTGGAGGACAATGAAATAAAGACACTATTAAGGACTGTGTTTAATCTTGGCTGGTTCAGAGAGGCAGTTACTGCTAAAGTTCAGCACTTCCAACTGATGGACTCACCACCATTCACTGCGGTGTAGGGTGGGTGCATGATGTGGCCAGGTGACAATGCCAATGCACTTTTATTATTGATGGTATGTCAGTCTGCTCGTTATGTTGCTGAGGATGAAGTTCTCACTCTGCCCAGAAAGAAATCCTCACTCTGGCTCAGAATGAAGTCCTTTAAGACCATTTGGCATCAGAAGAAAGCCCTCACATTTGCTCTGAATGATGTTCTCCCTTCAGTTTGGGATGAAATCTTCATTCAGGCTTGGAATGAAGATCTCACGCCCACTTGGATTGATGTTCCCACTGTAGCTTGAGATGAATTCCTCATGCCTGTTCGGGATGAACTCCTTTTGGCTACTGTCCAATATTAAAGGCTCAAACTTGTGCTGTTCATTGATGGGAACCTTGAAAGGTTCCTGAAACCACTAAGGGTTGGCATTCCTCTCTGGTGGAATCTAGTGCTCAAACTAGTTGATTAGCCTTCATTTGACAAAGCAGTGTCACTATACTTCATGTTCTGTCTTTGTAGATTTGCTTAAATACAAGTTCAAGTTCTTAAGTCCTGACTCTTGCTAAACTATGCTTAAGTTCTTTGGGTGTTGAGAAATCAGCAAATGTTTTATATTAATGAAACAGAAACTTGTTGAATTTGGAGTTTTATTTGGAGATTATTATGTGTGCTGCCAAGCTGACATTTTTTTAAATGGGAATTTTTGTGAAGCTTGTTATAATAGGCTTTTCATGGAGAAATAGCGTAATTCTAAACAGCAGTTCATAGTCACTGGCCTCGAGAGCCTTTTGATCTTTAATATCCTTAACAGCTTATTCAGCGCCCACTTGAGGTTTTAGTTATGTCTTAACTAATTATGTGATAGTGGTTGAGTGCCATTGTGCATTAGTGAGGTTGCTTGTCTGAACTCTTGCTTTTACTTTTAACGTTCCATTATCTTCAAATCTCTTAAAATAGGCAGATACTGTAGATCATTTAGGTCCCAAATATACTTTCCAGGTTTATTTTATACATTGTTTTTCCTTGACTGTTTGTTTTTCCTTGGTCATTTCCTGACAGACAAATGATGAATTTCTTGTCTTTCTGATACATAATTTCTGTCTTACTTCCTTTCACAACTTTATACTGATTCCTTCAGAACATAAGAACATAAGAAATAGGAGCAGGAGTAGGCCATCCAGCCCTTCGAGCCTGCCCCGCCATTCAATAAGATCATGGCTGATCTGTCGTGGCTCAGTTCCACTTTCCCGCCCTCTCCCCATAACCCTTAATCCCCTCTCCTATCAAAAACCCATCAACCCGCGTCTTAAAAATATTTAGCGAGGCAGCCTCCACCACTTCAACGGGCAGAGAATTCCAGAGATTCACCACCCTTTGAGTGAAGAAGTTCCTCCTCAACTCCGTTCTAAACCGCCCCCCTTTTATCTTGAGGCTGTGCCCCCTAGTCCTACTGTCTTTTTTGAGCGGGAAGAGTCTTTCCACCTCTATCCTATCCATCCCATTCATCATCTTATACGTCTCAATGAGATCTCCCCTCATTCTTCTAAACTCTAACGAGTACAAGCCCAGTTTATTCAGCCTCTCCTCATAGCTCAACCCCCTCAACTCCGGTATCAGCCTAGTAAACCTCCTCTGCACTCCCTCCAAGGCCAAAATATCTTTGCGCAGGTGCGGCGCCCAAAACTGCACACAGTACTCCAGCTGCGGCCTCACCAATGCCCTATACAGCCGCAGCAAGACCTCCCTACTTTTATATTCAATCCCCCTCGCTATGAAGGCCAGCATCCCATTCGCCTTCCTGACCACCTGCTGCACCTGCAAGCTGGGTTTTTGCGACTCATGCACAAGGACCCCGAGGTCCCTCTGCACCGTCGCCTGCTGCAGTTTTTCGTCCCGTAAGTAATAGTCCTTCCTACCATTCTTCCTACCAAAGTGGACCACCTCACACTTGCCAACATTAAATTCCATTTGCCATTTCCTGGCCCATTCGCCCAGCCTATCTAGATCCTTCTGTAGACTCTCCACACCCTCCGCACAATTTGCCGTTCCCCCAATCTTGGTGTCATCAGCAAATTTCGACACTCTACACTCGGTTCCCTCCTCCAGATCATCTATATAAATGGTAAAAAGCTGCCTTCTTCTAATTTAGTTTTGGTTGTGGAGTTTGAAATGCTATATCGCTTCGATTATGAAGCACATCTTTGGCTTTATTTCTTGATTAACTTGGTTGAGCTTCTAAAATCTCAAAACCTCTGGGAAAAAACTATCTTTCAAATGTGTTGCACTTTGCTTCCTTCAGTTTCATTGGCCACACTCCTTTTTTGAGATTCAGATACTGTGAAATAGATTTGCTGTTCCTATGCTTTCTAGTGGGCCATCTTTTGTTTTCGACTATTTCAACTAAGTAACCAAATTGGTTTGAACTGCTGTTTGGCACTTCTGCAGGGATATTCTGACTTCTTCCTCCTCCCACACATACAAAATAAAGTGATTCTTTCTTATTATCTTCAATTTCAAATCTATTTATTCTTCAAAATGTTTTTGGTGCTCTGCTCTGCTACATTTATGCTAAAGGATTTTTTTTTCTGTTTGGTTCTTTGCTTGCTTTATGATGCTTTATGCATTCTTGATTGATGTATTTGCATTCTGTTATAAAGACCAATTGTCTTTTTATTAAACAAATTAACAATTATCTAATTCTTTTTCTTCTTGTGCCTAACTAGGTCTCTATGCTCATGGGTTACATTCTGTTCAGCACCTATGAATACATATTTATGTTCCTTTCTTGTTACATTTTGGTTACTAGTTTCATAGAGTATATTATTTTGTGTTTGCTTTTAACAGGGCTTTCACGTACTCTTGTTGTAGGTTCCTGTGTCATGAACATTGATCTAAAAGAATGCCATCTGGTTGGTTGTTCTTCTGACTGGTAAGTAAAACATCATATGATCAGATAAGTTGAACTCTCCGACACAGTAATATCTACATTGAAAGCTTGTTCTATAATGCTGGTCACTGGTGAGACTTTTCTATGAAAGATGGAACAACAACTTTATTAATTTATTGTAAAGTTAAATTTATGTATATCTTTTAAAATGGGGGCAGAATGGTAGCACAGTGGTTAGCACTGTTGCTTCATAGCTCTAGGGACTGGATTCAATTCTGGCTTTGTGCGACTGTCTGTGTTTGCGCATTTTCCATGTGTCTGTGTGGATTTCCTCTGGGTGCTCCAGTTTCCTCCCACAACCCAAAGATGTGCAGGTTACAAGTGGATTGGCCATGGTAAATTGCCCCTTAGTGCACCAAGATGTATGGGTTAGTGGATTAGTGGGGTAAATGTGGGTTACGGAGATAGAGTAAAATGCCTTTTTGGAAAATTGGTGCAGACCCAATGGTTCAAATGTTCCCTTCAGCACTGTAGGGATTCTCTGAACTGTTGTTAACATTGGGTATTCACTAGGTCACATTATATTCTATAGATTGATTTATTGAATTAACACTGCTACAAAATCATGACTTGTTAACTTTTTTGCTTTTCAAAGGTTGGAAAAATAATTGTTCAGTTCTATTGATTGGACTTTTATGCTGTTCTGCGATCAAACTGACATTAACAAGTGCAAAATGTTAATCCTCGTGTTCTGTAATATGGGCTGTATGACTGATATTACAAAATTCTTCATTTCATCTGAGATGTAGGTTTATTCATCAATTTTGAACATACAGATGAACATCTCATTTTCAGCAATATACGCAATGGACTTACGAGTAGAATTTCATATTGTTGCGATCAAGATGTGAAAGATAAAACAAATATATATTAATCAGCTGGGCTATTTATAAAGTCATTTCTTTTGTGTTTTTCAGAATGGACAATTGATGAACTGATGAAATGGCTCCAGCTAGTCACTTGATGCCTTACAGCAGCTTCAAAGCAACAATGGCCTCGTGGACAATGAGTCAGCTCCAGTCAACTTCGAACAAAGGTAATCGTTTGCAGGTCTTAATCTCCCATAATTGTTCAAATGGCCTAAACATTAACTATTGTTGATGCAATGGTTTTGACAAGAGAGCTTTGTTTAGATAATCCGGAACCAGCGTCTCCAAGGACATGGGGAATTTTGACTCTGGTTAAATACCTCAAGGTTTCAGCCACCCTTTGTCCAACATCAAGAAGGTATATCATATGACCTCCCTCAGGGTGCACTGTCATATTGTCAGGCAGTGAAGTCAGGCAGTTACGGTTTGACCTGATTCGATTTATTATTGTCACATGTACTAACACAGAGTGAAAAGCATTAACAGAAATCTTAACAGAACTCCAGGCAACAGCCTGTGTTGTCTACCATCAAAGCGGTGGCAGCAGGAAGAACTCTGACTCTCATCAAACCTGCCAACTACTGGAATCTTGGAACTCATGCCTCCAATTAACTCAATCTACGTGCTTCTCCTGTCCTGCTCCAGAAAGACAGATTATTGTATGATCAGTCAACCTTCTCTAGGAAGCAACATTTCAGTTGGCTTCTGATTCTGGACTCTTGGGCATATGTAAAACCTCATCTGATATTTTGTTGTAGTTGTGCCCTGAAACCTTTCTTTTTCCTTATCCCCTATTTATTGTGTGAGTGAAAAAGTGGCAGATGTTGCAAAAACCCTCTCATGCGCACACATGAGGATTGGAATATTCCATGTTTAAGGGTTGGGGAAAATACCTCAATTTATAAGGGGGGGGTGAATCAGAATTAAAAAAAGCATCTTTTTGTTTAAAGACAGGTAGAGAGCAGAGAAATCAAGGCAGTTTAAACTGACCCCCTCCTAACTGTGACAGAAATCGGGGAGCTCATCTGAGATTTAATTAACTTGAATTTGATCAGAGTTCAAATTAAGAGACGAGCCAAATTAAAGAGAACAAATTGGAAGCTTACTGGCTGAAACTGATTTTAAGAAAAGTAAACTCGTTGAGAGCTACTTGGTAAATTATGTTACTAACCAGTGAAACCCTAGCATCCCTAAGTCTGGAAGAATTAAGAGTTTTAGCTAGAAAACTAGTCATCAATTTTTTTTTTCATGAGGCCCAAAAGCTTGAGAGACTCCAAATTCTTTTGGAGAAGTTAGACCTCAGTCCCTATCCAGAACAGGCACAGGAATCAGAACTGAGCAATGATTGGAGACCTATATTAAAGATGGCTACCCTGGGCACAAAATGGCTGATGGAATTGGAAAAAGGAGGCTTGAGAAAAAGGATCAGGAGAGGGAACAGGCCGATCAGCAAAAGATGCTGGAGATAAGACTAAAATCTCAAGAAGCAGAAAGGGAATTCCAAAAAAGAGATGAGGGAAATAGCTGAACTGTGGGGACGCCCTGGTGAGCTCCGAAGCACTATGCCCTGAGAACTCAGCACAGTCCAGAGAGGGTGGGCAACCTCTACAGGTTCAGCAGATCTTTGCTGTGTGGCACAGCAGGAAATCCTGAGACCCTTCAGGAAGCAAAAGAACCCATCAGGAATCAGACGGTTCCAGAAACGCTACCTGGATTTAAAAAGACTGTGATTCTGTCAGATAAACTGAAAGAAGCTGAGACCAAGCAGCAGAAATCTGCAGAAGGGCAGAAAGCAGGCACTGGTCAAGAAGCCCAAAAGGGTCAGTTGGCCCACAAACTTGGACGAAAGCTCCTCGAAGGTAGCACGGCTAATTCAAAGCCAGGACAAATTAAACCCGGTCCAGAGAAGGCCCCTAGGGTTCGAAATGAATGAAAAGCAGTGGATGTTACAAAACCACTCTCACGTGTGTGTGCATGTTTGTAAAAAAAAACCCTTCTTATTTAATTTTACCTCGAGTTTGCTGTAAAAGTTATTAGTAAAGGGACATTCCAAATTTAAAGCTTGGGGAGACTACCCCACTGTATATGAAGGGGGAAATCAGGAATGAGAAGAACGCCTTTGTGTTTATGGATGGTAAAGAGCGGAGAAATCAGGGCAGAATAAATTGATTTCCCTTCCCCCCCCATGATAATACTTTTGGAAAAGATATTTTAAACGGTTAGTTTTTATCAGGACAGTGACACTATTTTAATATCTAATCACAGTGTCAGTAGTTTTCTTCAGCTAAGACACTTTTTTAGTAAGATTATATTTTTGTCCAACTTGCTAAACCAGGAATGCAATTTGTTGGCAGTCAGATAACTGGTTTTGACAGTTACAACACCTTGCATTGCTCATTGGAGCTACACATCAGTAATCACAGAGAGGTGTCCTGTGGCACAGACAACCCAGAATACTTCCGGGGATTTAATGAATGCAAAGGCATATATCACTGATGTTAGTAATTGCTTTAATTCTTTGTCCTCATTTTCCAGATAGATCACATTTAAAACACAGCCATTTAACAATAGCAGTTGAGTTATTCCATACAACATATGCTGTTCTCACCAGTTGCCCAGTGTAGCTCTGAGCCCTATGGGGTGACAGGGACTGATAAATGCAGAGCATCGACCCAAGGACCAAGGGGGGGCTGGGGAAGTCAGGACCTCAATCAGGCTTCATTCAATTACATTTCACGTCAACAAACCTTGATAGCAAATCTCTCCCGAATACTGCTCTGATTAATGATGCTTGATGCCAAAATAATGTAATTAGGCAATAATGAGTGGGTGTATATTATGTTGGCTATCAAGACGAGCTGTTGACCTTGGTGACTTCTACTCAAATTAGAAAATAAATAGCCTGAAAGTACAGCTTAATAAGGCTGTGCAAATACCTCATTGATATTCAGCATTACTTTTTTTTTATTTTGTTGTTAATTAAAATGTTGAGGTCATGTTTTTATTAAGCTGATAGGGACTTAATGGAAAACACTTCACAGAAAATGGACAGTAACGTGACTAAGTAATGAAGAGGCAATGAAGTGTCTAAATAGTATCACAGATGAGTTTTTAGCTCAAGTTGCTTTTCATAGATTTCACCTCTTGTATGAGCAATTATTAAGTCAGGGTGTTGTTCTTTTTAGCTATCAAGTTGAGTTAACCTGACATCAGTCGATTCTACATAAACTGCAGCGCACACAAAAAAAAACTCAACAATATAGAAACGTTTCAAAATATGGAGACAATTCCAAGATATTACTGACAAATACACATTTCTAATTCAGTCACCATACTTTGAATGGTTGATATACTTGAAGGGTTACTTTGAAGCATACATTACTGGCTTGTTAAACAGAATCTGCTTGTGTACACTGCTTCCCACATTTCAAAGGGGAAAAGGGGAAAATAGTGAAATTAAACTCATAGAGTTCGACAGCTACTAAGGCAACATTTGCCAAATACAATATAAGCCCAAATATTTTGCAACACAACTATATATTAATTTAATAAAATACACAATATAGCTCTTAGTACAATTAACAAGTTTGGCTCAAATGCACTGATATTGCAATAAATCAATTAAAAAGCTAGATTCAGTGTAAACACTCCATGATTCTTACATTTGCACATCAATATGTTTTGCTTTGCTAGTACTTAATAGGTATTCCCCTTAACGAGTCATTTTAGTGTCCATCTACAAATATGGAACAGTACTTCTTTATCTGGGACACAATATATTATACCATTGGACAATAATATGGTGACAACATTTTGATGACTAAAATGCAGAGGAGGAATTTAAACAACTGGACACTAAAATGTCACTCTTTGGTAGTACAGCTTAGAGAATAACCAGAATAACCATTTTGTACTTGTTTTGTATCAGGTCTGAGCATGGGGCATATGTCTTTTGTTTGAACAACACATTTTACAGAAATATTTTAAAGTGGGTTTATACAAAATATCTAGATGTGCATCATTGCATAATGATCCAGAATGAAATATCCCATGAGGTGGCAATCAATGATGCAATGTTCACTGCAGATAAGCCTAGTTCATAAGGACACCTACATCAGCTGACAATAACTGTACACTCTGAATTAAAGATTTGCAATGTTTACTGGGAAGCTGATACTTGCTTCTTATCAATTCTGCCTCTCATTGTTTTCTGCAAAACAATGTTTTTTTTATACGCAGAGCTGTATTCACTGGTCAGCTTGACAGCACCTGCACTCTCCACTTTTTCATTCCAAGGAAGGGCATATATTGAGATTGTCAATTCAATTCAGTGAATGAAACACAGACACTTTTCATAACTATTCTGGTGAAAACGCAAGTATTTTCTGTTTCCTTAGACACAACAAAAAAACCAATGAAAAGTGCACAAATGGGCACTTTGAATTCTAACTCACAGACATCAACCAACATCGTCTTTCCTTGAATTCTGCCATCGGTGCTTTACCACCTGAAAAAAAATGCTGCCGAGACTTTTGAGTGAGTCATCCTTTAGAAGTAAGGTAGTCAACTGTCACGAATTACACAGTGTTCACTTTCTCACAGTTGAAGGGTCATTTCCTCGACAATCTTGTAAAAGCTTGTCAATTTCGCGAACTACTTGCTCAGCGTCCACACCTTCCCGTCCTAGCTCTCGGCTAGAAGGTTCGTACTGGTCCAGGACGGTGTCCACCTCATTGAACTCCCGGCCAACTCTGGAGTGTACATCTGCAAAGACCGTTGCCACTGCTTCGGGTGTAATAAAGTGGCTATCACGTTGTTTATCAGGTGATGGATAGTGGGCATCAGATGTCAAATATTGGGCGGTTGACTCTGTTGATTTGTCAGCCATTTTCTGCTTCACCTCAAATGCAACCAGAGGTCGCTTACTTGAGCTGTTACTGCCTGCAATTGAAGTCTTATCTGGACTGCTTGCTGCTGATGAGACCTCTTGCAAGAGAGGACTTAGAGCGCGCTTAGCTTTTAAATAAGGTTTTACATTTGCAACGAGGATGGTGTGCTCTCGTTTGTCCTTCCCAAAAGTACAGAAAGTTTTTTTCCCAGCAGGAGTCGTGTTTTCTTGAGTTTCAGATTCAACTGTGGCCTCTACTGCTGGTACAAAAAGATTCCGGCGATAATCCGAACATTCAGCTTGGTTTGAGACAGGGAACTGAGGCATCCAACACTTATCGGAATGACCCAAGACACGGCATTCATCTGTACAGTTGACACAGTCCTCCTTCTCTGCAAAAAAAAAGTAAAACTTATTATGCCTCAGAAAACAAATTGCTTAATGCAATGGAATATTCATACTAAATAAAGCAGTTTAATCAACTGTCTCGGCTAGCCAAAGTCAGAAGTTGGCAGCATTGGGACAAATGTCATTTCAAGCAGTAAGATATCAAAAAGTAAAATAACTCAAATGTAAACAATATTAATTAACAAGAAGTGACATTTTCCTTAATAGTTACATCTGGCATCTATAGTCAACATATACTCGTGCTCAATGTGTATCTTGGCTGAGTAAAGGTCAATTTAAATGTCATGTTATAAATACAACTATTAAAATTATCCTCAGAATGAGTTGATTATGAGAGTAACTCCCAGTTAAAATTACTTTACAATATTCTTTCTGAGATAAAGCAAGTTCTGAAACATATTGGAGACAGCATTTTCATTTTATTTGCTTATACTGTTATGAAGCCATGCTTTATATAAAAATACTTTGAATCTATAGGCTGGAAACCACTGAATGAATTTTGAAAAAGACTAAACCCACATTCAAATGACTTAAAACTGTCAAAGATGGCTGCACATTTGCATCACTGTAACATCCACATTCCAAAGAGAAAGGATATACTGGCACTGGAGGGGGTGCAGAGGGGATTCACTGAGTTGATTCCGGAGTCGAGAGGGTTGGCTTATGAGGAGAGACTGAGTAGACTGGGGCTATATTCACTGGAATTCAGAAGAATGAGGGGAAATCATATAGAAACATATAAGATTATGAAGGGAATAGATAAGATAGAAGCAGGGGAAGTTGTTTCCACTGGCAGATGAAATAGAACTTGGGGGCATAGCCTCAAAATAAGGGGAAGCAAATTTAGGACTGAGTTGAGGAAGAACTTCTTCACACAAAGGGTTGTGAATCTGTGGAATTCCCTGCTTGGTGAAGCAGTTGACGCCATCTCACTGAATGTTTTTGTGGCAAGGATAGATAAATTTTTGAACAGTAAAGGAATTAAGGGTTATGGTGAGCGGGCAGCTAAGTACAGCTGAGTCCACAAGAAGATCAGCCATGACCTTACTGAATGCAGAGCAGGCTCGAGGGGCCAGATGGCCTACTCCTGCTCCTAGCTGTTATGCTCTTAAAGCCATTAAAATGGAGGAAACCTGTCTACAAGAGTTCATTATGAAAAATTCCCTATAAACAAAGCATTCAGGCAATCATCTGGACAATGGGGCTTTGGCTATGAAAGGAATATGCCTAGACATAATCTAATATGTCTGGATAGCCATATGAACAGACTGGGAATGGAGGGATACAAATGAATGGTCTAGTTGGACCAATGAGCGGCACAGGCTTGGAGGGCTGAAGGGCCTGTTTCCTGTGCTGTATTGTTCTTTGTTCTGATCATATAAACAGGCAATAGGAATTCACAAGACATGAACTTACGTGTTACTGGGCATAGGAGAGAGAGGGTCATGTGTCAAGCCTTTGTGTGTTTTAAGCACTCATTTTCATTGCAGACCAACAGAAGCAGAAAAGATACCAAAGTGGCAAGATACCAGTGTCCGTCACTCTCTCTCTCAAAACAACTTGCAAATTTCAAACCCTACCTACTGTTTTCCGAGCCTCCATGTGCCGCAGGTAGAAATTTTAAAAAGAACTCCAACTTGCATCTGCTATCTTTAGAAGAACAGATAAATCACCAATCTACATCTTCCAACCAATTTGAAGTTGAATGCAGAAAGACCACTGAGGGAAGTAACTAACCTTTTTGAGGGTATACCATTTAGCTTTATTGGACTACAGATTGTTTAATCTGACCTCCCACTCTGCGTGTGTGCGTTTGTAAATTGGAGCATTTTGTTATCTTTTTCTTAGGCCTGGTGTATACCATTTAGCTTTATTGGACTACAGATTGTTTAATCTGACCTCCCACTCTGCGTGTGTGCGTTTGTAAATTAGAGCATTTTGTTATCTTTTTCTTAGGCCTGGTGTATGGATGGAGCAAAGGATGGATAACTTTCCCCTTTGTCCTCACCTCTTGGCTGTCTGCAACAAGATGTGTGTTTAGAGAGCGTATTTTACCTTTTCAGAGTTGTGACTTTTTTTGGATAAGTTTAAATCAGAAGAAAATATGCTGTTTAATCACAGAACACTGCAAAGCATAAATGTTCATTCCGTCATGCAGAAAAGAACACACTGGTAAAATTGGATTCTAGAGAATGAAGCATGCAGTTGGACTAATAACAGAATACAAGAGGCAAATAATGTTCAGAATGAATCTTTTAAGGTGCAGGCGTTGGTGGGATGGTTCTTGTGGTTCTTTAGAGATGAATGGAGGTTGGAAGTCAGCATGCTACGGTGTAGAGGGACCTGGGGGTCCTTGTGCATGAGTCGCAAAAACCCAGCCTGCAGGTGCAGCAGGTGGTCAGGAAGGCGAATGGGATGCTGGCCTTCATAGGGAGGGGGATTGAATATAAAAGTAGGGAGGTCTTGCTGCAACTGTACAGGGCACTGGTGAGGCCGCAGCTGGAGTACTGTGTGCAGTTTTGGTCGCCGCACTTGCGCAAGGATATTTTGGCCTTGGAGGGAGTGCAGAGGAGGTTCACTAGGCTGATACCGGAGTTGAGGGGGTTGAGCTATGAGGAGAGGCTGAATAAACTAGGCTTGTACTCGTTAGAGTTTAGAAGGATGAGGGGAGATCTCATTGAGACGTACAAGATGATGAATGGGATGGATAGGGTAGAGATGGAGAGGTTCTTCCTGCTCAGAAAGGACAGTAGGACTAGAGGGCACAGCCTCAAGATAAAGGGGGGGCAGTTTAGAACGGAGTTGAGGAGGAACTTCTTCACTCAAAGGGTGGTAAATCTCTGGAATTCTCTGTCCGTTGAAGTGGTGGGGGCTGCCTCGCTAAATATATTTAAGACGCGGGTAGATAGGTTTTTGGTAGGCAAGGGGATTAAGGGTTATGGGGAGAAGGCGGGAAAGTGGAACTGAGCCACTTCAGATCAGCCATGATCTTATTGAATGGCGGGGCAGGCTTGAAGGGCTAGATGGCCTACTCCTGCTCCTATTTCTTATGTTCTTATGTCTGGGGATTTCCAAAATTATAGTCGATTTTCTGTAGGCGTGTATCTTTGCGGATGAAGACAAACTAACTCCCCTTGCACCGCACAGTTCTATTTTTCAATTGGAGAAATGCTCCTTCTTATTCTGATGGTTTCCAGACTGTTATCCCTCTAGTTCTTGACTAGAAGTGTTGTTATCTGCAGATGACAAATCACACGATCAATACTTCTATTTTCTACTGAGAATGATTTGCAAGTTTGAAGCCATTGCTTTACAATGGAGAAATGGATGGATTATTTACACATACTTATCAAGGACTGGTTTCTGTGCAGTCAATGACCCGTTGCTAAGCTTTGAACTTGGAGAGTCCGGGTAGGACTCCCTGGCAGCGTGCGCCCGAAGACCGGAAACTCCAGCCTGAGCGAAACAGATCTTTGAATGGTTTGCTGAATCTTTTTGCCCTGCCTACTATGATTCTTGTGGTGGGTGAGACAGGGGAATTTTAGCCATTAAGTGTGGTCTTGAGTTTAGAGCAATGTGGTTCAAGAGTACCTCCTGCACTGGATATTCATTTTGTGCTGAAGCCCTGTACAATTGAACAATCTGAAGGCAAGAGTACTACCAACTGAGGCACAGCTGACACTCTGAGAAGAATATCCTTTGAATTGTTGGGGGCTAATGTATCATCATTATACCTTGGTGTTATTATGACCTACCTCTTAATAAGAACTGATTTGCATTTATATAGCACCTTTCATCACATTACAACATTGCAAAATGTTTTACAATCAGTGCCGTACTTCTGAAGTGTAGTTACTGATGTAATGTAGGGAAATTCAGCAGCTATTTTGCATAAGGTTCCAAAAACAGTAAGGGGACACATGACCAGATAAATAAGACATTAAATAGCCAGTGGAGAAGTCTTCCTCCGGTCAGTATGTGTAACATTGTCAGAAAGATCACAGGCTATCGATCTTCACTATCTCCAGGGACGACTGTCTTCACATTGCTTCATGGAAGCTATGACACTGCCTGCAATGTTGTGGAGTGAATTGGCCAGCACTATTCTTCAAAGATGCTGAGAACCACTGAAAAGAAGTGGTAACTCTGCTGGCCCAGCAAGCATAGACACTATTGCCAAAGGCAGAAACTACCATATTTTCTGGCTCTGAGTGGGTTGAGATATGGATTGATGACAGCTGACCTTGCCAAACAGTGCCCCATTGGCAGGGAATCAAGCAGAAGCTAGAATGAAAGAAACTTGCAGAGCTGTATGTATGAAATCAGGGATAAGCTGATCTGGCAACTTCACAGTCAGTACAACAACCACTATCATTTACATAGTGCCTTTAATATAGCAAAACTCTCCAAAGTACTTTACAAGAAGGTTAGCCATCTAATCTTTATACTTAGCCAGAGGAGATATTAGATTCGATGATAGAAAGCTCAGTCTGATATGTAAATCACTAAGGGCATCTTAAAAGAACAGAGTATATGTCAAGTTGTTAACAGATTTGTGGCTCTGTGGTGGCCTCACTCAGCTTGACGTCTGTAGGCTGTGATCTTGATCCAATTCAAAAGACCTGAACACAAAACCCACACTGACATTTTAATGCAGTGCAAAGGGATTGCTTCACAATCAGAGATGCATTCTTTAAAACGAACTGCTAAAATGAAACGTAAAAAAGAAACTGCACTATTCAAAGAACACAGACATTTTCCCATTGTCCATAAAATAAATATCATTGAACCAATGCTGCTAAAATAGATTATCTGGTCCTGATAACATTATTGTTTGTGGGACTTTAATATATATAAATTGGCTACTGTGTTTCCTACATTACAATAGTTAATGCACTTCAAAGGAACCCTTTTCAAGATGGCGCCGGAGTGAGGCAACTTCTTGTCAGCTATCCCCAGCATGCCCTCTAATTCGATCTTTTCCTCTTGGTCTATACTTTTAAAATTGTACTTTAACTTTTTTAAACTCTCTAATAATGTTCTATAAACTGATCATTTGCTACATCCTAGTTATGACTTAACACTATACCCTGCGCCCTCTCCTTTCCTTCTTCCCTATGTACTCTATGAATGGTGTGTTTTGTCTGTATAACGCACAAGAAACAATACTTTTCACTGTACCCCAATACCTGTGACAATAATAAATCAAATCAAGTAGTTCTTTTGGTGTAAAGTGCATTAGGATCTCCTGAGGTCATGAAAGGTGCTATATAAATGCAAGTTTTCTTTCTTTCATAAATCTTAACATTAATCTGTGCTAATTTATCAAATTAACAACAATATCAGCAGGTTCTTGCTACAGTGCTGTGGTTGGATGCAGTCTCTCCTGCGCACTTCTGTTCACCATAGATTTGTTTGAAAGTCTTATTTAATTTGCCAAGTGTTGCTGCTGAGCTGAGGCCAGCTGCTTCGCCACTGGAAGGAAAGTAACAATCTGGGAGTGATTTATGCCAGGTTCCTTGTGACATGAATCTGGAAATGTTTAGTTAGAAAGGGCAGAGGTCTCCAGCTCACTGATCAGCCAGGGAACAGCAGCAGGTGCAAGGTTAGAGGAAGAAAGGGAAAAACATCACATTTACAGAAAGAACACAATAATGCAATTCGATAGAAATTTACAGCAGGATGGCTAAAGGTTCCCAAACAATTTATTCACTCTTTTCTGCTGATAACTAGGCTGTACAATTGGTCTTTCAGGCTCTTTCATTCAAGCAGCCAAGTTCCTTTACCCACAGACCCTTGACATGGTTTCACTTAACTTCCCCGTTTAACAACATAAGTATCTCTAGTACTTAATGAAAGGCATCTGTTTAAGCACAGACTCCTATTATCCGTGAGTGATAAACAAGCCTCATCATCTGGGCTGAAGTCACTAGGTTCACTGCCTCTCCCATTAACACTTAGAAATCTCAGCCTCCTATTAATTTGTGGCTCCAAGAAGTAAGAAAAGAATTTTAAGTTATATTTTATGATGTTGCACATCCAGTGGGAATGGCAGTAAATTCCACAGCAGTTGCTAAGCTTGGCATTTACATCGCTATGTTGGCTTCTGGAGTGTACTGCTGCAAGGTGGGGGTGTGAATATATGAAACTTACTCCTTAATTCATATAATTTCAATGTTTTAAGAAAGGAAAGCAACACTTATGGATAAATACTCAACCTGCTTCTTAAAGAAAATTCATTTTGAAAATCATATTAAAGAATTTGTACATTGTGTCTCTCATTCCCTGAGCGAATTATATCAAATAAGCTTTTGTGACAGAACTGTGCAGAAAAAATGTAATTAAAAACTAAACGATAAAATAAAGATTTATCTCCGAAAATTAACTGGGTTCCAGCAGCAAGCTGACAAACTCTCCAAATGGTTCCTACTCGCCTGATACCACTGCTCACTTAGAAAATGGACGACAGTAGAATTATTTGGAAATAGGAAAAAATAAATATTGAAAGACAATTATGTTCATAATATGCGCCTCAGAATTATATTCTTCTTTAAATGTCAATGTTCGTTGTGAATAATTGAGGACAGTCACCTCTAATTAATTATCATCTGGTGAGAGGTCTGTTTCACTGGTTGTTTTTTGAAATAGGAACAAGCTATTTGCTGATCCTGGTTAAATGCCTTACCTGTGTGCTGAAAAAGTGAGAATGGCTGTTTCTGTAATCACCATTTGTCATTTGTTGACTTCAAACCAGGAAGCAATGTATCATTTAATGCTTTTGTTGTGTATCAATAGATTGTAATGTACACACAATCCTTTGTCTCTGTACAGTCTGAAATTATTGAGTGCAACGTCAACATATATCAAGCATGTTGACCTCAGTGCAATTATTTTGTGCATGGTGTAACCAAAAATGTAACAAGAGTTACATTATATGTATGGGGCCCAAAAGTGTTCTAATTTATAGGAGGCAAACAGAAAAGAACAGTGATGCAATTCCAAATCAAGAAGGTATGTGACTTGGAGGGGAACTTGCAGGTGATGGTGTTTATATGTGTCTGTTGCTCTTACTTTTCTAGGTGTTACAGATCACAGGTTTGGAATCTGCTGTTGAAGGAGCTGTGGTGAGTTGCTACAGTGCATCTTGTAGACAGTACACACTGCTGTCATTGTACATTGGTGGTGTAGGGATTGAATGTTTATGGTGGTGGATGATCCAATTTGCAGAAAAAACTGTATATGAATGATGAAAAGAATTACTAATAGATAGATATTACTGTACTCTTGCTGCAATGCGGTGTGAACAGCAGATTGAACGATCTAAACTAATGGGTTCAATATGTTTTTAGTAGTGGCCTTGTAATTGGTGCTTATGATACAGCAGCGTCATGATAATGTTACTGGACTATAGACTGGATTGGATAGTAATTGAGTAGTCTGGGTAAATTATCCAGAAATATGAGTTCAAATCTCACCGTAGCAGTTGAAGGATTTTTTTTTTGTGTTTCTCCCATTTTACTCGGGGTCACCACAATGCTAGTTGACCACTCTTCTCCATTTCCACCTGTCAGTCACCCATTCCTCTTCCAATCTTGTTGTGTTTAAGTCTCTCTCAACCACATCTTTCTATTTAACTTTAGACCTAATCTCTTTTTCTGACAGTCTCATCGCCATCATTTACTTCACCACATATCCTCTCTCTATCTGCAACAGATGATTGTACCATTTCAATCTCTTCATGACTACTTTTTTTGACGCTCCCACAATCTTCACTGACCCCTGTTGTGTTGGTTCCTGATTTTATCCTTCCCTGTAACTTCATATGTCAATCTCAACAATGCATCTGGTTGTTATTCGTCACTTCACTTCAGTGCCCAAGTTTCTCTATTCAATAAAAAGGCCAATCTCCAACAGACATGTAAATTCTTTGAATCATTGGTGCAGGCAAGACAGCTGTGTAACAATGCCTGTCCCGAGCCTGGATAAATGGGAAGGGTTGTGGCAGAAAGGGTGTCTGGCTGTAAAACCACCCATCATATCCAAAGGATAGTTAATATGAATGGAAATGGCATCCATGTTAAGGCTGACCCTGCAAACACACGCAGAATCTCTGCCCAAACTCTGAGTAAAAGACATGGGTTAACATCTAATGGACAAGGATGACTAAAGAATCATAGATTTCCTACAGTGCAGAAGGAGCCATTTGGCCCACTGCGTCAGCACCAACCTTCTGAAATAATATCTTGCCTAGGTCCACCTTCTCGTCCTATCCCCATACCCTGTGCATTAGCATGTTTTTAACGCTAAGGGGAAATTTACCATAGTCAATCCACCTAACTTGCACATCTTTGGACTGTGGGAAGAAACTGGAGCAATGGGAGGAAACCCATGCAGACATGGGGAAAAAGTGCAAACTCAACACAAACAGTCCACACAGAAAGAAGAAAGCCTGAAGGAGAGATGAAATGATGCCTAAACTCAAAATAACAAGTCTAAACATTGGTAGTTGGGAGAATTAAATTCAATTAATTAAATCAAATCTGGAATTACATAGCTACTAATTTAATTATGTGATGTAATGGTGACTACTGGATTGTAATTAAGTTGCTATTAATCTCCTGTGGAGAAGGAAATCTGCTGTCTTTATCTGGCTTGGCCTACATGTGATCCAGCTTCATATAATGTGGCTAACTTCTTGCAAACCACTCAGTTGTATTCAAGAAGATGTCTCATCACCACAACCTTAAAAACAGTTATGGATGAGCAATAAATTCTGACCTTCTGAATTAATTTAAAACAATGCAAATGGTTATCAGTTTCTGTTGAAATGGATGCCTGCCCTTGAGAAGTGTGACTGGTGCAAGTAATGGGGGCTTACATAGATTAATTCTTGGTAGCTGCATAATCAACAGCAATGAAATGAAATTTTACTCTCACTCAAGGATTTTTTATTTTCTTCATTCACAATGACCAAAGAACTTAGAAACATAAACATCAGTTCAGATCATCCTACATGTTACGTGACCAATTTCATACGATCTATGTGGTAAGTGTGGGCCTTTAGTTTGTTCCATGATTGGTTGTTGCAACATAATAGCGCTCAGTATCAACCTTGGCTCAGTGGCAACGCTCTCATTTCTGGGTTGAGTGTTGTGGGTTCAGATCCTGCCTCAGTGACTTCAGCATCAAATCTAGGCTGACATTACAGTGCAGTATTGAATCAGTGCTGCACCGTTAGAGGTGCCTTCTTTCCGATGAGACATAAAACGTCTAGGGAAGATGTAAAAAAAAATCCTGCTGGCATTATTGGGAAAAGCAGCAGCGAAGTTCTGGCCAATCTTTATCCCTCAATTAATGTCACTAAGAACAAACTACCTGGTCGTTATCCCAGTACTGTCTGTGGGACTTTAATGTGTGCAAATTGGTTGTGGCACTTCTTTCATTGCAACGGTTATTACATATTGAAAAGTATTGTGTTATCTGTATTTTTTTGATATGCTGATAAATGTAAATCCTTCTATCTTGCCTGACAGAGGCAGTATATTAGAGGTGATATGATTATAACACAAACACTCCTCCCATTATCACTAATCTCTGGGTTTACCACAGGATCCAACAAAATTTCCCAAAATCAGTACTATTCTTCCACTGAGGTATGTGATCCAGTTAAGTCATTTTGAAGATAGTCAACTACTGTGATGTAGGAAACAAATGATGCCATGGGATCATTTACATTCATTCGGAAACATTACTTTTAAAAGTGCAGAGCTCCCCATGTACTAGATTGAAATGTCAACCGAGATTTTTTGCTCAAATCTTTCGAGCCAACAACTATTAAATATAAAGGCAAAATACTGCCATGGATATGGCTGAGGTAAAAGAAACATTGTAATGCTTTGCCTGAGGACATTCAGTTTGCAAGCATTATAAATAATTACATGCTTTAACAGAAACATATAATACAGTTCCTTGTCCAGGTCTTGATGGTGCCTTCTTACACCCATGGATAAGAGGTGAAGAAATTGGAAAACCCACCAGGAACTATGTACAGAACAAAAATATAGTTTTTGTTTTTTAACATTTATTATACTATTCTAGTTTTTGATTTTGTCCCATGTTTCAAGCATCTATCTTGACTTCCAATTTTCAGGTTGTGTTTGTTTTTGAAAATTTAAACTCGGTTTAAATTTTTCAGCCATTCCTGACGGGATCTTTTGGTCCTGCTGATGGCAACCGCACCCACCTCTCCCGGTTGCCTAACGGTGGAAGATGCAAATAACGAGTAAAACGGATAATCTGTTTGCAGCAGTGGGACCGGAAGATTCTACTCATGGTGGGTCAGCGGCAGAATGTAAGGCTCCCAGCAGTACATGATCTCCCCGCAAAAACCCCATGATTTGAACTGGAGGTACAAATCCTCCATTGTAGGTAGCTAGGAGTTCCTTTTCTGCCATATTGCCGGTAGCCGAGTTGGATCCCATGATTTTGGGGATTTTTAGGATTTTTGTAAAAAGCTGCAATAATTCTGGAAATCGCAGAAAAGTATTGAGGTCAATAAAGTTACATTGCGTCTGGGAAACAGTAATTCTTAGTGCAGAAAGTATTAGTCAATTCTCACCTCATGTAAACCCTTGATCCCAGAGGTACCAGTGTTTCATAGATGCATTTATCAAGTGTATTATGTGCTATAAAGAATGAAATGGCGTAACAGATGACTGGAAACCTGGTCAGGAATTACAAGGCAGTAATTCAATGAAGCCCTTCTGA
The DNA here is from genome assembly GCF_965287045.1 of Carcharhinus amblyrhynchos. Classification (NCBI taxonomy): domain Eukaryota; kingdom Metazoa; phylum Chordata; class Chondrichthyes; order Carcharhiniformes; family Carcharhinidae; genus Carcharhinus; species Carcharhinus amblyrhynchos. The sequence continues at coordinate 40,178,357 of NC_137333.1, read as the reverse complement.
TAAAGCCGTAAAACTGCAGGAACAAAGTTTGATGAGAACCCCAAAACTGGGTTATTGTTTAACCTTGTTGTCATCTGTTTGACATGAATTATTTGATATATACTTATAGGCTAGATTTTCCTTTTTGTGTGGAAGTGTTTTTCATTTTAAACTGATAATTGGAATCTATGCTAAGTGCAACAGAAATGGTATTTTTGGATGACAGGATAAAAGGATAAGACAAATATTACTGATGGCATATGCACCAATGTCACTGATACTAGATTTGTGTCAATTTTTCTCTAGACGGATAGTAGAAACTTTTACATCATAGAAATAGAAGGTATCTGCGTATTTAAAACAGTTCATTTTTAGTACTTCAACAATGTGACCTTGTTAGTGAATGTATAAAATTCAACATGGTTTTGGCCTTTTTTATAGCAGGTAAAATTTTAGGGCCATAGAATTTAATTAAGGTTCAAAAATGGATGCATGATTCATGATCAATCTCTGCTTGTTTCCTCTGAAAGTTCCTCTCAGCATGAGGACGGCCTCAACTGGGATCTTGGGTTCATATCACACTATTTGTAATCCCCACGACTTGCCTGAACTTGCAAAATCTCACTAACTGTCCTGTCTGGAGACCATACACATCTCTTTAACCTGTGCTTAACGCTCTCTCCACCCACATTGTCTGTATTTTTAAGACTTGGTTTCCTATAAAGAATCACATTCCAGCCATTATTTTGTGAATTGAGTTTCTGTCTTTATATGTCCTGTTTGTGAACAGAACTCCCACTTACCTGATGAAGGAGCAATGCTCTGAAAGCTAGTGGCTTTTGCTACCAAATAAACCTGTTGGACTTTAACCTGGTGTTGTGAGACTTCTTACTGTGTTTACCCCAGTCCAACGCCAGCATCTCCACATCATGTTTCCTCTGATGCAGGTAGCACACTGGCACGAAGTATGCAGTTGTATGCATGATGGACTAACGTGAGTTTAAGCTAATATGAGTGTCTTAAAGAAAGCCTGCTCCTCTTAAAGGGGAGGTGCATTTTGGTTTGGGCAGATGCTGCAAGTTATTTTAGCAGTCAGTTTCCTCTGAAAAAGAAGGAACAATGGCACAACATGGCAGAAAGCAAATTTAATGGTTCTCTGGCACAGCACTGGAGGCATTAAAGCGGGAGGTGGACAGGAGGAGAGAGATCCTCAATTCTCAGGAGACCAGACAGCCCCCCAGACAGACACCACAAAGATAATGGGATCAAATAGGTGTCATGACCAATCTAACCTCAAGGACCTAGATGTGGTGCCGTGAGAGGTTAAAGTTCTTATACAAGTGGTCAAGATGAGTGAATGCACTTAAATACTGCTTTCTTACAATATACCACTGCTAATGAACCATCCTTATCACAATCTCTATCGTTTACCTAACAACAAACTCTCTCAACTACAATTCACACGTCACATTAATTGTTTTACGTCATCTTCACACAGTAGAACTGCTACAAACATTACATCCATTTCTTACAGCTTGAACACACTGCCAGTTATTCAGTCATGATATTCACATCACCTCAACACAATGCACCACATTCACTGACACACCTCCCTATCTCGTTCAAGAGGAGGTGGTGCAGCAGCATCTAACCGGCGGGGGACAGGCACGGCTGCATTTCCTCACTCTGATGCAGGAGATGGTCTTCGTCATCACCGAAGCAGTTGTGATTGAGACCATGGAGAACAGCAGGACTGTAAGCACAGTAGTTTGGGTACAAGAAGATGAATTAGTTCTGAGCAGAACTAATTCACCTTCTTGTACCCAAATTCACTCTTACAACCGGTTCTGATATATAATCTGTTGATGATGGAAGCTTGTATCTCTTGGTCCCTCCATCACTGCTGCCCCCACCCCTTACTGCAATTCAATCTTAATGACCTAGATCTTTCAGATAACCAGGCTATACTGCAGCAGCAATATGTAAAAGAGGAAGAAGAGACTGATGATAAAAAAAAGCTTTGCTCACTCCTCAGGCTGACACTTATAGCCAAATTATTCAGATTTGTATATTGAAGATAGGTACATTTTTAAGGTTGCAAACCCCTGGGATCATATTCAGGTTGTGAATCTGATCTCTGGAATTGAAGGTCTTGCGCTTGCTCTGTGTTGGAGAAATCAATTAAGAGCCCAGCTCAGGGCTTCACAACCAATTAGGGCATAGCCATTTGTCAGAGGAAGGATTTCAAAGGATGGGATATTGCAGAGAGGATCCCCAACATTGGGACTGAATTTTTCAGCCCTGACACAGTGATGGTCAGAAAATGTGGTGAGTCTTTCAAAAGTCCATTGACTTCAGTGGGAATGTCTGTAGAATTCTGCCCTTGAATTGTGAGGCTGCAGCAAACCACAGGAATGGTGAGCAGACCTGGGAGATACCATACCTCAGTATGGCACGGTGGCACAGTGGTTAGCACTGCTGCCTCACAGTATCAGGGACGCAGGTTCGATTCCTGGCTTGGGTCACTCTCAAAAGTAAAGTTAAAAAAAAGTTTATTTATCAGTGTCACAAGTAGGCTTACATTAACACTGCAATGAAGTTACTGTGAAAATCCCCTAGTCGCCACACTTGGCACCTGTTTGGGTACACTGAGGGAGCATTTAGCATGGCCAATGCACCTAACCAGCACATCTTTCAGACTGTGGGAGAAAACCTATGCAGACACGGGGAGAATGTGTAGACTCCGCACAGATAGTGATCCAAGCCAGGAATCAAACCCGGGTCCCTGGCACTGTGAGGCAGCAGTGCTAACCACTGTGCAACGTGCACCCACACACTGTGCGGAGTCTGCATGTTCTCCCTGTGTCTGTGTGGGTTTCCTTTGGGTGCTCTGGTTTCTTCCCACAGTCCAAAAGACATGCTGGTTAGGTGCACTGGCCATCCTAAATTCTCCCTCAGTGTGCCCAAACACACGCCGGAGTGTGGCAACTAGGAGATTTTCACAGTAACTACAGTGTTAATATAAGCTTACTTGTGACACTAATAAATAAACATTTAATAAAATTTACATACCTACTGCCACCCACCTCTTTTTCTTCCAGGTCTTTTACCTGGAGTTCCAGCAGAGGGAGCTGAGGCCTTGCAGTGAGGTGAGCTCTCCGAAGGGCAAGACGCAAAAAACAGTGTCATCAATCCAAGCAGGCAGACTGAACAAACTGACAAGGGTCAGGGACATGGACTTGTTGTTGCCGGGTGGGTGCGGGAGGGAGGACCTCCAGTGACGAGCACCTTGTCAGTCACTGGGAAGCTGTTCCTGCACTACCTGCACTATGAGGCTGAAGGTGTTAGCAGTGACCTGCTATGATAAGCTGGGACAATGCTGCTCCCACGTGTTAGGATAAATGGTCCTCTGCTTGTGGACTCGATGATGCGGGTCTCATCTCTTTCCATAGAAAGTCATAGAAACCCTACAGTACAAAAAGAGGCCATTCCGCCTATCGAGTCTGCACCAACCACAATCCCACCCAGGCCCTACCCCCATATTCCTATACATTTTACTCACTAATTCTCTAACCTATGCATCTACGGTCAATTTAGTATGGCCAATCAACCTAACCTGCACATCTTTGGACTGTGGGAGGAAACCGGAGGACCTGGAGGAAACCCACACAGACACGAAGAGAATGTGCAAACTCCACAGAGACAGTGACCCAAACTGGGAATCGAACCCAGGTCTCTGGAGCTGTGAAGCAGTGGTGCTAACCACTGTGCTACCGTGCCGCCCAAATCTGTACCTTGGTGGCCATTCTCTGTGCCTTGTGGCTGCACAGAAGGCAGCTGGTGGTGCTGCAGCTGAAGCATGCAGCAGTGAAAAGCCCCCTGCCCAAGAACCTCAGTAGAAGGGGATGGCTAAGTTGTATATTCTGTTCCTGCGCTGCTCTGAAGGATGGCAGGGAGGAAGTGAAGTTGAACGTGAGTGATACACTGGTCAGGTAAAGAATCTTCCAAGCAGTTGGCAAACAGCTGCCAAGCATTGATAGCATTCTCTGACAGCAATGCTCTGACAGAAAAGCAGCCTCTCAGCCTGTCCATTTCTGTAGCTCTTCAGTGTAACTGATCAAAGCCTTCACAGCTTGTTAGCTTCACTGAGGAAATTCCTCCTGCTGTCCTTCTCCAGCTTGCCAGGCTGCAGACAGTGTGTGACTGCTTTGCTGTTGGGAAAACGGGATTCCACTGGGAAAATTCCTCTTAACTGCCTCTTTAATGACTTCAATTGCTTTTCTGACTAAGCTGCAGGGATTTCCGACCTCTCCACCAAGCTGGCTCTGGGAAAATCAGCTGGAGACAGGAACAAAGTGGCTGATGCAATTTTTTCTCTTTTCTTATACAGACCTACACATCCAAACCCGCCAGAAAGCAGTACTCACTGTCAAGAAGCATTGCGGGGCTCAGTAGTAACCTTGCACAGAGATTTTCACAGAGTATGGGGTCCATTGGGTCCATTAGATCCAACCTGAAATGAGTGGGCAATCCCATTACAGTACTCATACTTGTAGACTCAATGCTGAAGCAACATCCGATGGTTGACATTACAACTTCTTTTTCAGTACAAGCAGAAAGCACCTGAGTGCTGCAGTGGGAGTTCAGACTGCAGTCAGTACAACTCAGCTTACTGCCACAAATGCTCATTCATTCCACTCACCGCCTGTACAGATTACCAGAATTGCCGACTGCCATACCAGGGGAATGACAAACCTGTCGCACTTTCATAACAACACTTATCCTCCCACCACTACCCCTCCAACAATGCCCTTGCTGTTGCCTGGCAGCTAGCCAGTGCAGACTGCGTTTTCCCATGTCAAGATGTGTGCAGTACGAACTCTGACTTTTGAGAGGTGGAACTGCTCAAGGGGCATCTGCAGTGTCCCCACCAAATGTCAGTGTTCTGCTCAGCATTCTATAGCCATTTGGATAGTATTGTGTAGGAACAGGCAAAGGTGCATGGATGACAGGCACCAAGGGAATGTATAGTAATGATTGGTTGATGTCTAGATGGAATTTTGAATGGTTTGATTGGTAAAGTTGGTTTGACATATTTATTTTGTGGTAACTTTTATTTCATTTCAGCATTGCAACCAAGAGGAGAGGGTCAGTAGCAGAGGGAAGGTAAAGGGGTTGGGACTTATGGTGCGTGGGGACACTGCATTCACTGAAACCACAACTGAATGTTCAAACACTGATACTCCAATCAGAAAGTGCTGTAAGGTGTTGCTTACTGTTTGATAGATTTTAATGAAGTTAGTCTTAAGTAGGTTAACTGTATACATTTATTAACTACAAGAACTGGGTAGGGCACATAGGACTGCAAAATATCTATGTTTCTATGTACATATATACACTAAAGGAGTCAAGCTAGGAACTGTTTGTATGCATTTTTTGCTCACACGGTTCTGTCCAACATTAGACTGAACCTTTTGTGGGTCATGTGTTCTCTTACATCATTTAGTGGATGCTACTCTGTGCAATCCCATGTTAACCCTATATTTGCCAGATGCTTATAATACACCTCCCACCTCCTCAATATATTTCAAGTTATTGTTTACCCTGTGTATTTACATCATTATAACTAATATCTCCTCTCTTCAAGACTGAGTTCATGAATTTAGGTGGTCTGGAGGCCTTATCTTCTATACCTTATTCACACTTCTTTTGGAGGAGGGTTAGGCTCAGTTATTGCAGGTGAACTCTGTTGATTTGGAGGTTCTTCTGGCATCTGTTTATTTTCCTCGATATCTCTCCACGGTACTGAAGGAATGGGCTGTCCAGGGTTGAGGAGGAGATTCCTCCTGTTTCTCCTGCCTGTACCCTCTGGGGTGACAAACAGGTAGGACCAAAATTTTTCATTGTCCCTCCTTAAGATAGTATCTTCTCTTCCACAGTCTTTAATCCAGATCTTGTCACCCTTTTGTAGATGTAGCAAGTGTCCGGTGCAGTACTTCTTCTGTAGGTGGAAGTCTGTTTCTGCTTGCAGGACTGCTCTGTTGATGGGATGTTCTGATAATCTTTGGTTATAAACCCTGGGATTGGCTTTTTCAGCAGAGTTTCTGATTGACTGGCTACAGAATTCTCATTTCAGTGCTGTGCTTGACAGTCATGAAAGCTTTGCACTTTGGCCTTTGCTGGTCTTTAAAGCACAATTCTTCCAAATAACTTAATTGTTTTTCTTTCTTGGGGTGAGGTTAGATGCCACATGTTCAGGTGCCGGCTTGGAAATCTAGTTTCTCTGCCAGAGATTTTAAACAGCAATTTCTGAAGTATTAAGACATTTCTCAGTACTTTTGCTTTGTCCTGGAATGTAAAAGTTTCAGCTCACAGTGCTAGGTTTGTACTCTGGGAATTGAAGTTGGACTTCCAAGAGATCCCATGGAGTCTCCTGTTGCAGTGAGGAATTTTAAATTTCTGCCTTTAGCTGCAACTTTGGAACATTTTCCTGCCAATTTTCCTCTGCAAGTCTGCTCCCCGAGCTTTTGTTCAGGTCGAATGTGTCATCAAACTTCTCTTTAGTCCAACAGGATTTTAGTTTTTCTCTGCATTTTTGTACGGATCTGAATCTTTCAATTTGCTACCACCACGTTGTAAGGTGTTGGATACTGTTCAATAGATTTTAATGAAGTTTCCATAGTCTTAATTAGGTTAACTATATGCACCTATTAAGGGCTTGTGTAGGTGGCACTGTTAAACACTCGACTGACCCCAAGATGTGGGTCATAGATTGCTTATATCTATCTGTGGATAGTACTGTGTTCAGTCCAATATGTGCCAGACTCTTATATTACAGGAAGTGGCTATGTTGGTTACCTTCTTCTCTTTTTCCCTTATTGTCTGCTTGCTATATATCAGGTGGCAACTACTCTGCGCTCATGATAGCGAGCGTGTGCAGGATGCAGTGGACCGTGACAAATTCTGAAACAAACTGAAGTACAACTGGATTTCCACCCCCCCAACCCTGCATCCTCCCCCACCCCCCCACCCCCCTTTAGGCAGTGGAAGCACGTCTTAAGTATTTCAATAGTCTGCTCATCACAGTTTTGCATGGTAGCACAGCTTCTGTTATGTACATGCTGTCAATGTACATATGGATTCTGTAAGAAGTCTGACAACACCAGGTTTAAGTCCAACCAATTTATTTGATAGTAAACCCATAAGCTTTTGGGGTTTACCCTTCGTCAGGTGAATGGAGAGTTCACCTGACGAAGGGTAAACCCGAAAGCTTGTGAGTTTACTATCAAATAAATTGGTTGGACTTAAACCTGGTGTTGTCAGACTTCTTACTGTGTTTATCCCAGTCCAACGCCGGCATCTCCACATCATATGGATTCTGACCAGACTTATAACCCAGGTGGTCAGTTGTTGGCTCTTGTCACCCAGTAGTCATCTTTTGGTTTCTCAAGATGGCTCAAATGCTGATAATACAATGGACGAACAACAAATAAGGGCAATATGACTGCTGAAAGAACACTCATAACTGGTCTACCTATATGATACTCTGATTATGGTCACGTCAGCTGATCAATGAGGAAGTGGAAGCCATTGTGGCTGAGATGTCCCTCTGAATTTAGATGTAGTACCAACAAAACAATTTGTACGTCACTAGCGGCATCTTGCATGACGAGAAACTCTATTATTCTTGGGGGAGTCATATGCTTACTCTGTTTGCTTCTCTCTGCAACGCGCACAGAAGGCCATTGGATACACAGTGACTGTGCCGGCTAATTGGTCCCACTCCTCCCGTATAAACTGTAAAGCTCTTCTTTTTGAGTAGGTATTCAAATTCCTTTTGAAGGTTATTACCGAATCTACCTTCACAACCCTCTCAGGCAGTACATGATAGACATTAACTTGCTGCATCAAAAAATTCCCATCTTCCCTCGGGTTCTTCTGATTTGAATCGGTGTCCTCTGATTACTTATCCTCCTGTCACCTTAAACAATTTCTCCTTATTTACTCTATCAAAACCCCTCAGAATTCTAAACACCTCTCCTAATCTTCTCTGACCAGGGAGAACAATCCCAGCTTTTCTAGTCTCGCCACATAACTCCAGTCCCTCATCCCTGGAATCATGCAGTGCAATATTCTAGCTGTGAAGCATGTTATTTATCGTTGCAACAAGTGCTGTTATGGCAGTGAAATCATCACATATTCAAGCTGATCCCACCACAACTGTACTGCATCTTGCTAATTCCTTTCTAGTCTGTTTCCGGGTTTGAATCTCACATACTTTCTCAATTTTTCAAACCTTTTTGCATTCCCATCTCTGAAATGACAATACCTGTTTCCAGCAATGTTAGCATCTGGCTGCACAAGCACGGACTGAGATCTGATGTCCCACTGATCTATAACAAATTGCATCTCTGAAACTGCTGGCACAGTAATAGGCCAACTGGTCTGATTTCATGCACTTCCCTCAAGTCACTTAATTTGCTTCTTTTCATATAAATAAATGTCCTGCAACTTTGTGGTACAAACAAGACAGGTACCAGGCTTTGACTATCCCATCAAGCAGCTGTGAAGTACAACAATTTACTGGTTGTCAGGTTCAATGTCCAGCATCTGCAATTTTCACTCATAGATGTCATTGTAGTGAAGGTATGGACTTCTAGCAAAACATGATCCTGTGGCCCATTCACCAGTTCTTTGGGTATATAGCTATCATCCATCCAATGAAAATGGCCAAGCCAGAATGGACAATATTAGCTTAATAATGAGTGATGAAATTAGCATGCTCCATGGCCTCTTGTCCTGCCAAGAGATGCCCAGGGCATGTCAGAGACAGCAACAGATACGGACAATGACACTGAATCTGCGGGACAGTCACTGATAATAGTGATCTTTGGAGGTGATTTGAAGGGAATTAGAAGAGTGAGCAGAAATCGAAAGCTCCGCTGGCAAAGAGGGCCCAGAGAAAACAAAAGCTGGTAAATGCTGTAACTTCTCAGCCTACACTTTTCATCTACAGCAATTGGTGGAGACTGCCATGCCACAGAGGGATTGTTCAACACACCAGGCGATACTTAATACACAACTAACCACCATGACACAAACCATCATCTCATGAGACAGAGGCTGCCACAGTGAGTAAATGATGTAGAGATGCCGGTGTTAGACTGGGGTAAACACAGTAAGAAGTCTCACAGCACCAGGTTAAAGTCCAACAGGTTTATCTGGTAGCAAACGCCACTAGCTTTTGGAGTGCTGCTCACTCACCTGACGAAGGAGCAGCGCTCCGAAAGCTAGCAGTGTTTGCTACCAAATAAACCTGTTGGACTTTAACCTGGTGTTGTGAGACTTTTTACAGTGACTAAATGCCAGCTTATTGGTTATGGTATTAAAAGTCCTTTAAATTTTGAACCAAGCACATTCCACAGCGCACAATATGAAGTTTCCGGCATTGGACTGGGATCGGCCAGGTAAGTAGTCTCATAACACCAGGTTAAAGCGCAACAGGTTTATTTGGTAGCACAAGCTTTTGGAGCGTTGCCCCTTCATCAGGTACGAGTTCAGTTCACAAATACGGCATATATAGACATAAACTCAATTACAAGATAATGGTTGGACTGCGAGTCTTAACAGGTAATCAAGTCTTTAGAGGTACAGACAATGTGAGTGGAGAGAGAGTTAAGCACAGGTTAAAGAGGTGTGAATTGTCTCCAGCCAGGACAGTTAGTGAGATTTTGCAAACCCAGGCAAGCCGTGAGGATTACAGATAGTGTGACATGAACTCAAGATCCTGGTTGAGGCCATCCTCAGGAAGGGCATTCCTGCCTGGCGATTGTTGAGCGGTGTCCACTCATCCATTGTCGTAGCGTCTGCATGGTCTCCCCAGTGTACCATGCCTTGGGACATCCGTTCCTGCAGCGTATCAGGTAGACAATGTTGACTGAGTCGCAAGAGTATGTACCGTGTACTTGACAAATGGTGTTCTTACATGAGATGATGGCATTCGTGTCGATGATCTGGTACATCTTGCAGAGATTGCTGTGGCAGGGTTGTGCGATGTCATGGTCACTGTTCTCCTGAAGGTTGAGTAGATTGCTGTGGACAATGGTCTATTTGAGGTTGTGAGGTTGTTTGAAGGCAAGTAGTGGGGGTGTGAGGATGGTTTTGGCAAGATGTTCGTCTTCACTGATGACATGTTGAAGGCTCTGGAGAAGATGTCACAACTTCTCCGCTCCAGGGAAGTACTGGACGACAAAGGGTACTCTGTCCGCTGTGTCCCTTATTTGTCAAAAAATGGCAGAACTTTGTTTCCAGCAAGAAAACTGGCATGTTTCGCTCCAGAGAAACAGGCAGTTCTCTCTCTAGATTTGAGAACACTCTGCAAGGGGCATGTTTCATGCTGTCATGCAGGGGGTGCAGCCTCAACACGTCGGCAAAACCTGGCTGCACTGGATTGGGGCACAATTTTTAAATGGCGCCCCGATCAGAACAGCAATTAATCTCCCTCCAACCCCACCACGGAGGTCTCAGAGGCTCCCCTCCTCACCCCTGATCAGAGTTGGCACCAATCATTGTACCCCTCATTATATAGTCTCTCCATGTTCTTCCTATGAAAATGCATCAACTCACAGTTTTCCGCATTAAAATTTCATCTGCCACCTACCTGCGACTCCACCAACCCGTATATGACTTTTTGAAGTGCTATATTTTTCTCCTCGGAATTCACAATGCTTCCAAGTTTTGTATCATTCACAAACTTTGAAACTGTCCCCTGCATTCCAATATCTCGATCACTACTATATGTCAAGAAATCAAACGGCCCCAATACCAACTCTGGGGAACACCATTACAAAGCTGCGTCCAACCCAAAACATATCCATTTACCGTTAATCTCAGTTTCCTATTACTTAGCCAATTATGTATTCACGTTGCTACTGCCCCTTTTATTCTGTGAGCTATAACTTTTCTCACAAGTCTGTTGCGTGGCACTGTATGGAGTGCCTTCTGAAAATCCATGCACATCACATCACTGCATTACCCCCATCGACCCCTTCTGGTACTTTTTCAAAAAACTACAGCAAGTTAATTTACCATAACTTCCCTTATAGAAATCCATGCTGGTTCTTCGCAATCAACCCATATTTTTCCATGTGACCACAAATTATATCCTGAATTATTGTTTCTAAAAGATTATCCTTGCAACGTTTTTGAACAAGGCTGTAACATTTGCATTCCTCCAGTCCTCTGCCACCTCTCCTGAGTTTAGGGAAGACTGGAAGATTATGGTCAGTGCCCCTGCAATTTCCACTCTCACTTTCTTCAATATCCTTGGATGCATCTCCCCCAGTCCCGGTGCCTTGTCTGCTTACAATACTGACTGTTTACGCAATTTTAAACCTCTGCAGTGATAGAGTTACCTCGCCTGTCAACATGTCCTGAGTAGTATTTAGTATTTGTTTAATACCTCAGCCATGCCCTCTGCCTCCATGTGTAAATTCCCTTTTAGGTCCTTATTCAACTTTATTCCTCTTTCTGCCACCCTTTTACTATCTATATGCCTATAGAAGATTTTGGGATTCCTCTTTCTGATATGCTTTTTCACCTCCTTGAAGTATTCCACTTCATTCTCAATTGTATTTTCTACTCAACACCTGTCATAAGTAAACTTTATCTTCTTTATCTCAATTTCTATCTTCTTCATCCATACATTTCTGGATTTGTTTCCCTACCTTTCCCTTTTGAGGGAATATACCTTGATTGTGCCTGAACCATTTCACAGCTGTACCACAGTGGCTCCAGCCACCACTTGAGCCTTGAAACCTTGATCATAAGTTGCTGTCACTGGCAGCACTTTCTACACATTTGGTCGTCTAGAATACTGACAGTGTCCATGACTTCCCACATGCCACATGACCAAGCTGCCCTGCCATGTCTTAATTTTACTTCCCTTACATTAATGTTATTTTACTTTGATTTCCTTATTTCACTGGCCCTAATTTTGATGTTTCTCAGTTAAATCAAAGTATAGCAACAGTATATAAAAAAACTGCATAAAGTATACTTTTACAGCAGTGATGATAATCTCTCTTCTGTCAGCGGGAGATCTAATTACTCTTTCAATCAAAGCTGAGGATTTGCTCAGAGCTGCTCCTGCTCTGTAAACATGATTTCATCAGGATTTTCCTATGCACTCCTGGAAAGGTTATCGTAGTGGATTGAAAACAACTTTTGAGGAAATTCCCAGCCTCTTTTGGTTGTTTGTTCTCCATTTTGAAAGATATCTTTTCCACTTGCAAACTACACATTATTGTTATGCTGAAGGAAGTGAGCCGGTTACCTTCTTCCAGGCATCTGCCAATATTGCTCAACCCATGAGAACAAAAACTTCCACTTCTCTGCGGGAAGCTTCTCTTGCAGAGATTGGCAATACTCCATGCCCTGCACTTTGTTGAAGTAAGCCTCAATGATAGAATCTTTCCTATGTTGGTGTTCTTAGTGAGGATTTGCAGAAACTCTGAGGTGTTCTTAACTGCATCTATATTTTGGCACCTTTTTTAGCTGCAATTCTTTTTGCCTTTTTCCAACTACATTCCAACAGCTATCTCGCTCAACAAACCAAAGATCAAATGGAAATCTTGCCAGACTGAAGCAACAGCCCTTTTCTCTCTAATACAGGCCCCAAGGCTCTTGTGGAATTATTGTTATGCATGGTATAGCTAATTTGCATCGCTTCAGGCATGCAAGCAATAGGAATTTAAAGCACAACTAGTACTATTCCACTGACAAGCACAACAGCGGCATCTACTATTAAAACAGACAACTTACAATCCTGTTACTGCTGCAGGACAAATTCTGTTTTGCTGATGATAACATTTTAATAGTAAATACTTCTGAATTCTGATTTTGAATGGCTGAAGTTTGGTATTGTCAGACCAGGGATTGACAGTTTGTTAATAACTATGGATTTGTCAATTTCACAGAATTATATCTTAGAACACACAAGGCGGCCATTCAGCCCAGCATGCCTATTCAGTCTTTTTGAGTGGCAGGTGGTGCCAAGGTAACAGCAGGAGATGGCTGACAATGTTAACACTGGAAGCATTGGACCCAAGTCATAGATGAAGTACCAGAAGAAATTCAATGCTTTTATGTGAACAGTAAATGTGAGAATTAGTGTTTGTTATCTGTTGTCCTACTGAATGTGACCAGGCCACAAGATTATCTCTGCCTGTGGTCATCCATTCCACCCACCTACTCTCCTAAGCATCCCCTAATTCACAGCAATCACCCAACAACCCCTCTGACCTCCAAACAATCCACGTGGTTCCCCTAAAAATTCAACTGTCAACTCCCCCCAACTGTGTCTCCCCTGACAATCCTGGGTGTGTGTTTGTGTGTGTGTGAGAGAGAGGAGACGTGTGTGTAAAAGAGAGAGGTGTGTGTGTGAGAGAGAGAGGGGTGTGTGTGTGAGAGGATGTGTGTGTGTGAAAGAGAAAGGAGTGTGTGTGAAAGAGAAAGGAGTGTGTGTGAAAGAGAAAGGAGTGTGTGTGAAAGAGAGAGGGGTGTGTGTGAAAGAGAGAGGGGTGTGTGTGAGTCAGAGGGGTGTGTGTGTGAGAGAGGGGTGTGTGTGTGAGCGACACAGGTGTGTATGTGTGAGAGAGATGGGGGGTGTGTCTGAGAGAGAGGGGTTTGTATGAGAGAGAGAGAGGTGCGTGTGTATGAGGGGGACATGTTTGAGAGAGGGAGGCATGTGTGTGTGACATGGGTCACACATGGGGGGGGTGTATGAGAGAGGGAGTGTGTGTATGTGAGAGAGGGGTGTGTGTCTGTGAGAGAAGTGTGTGTGAGACAGGGAGCGTATGAGGGAGAGAGGGGTGTGTGTGTGTGGAGGCGGGCGTATGTGAGAGAGGGGGGCATGTTCATACTGGGCAAGACGACAGCTCAGTGACTATCGTTGATTGCTGTGCAGACACGTGGATATGGGCCAGTGTCTGTGGGAGTTTGCGCATTCTCCCCGTGCTTGCGCGGGTTTTCTCTGGGTGCTCTGGTTTCCTCACACACCCCAAAGATGTGCTGTTAGGCTGATTGGCAGGAATAAATTGTCTCTAAATCAGATTCCCTCAATCTGGATGGCCATAAAACATTAGACAGGGATCGTGGGTGCAGAGGGGGACTGGTGGTGTTGAGTTGGCGGCGTGGGCTCGTTGTGCCGAAGGGCCTGTTTCCCGGGCTGATTTTGTTCTTTGTGTATGAGAGAGGACGGTGTGTGTGAGAGAGAGGGGCATATGTGTGAGAGTGGGGTGTGTGTGTATGTGAGAGAGGGGTGTGTGTCTGTGATAGAGAGAAACAGAGAGAGAGAGAAGGATCTGTGTGTACGAGGGAGAAAGAAGAGTGTGTGTGAGAGAGGGGGCATATGAGGGAGAGAGAGGGGTGTATGTGTGAGAGAGGGAGGCATGTGTGTGAGGGGGAGGGGCGTGTGTGTGAGAGAGGGGGGGTGCCTGTGTGAGAGAGGGGGGTGCCTGTGTGTGAGAGAGGGGGAGGGTGCCTGTGTGTGAGAGGGATGTGTGCTTGGGAGAGGGTTGTGTTTGTGTGAGGGAGATGGGCTGAGTCTGTATGAGACAGGGGTTGGTGTGTGAGAAGAAAGTTTGTTTATTAGTGTCAGAAGTAAGCTTATATTAACACTGCAATAAAGTGACTGTGAAAATCCCCTAATCAGCACACTTTGGTGCCTGTTTGGCTACACTGAGGGAGAATTTAACATGGTCAATAACCATTACATCTTTTGGACTTGTGGGGGCGGGGGGGGGGAGAGGAGAGAGGAGGAGGAGGAGGAGAGGGTGGGGTTATATATTGCTGAGAAGAGTATGTGTGAAAAAGGGGTGTTCTTGTGAAGCAGTGGTGTGTGTGTGTGTATATATGTGTGTCTATGAGCGGGGTCTGAGTGTGTATGAGTGGGACATGTGAGTGTGTGAGACAGGGAGACGTGGATGTGTGAGGGAGAAAGATATGAGTATGTATGAGAGGGGGATTGAATGTGAGGGAGGGTTATATGTGTGGTGTGTTTGTCTGATATAGGTATCAGCTTTCTAAATGTAAGATTTTTTTCAAACAAGATTAGCACTCCAAGTGGGTACTACTTCCAAGGGTTAATGTTAAGGGGTAATGGGAGGGTGGCTTGGCCAGGGGTTAATGTGAGGGAGCCATGTCATTGGTGAATGGATTTATGACTCTGTGCCTCTTCCTATTTCCTAAAATATGCATAGGTAGAACTGGAAAAGATTTGTTTATATTTGATTTCTGTGATCACACCTATTTTGTGGCAAAATAGGGACGTTGACATTCTGAGAATGCTTGGGGTTCTCCAGTACTCTTGGGAGTTCACTAGGCGTTCTGTGGCTCGAGATGTTTGGGAAACCCTGGTCTAAGTCAAAGATGTGTCTGAATGGGCACTGAATCACTGCAATGAAGTATAGGTGGAATGGCAGCATGTGTAAAAAATATTTGTAGAAATGCTGCTGTTTTATTTATCAGGCAACTCCTAACTCACTACCCAATATACAGAGAGAATACTGCTTAGGTGCTAACTTGTATCCAACACCATTTAGAGGTGATTCATTATAATTGATAATTGCACCTTAACAAGGTGCAAACTACTCACTGAACACCTGTTTCTATCTGAAACAGCTGGCCAGCTTAACACGCTAAAAATGCTAACTTTGTAATTAACAGTAATCATAATGGAAATGGTTTGCACAATTCACTGGATTTTAAATGATTGCCCAATGTAAAAATTGATGACTGAAGTGGTGGGGTCAGTAACAACATTTTATTGCCCCACTAACTACTCACCTTTCACATGCACTACACTTTATTGCACTTTCCCACCTCCAGCTACTTACAACTTCCTGCTTCTTTCAATGCACACTATCAGAAGTTGCTTCACAACATCTGTTTATCTCTTCCCTAAGAACCACACCCTTAGTCACTCCGCTCTACCCACAGAACAAACTGGTAAGGAATAATTGAGCGAGGCCCAGGCTGGAAGAGGCCCAGCCAATGTACAAGTCCTCACTCAGTTGGATGGAGGAGCCTTGGAGATCACTGAGACAGGCAGTGGTGGGAGCACTAATGATGGAAAATCTGATGGCGAGGCAAGTGCAAGTTGTGGTATCTGCTTAAACACCTTTTTTCTCTTCTTAAGCAATCACACAAATGGGTAGCTCTGCAAGCTGGCAGTCAGTCAGCAATCTAAGGCTTCCACTACTGGCTGACTCTCATCCCGTCTTTTCTGTTTTCAAATCCATTTCATGATTTTCCACCTTCTGCACAAGAAGGGGCTGCCCTTGAGAAGTTCTACCATCAGCTACCCATTCCATCCTTCTTAAACACTGACAGAGGAATGGTGGCTCAAGGTGGGATAAATTCATTCAGTGCTATTAAGCAGGAGCTGTTCATAATGGAATTACAGTAAGAAGTCTCACAACACCAGGTTCAAGTCCAACAGGTTTATTTGGTAGCAAAAGCCACTAGCTTTCGGAGCGCTTGCAGCTCCTTCGTCAGGTAAGTGGGAGTTCTGCTCACAAACAAGGCACATAAAGACACAAACTCAATTTACAAAATAATGGCTGGAATGTAAGTCTTTACAGGTAATCAAGTCTCAAAGTACAGACAATGTGAGTGGAGAGAGCGTTAAGCACAGGTTAAAGAGATGTGTATTGTCTCCAGTTAGTGAGATTTTGCAAACCAGGCAAGTCATGGGGGTTACAGATAGTGTGACATGAACCCAACATCCCTGTTGAGGCCATCCTCATGTGTGCGGAATCAGTTGCATTCTTGGACACAGGAATCTCCATTAAGGACGGTCATCTCAGCAGCTCACTGTACCGCAAGCCCACGGATAACTTCACGATGCTCCACTTCTCCAGCTTCCACCCTAAACATGTTAAAGAAGCCATCCCCTATGGGCAAGCCCTCCATATACACAGGATCTGCTCAGATGAGGAGGATCGCAACAAACACCTCCAGATGCTGACAGATGCCCTCATAATAATGGGATATGGCGTTCAACTCATTGATCAACATACCACTGTGAAAAACCGCACCAACCTCCTCAAAAGACAAACACTGGAGATGGTGGACAGAGTACCCTTTGTCGTCCACTACTTCCCTGCAGCAGAGAAGTTATGACATCTTCTCCAGAGCCTTCAACATATCATTGATGAAGACGAACATCACGCCAAGGCCATCCCCACACCCCCACTTCTTGCCTTCAAACAACTGCAAAACCTCAGACTATTGTCTACAGCAAACTACCCAGCCTTCAGGAGAACAGTGACCATGACACCACACAATCCTGCCACAGCAACCTCTGCAAGACGTGCCAGATCATCGACATGGATGCCATCATCTCACCTGAGAACACCATCCACCAGGTATATAGTACATACTCTTGCAACTTGGCCAATGTTGTCTGCCTGATATACTGCAGGAAAGGATGTCCCCAGGCATGGTACATTGGGGAAACCATGCAGATGCTACAACAGCGAATGAATGAACACCATTCGACAATCACCAGGCAAGAGTGTTTTCTTCCTGTTGGGGAACACTTCAGCGGTCACAGGCATTTGGCTTCTGATCTTCGAGTAAGCGTTCTTCAAGGCGGCCTTCACGACACACAACAGCGCAGAATCGCTGAGCAGAGACTGATAGCCAAGTTCCACACACGAGGACGGCCTCAACAGGAATCTTGGGTTCATGTCACACTACCTGTAACCCCCATGACTTGCCTGGGTTTGCAAAATCTCACTAACTGTCCTGTTTGGAGATAATACACATCTCTTTAACCTTTGCTTAATGCTATCTCCACTCACACTGTCTGTACCTTTGAGACTTGATTACCTGTAAAGACTCGCGTTCCAACCATTATTTTGTAAATTGAGTTTGTGCCTTTATATGCTTTGTTTTTGAACAGAACTCCCACTTACCTGACAAAGGAGCAACAAACGCTCCAAAAGTTAGTAGCTTTTGCTACGAAATAAACCTGCTGGGCTTTAACGTGGTGGTGTGAGACTTCTTACTGTGTTTACCCCAGTCCAACTCCGGCATCTCCACATCATAATGGAAATAACAGACCAGGTGATGCAACATGCATATGTTTCATGCAGCATATTGGATTCCCCTCCTGAGGCTTGAGCACAAAACTCTAGGTTGATAATAAAGTATAGTCAGTAGTCAAAGATCTCGTCTTTCAGATAAGATGTTAAACCAGGATCTTATCTGCACTCTCACTTGACAAGAATGCCATAGTATGATTACGATAAAGAGCATGGTACACTTGTTCTATATCCAAATCCCCTGAAAGAAATTGATCTAATTTGCACATGAATGAATGAATGAATTTTAACTGCTTCCACTGTCTGTTCCACAGATTGACCATCCACTTACTGACATTATTCCCACAGATTCATTTTGAATTTGTCCCCCTTCAAGTGTGGCAAAATGAACTGAAGAGTGAACTAGCTTGTCAGTCAATATTATTTAGTTCTTTTGAAATCCTAACTGAAACATTTAAACATAACATAAGAAATAGGAGCAAGAGTAGGCCATCTGGCCCTTCGAGCCTGCCCCGCCATTCAATAAGATCATGGCTGATCTGTCGTGGCTCAGTTCCACATTCCCGCCCTCTCCCCACAACCCCTAATCCCCTCTCTTATCAAAAACCCATCAACCCGCTTCTTAAAAATATTTAGTGAGGTAGCCTCCACCACTTCAATGGGCAGAGACGTTTTCTCTACTAAGGAAAACATAATTAGATAATTTAAAGACAGAACCACCTATCCAGTTGCTCTTTAAGACAAATCCACCGCATCAGTTACAATGAAAAAACAAAACTGCTGTAAAATTTTTATTACTGGGCACTAGCGGGGAAGTTAATCAAAAATGCCACTTAATGGACTTTTCAATGGAATACAGCACAAGACCTTGCGCATGAGTTGATATGCAAGTACTCAGGAAGCAAACCATAGAATCCCTACAATGCAGAAGGCCATTCGGTTCATCTAGTCTGCACCAACTCTCTAAAAGAGCAATGTATCCAATCACATGCTCCATCTGCTCGTAACCCTGTGTATTTACCACGACCAATCCACCTAACCTACATGTCTTTGGACACTAAGGGGCAAATTAGTATGGCCAATCCGACTAACCTCCAGAAAAATGTGGGATGTAGGAACTGCAATTTTTATCCCTCCTTTGCATTGGAGACTTCAGGTGCAATCTTATGACCTCATGCCACCCAACTTTCAGATGGGGTAATGTCCGTTCTCAACATGTCAGCTCTTGATGCTGGTATTTAACAATACAATCCTTTTAAAATGAAATTCCTCCATGTTTGATTGTAAACATTGTCTGGCTGCTTGAGTGTATTGAATATTCTTTTCTCAATTTCTTTTTAGGAATTCAAGGTATTTTTCTACTTGACGTAAAGAGTTTTTGATGAGTGGACATTGTTAATGGCCTTCAACATCTTTATCATGTTTCTGAGAGATATAAATGGATGTACTCTTGCAAAGATCCAGTTTCCACCTCCACTCTCAATACCTTGTTGAACAGCTGACTCCCTAGAAACAATCTCTTTTTACCATGGTCCACTTTTCATGGACATCCACATTGTTAGAACTGCTTTCTAACAATGGTTTTGACAATAATTAGTCATAGGCTTCTCAATAATCTGTGTGGTTCCTGAGATTTCTTCTGTGTTCTGCAGTTATCCTTGTGGTTCTCTGAGACAATGTCTGTAGGAAAATGGCACAAAACCTTACTGTGTAAAGTGGATCTCAGATCACCAGCAACTGCTTTAGCTCATCGGCTGCTGAAACCCTCCATTACCTCCAAATTTGGCTATTGCAACACATTCCGAGCTGAGCTCCCTCATTCAACCCTTGATAAACTTTAGATCACCTAAACCTCGATTATCCATGTGCTAACATGCACCAACTCTGTTCACCCAACATCCTGATACTTGCTATCCTGATGTGGAGATGCTGGCGCTGGACTGGGGTAAACATAGTAACAAGTCTCACAACACCAGGTTAAAGTCCAACCAATTTTTTTGATAGTAAACTCACAAGCTCATATGCTCTGTCTGAGGCCAGAACTCTCCATTCACCTGATGAAGGGGCAAACCGCGAAAGCTTGTGAGTTTACTATCAAATAAATTGATTGGACTTCAACCTGGCGTTGTGAGACTTGCTATCCTACCATGGTTTCAGGCTCAATAATACCTCAATTTTAAAATTCTCAACCTTATTTTCAAATCCCTTTGTAGCCTTGTCCCTCCCTAATCCTGGGTGGAATTTAAAGAAGTGACAACTCAGGTGGGGAAAACATGTGGGCCATCAGCTTTTCTCATTGAATCTTTGGACACTTTGGAAAAAAAAGCCAGGAGGTAGGTCCCATGACATCACGCTGATGAGGATGTACAAAATAAATATGGAAAAAAACAAGACTCCCATAAATACAGAAACCACTGCCCCCCACCACAGAATCTTTGCCCTGACCACCATAGAATCCCACCAGTTGGTTTTCCATTCCTCTGCAATTCTGCCGAAAACAGGAGCAGAAAATCTCTCCAGCTTCATGACCACCCCAAATGTCTGCATTCCTCAAATTATGTGCTTGAGTAACCTCAATATTAATCATATTGGCTGTGTCTTCAGCTGCACTGCCTTTAACTTCTGGAATTCCTGACCTAAAACTTTCAGTTTTTTTATCACAAGACAAAGGGGATGAGCACAGGGTTTCATGTCACAGGAGATCAAACACCAGCACAGAGTCGAAAGGCAAAGTGTCAGCTTCCTGGATATATGTGAGCACCAATGCCTCAGGAAGCTCAGATGTTTCTGTCAACTAGTCACTGATATTTTCAGCCTCCTGGAGGAAAGTCTCCTATGAGGTGTACCGGGTGGGGATGCGTCAGCATCTGAAATTTTTGCTTTCAGTTCTTTCCAATAGTTTGCTAGTGATAAATCTCACAATTTGCTGCATTCTAGGCCATCTCATAGATGATGGATGCCAGTACTTCCTTCATGACAAAGCCAATCAGAATGAGATGATGCATGCATTTGCTGCACTGGCTGCATTCTCACAGGTCCAGGGAAGTCAGAGATTGCACACATGTCATAATCAAGGCATCCCCAAGTCACCCAGGCATTCCCATCCGATGAAAGCGATTCCACTTGATCAGTGGTCTGGTCTGCAACCACTGAAAGGCCATCAGATTGGTGCAAGGTATCCAGGAAGTTGTTATGATGTGTTCATGTCTCATGCAAATAATCACACTTCATAGCAGATTTAGCGGGTAACTAAGAATGTGGCTGCAGACATCTTTGAGAAGTTTAACCAAGGATACTTAAGAAAGGTAAAACAGAAACTACATGAGCACAAGAGTTTCAACTGAGCAAGCTATCAGGATGCTGAATATGTGATAATGTGCTTGTACAGATTAGGAGATATCTTTCAGTATCACCAGGCAGGGTTTTGGCAATAGTAATGGTCTGCTGTGCCTTGCACAACAGTGAGGACAGGAACAAGAGGGGAAACCACAGACATACCCAGTTGTTTCCAACGCGCAGTCTAAAATACAAGCCAATTAATAGAAAATGCAAATATAAATGATTTCTCCTCCTGAAGTGAGCAGGAGGTGGTCGTTGGCGGGGGAGTGTGTGACAAAAGAGATGTTGCTTTCTTAAAAAGTGAACAATTCAAATTAAATTATCCCTTGTTTAATTTTTTCCGCCCCCAACTCTGTCCTTTCCCATAACGTTGGACCCAGGTTGTTGTCATGAAGTGGGGCACTACATCATTCAGTAGATGAAACCTTCAGGACCTTCCTATCCTTAATTCACCCCACCAACTGATCACTTTTCTTCACTAAACAGGAATGACACAAGGTCTGTTGACAGTTAATGCCTGAATAGTCAGATCACATTAAGCTATGTAATTTTCTTATGATCTACATTACTACCAGACCAAACTTTGTAGATCCTCCGTCTTGGAAGGAGAAAGAAAGACTTTTTGCAAGCTGCATTCCAATACATTCTTTCAATCATTGGGCTTCAGGGTTTTCTTTTGTGAGATTTAAAAAATACAGTTCCCTGTCCTTAGGTTGCTAACCTGATGTTCCAGAGAATTATCCTCTTCTTGCTTCTACTCATTGAAGGGCTTAGGCATTCTCTGGCATATTACATGAAATTATCACAAGAGCATTCTAACTGAGATAACACTGGACAGTTTCAGGTTGCGGTCTACTTGTTTAGCAGCATTAGGAAAGTTTATGGTATAGAATGACTGAAGAAAATTTCAACATAATGCCAGTTACCTAAAGGGAGATAGTCCTTACATTATTCAATACAATGAATAGAAATTCAGGAACATTTCTTTTGGACCTAGCCTAGGCCTGTGTGATCAGTTCCAAGTTGTCGCTGATATTGGGCATTTGGCCTCACCTCACTGCTGACGTGCTTTGAACAGGCAACCGATGAAGAGAAAACCAAGAAGGGAAACAAAGGCCTGGGAGCAACTTGACAGTGATGGTGGGCCAGGGCAATCCTGGGGAGCACCTCAGAGCAAACTAGTCATTTGTGGGCTGGATTCTCCAACCTCACCTGCTGCTGGGATTCTCCTGTCCTGCTGCAGTGAACAGAGATTTGGCTGAGCGTCAAATTCTCCATTCTCGCTGGTAGCGGGGGGTGGGGGGGCGTGAATGGCCAAAGAATTCTGGCTTGTGTACTAATCATTTTAACAAAATGATGCCAGTGCATGCATTACAAAACATTTGTATGCAGATATAGCATGGAATCAATGGAATCCTATCTTTTATTAGGACAGGAATCAACCACTAGAGGGAATAATGATACGCTTCAGTTATACAGGGCACTGGTGAGACCACATCTGGAGTACAAGGCATTGGTGAGGCCACATCACGAATACAGTGTGCAGTTTTTGTCTCCTTATTTGAGGACGGATATAAATGTGTTGAAGATGGTTCAGAGGAGGTTTACCAGATTGATAATTGGAATGAACAAGTTGTCTTATGAGGGTAGGTGTAACAGGCTGGGCTTGTTTCAATTGGAGTTTAGAAGAATGAGGGGTGACTTAATTGACGTATATAAGATCTGGAATTGTCTTGACAAGGTGGAAGTGGAAAATGTGTTTTTTCTTGTGGGTGAGTCCAGAGCTACAGTGCACTGTTTTAATATTAGGGGGTCACATTAAATGACAGAGATGAGGAGAATTTTCTTCTTTCAGACAGATGTGTGACTTTGGAATTCTGTGCCTCAGAATGCTGTGGAAGCAGGATCAATGAATATTTTTAAGACAGAAGTAGGTAGATTCTTGTAAGGCTAGGAAATCAAAGATTCTGGCTATTCCATCTGACTTACATGTCTACATATTTTGTAGTTTAGAAGAAAATTATCACCTATTCCTGCAGTTTCCAATTATTTCATTGTTGACATCTCAGAGGTGCTGTTATTATAACTGGACCCATTATGAAGCTACACTAAGTTTCAAATTCTCCAAAACCACTTATCTAAGTGGGGAGGCTGTTTCGACATTTCAATTGACAGGTTTAAGAGGATAATAAAGATTTAGATGCCTCTGATGTTGTTAGTGAATAAACATTTGTTTGATTTGAAAAGAGATTGACCAAGATGATTAAAAATTTTTGAATGGGTTTCAGCAAATAGATATTTGTTCAGTATTAAGTGTGCATGAGTGAGAGCTCTCTTAGTTTGATAGAAGTTTGTTTATTCTTTCACTTCCATATGGCTCCTGAGGTCTGCCCATAGTGGATACTGGTTGAGTTGCTATGGAGGAAGCTTGAAGGGGTAAGAGGTGGCATGAGGGAATGAATGGCCATAAAAATGGCATGATGGCATGGGGATATATGAGAACATGGGTGGGTGGGGGTGAGGGGTGAGGGCCTTAAAGCCTATATGAAACAGGATACAAGTCTCAGAGCACCAAGGCAGGTCTTCTCACCAGACTACCTCAGCAATCATCTGCCTCCATGGCTGACTCCAGACTGCCTCTGGAGGCAGCAAGTCTGATTTGATCAAACCCATGCCTCCATGGCAAAAATCCAACCCCGAATAATTTCATTGTGACGGTAAAGCTTTGAATAATGACTCTATTTGAGAAACTGATGTGGCTCCATTTAAAACAAGGTGACTTAGTTTGAATACATTAACACAATGCCTAAACAGGAGTTACCTACTTAAAACTGCACCCACATCAATTATTTGGCTAGATCCTCCAATAAAATTTAAAATGCTATCTATTTGCCTCAAGACACATTTGTTTCAGAATCAACTGGTGATTAAATCAACCGGCAACAATCCCTTTGAGGAAAAAAACCGTATACATGGTGCACGTATCTAAACATGAGTTTTAGCATAGTAATGGGATAAAAGCAGGATTAGCTCAACATGGATTAGCAGATTATGTGCATTTGGAACATCTAGGTATAATGACATCTTGGCACGCGTAGTATCTCAGCATTCTAGTTGATGTCTGTATGTGTGCCGAGACTGTTTTTCAAATGTAAGTATTATCCTGTTTCTTTCCTCACTATTAATATTGCTGCTTTAGATTTCTTGTCAGGTCAATTTTCATAACACTTCCTCTGCGAAAATCTTGCTGCTGAAGACTAATGAATGCTAAAGCAAAATGATGCACTGATGTTTTCGAAAACTATTTTTGAAGATTTTGTGGATAATCTATAACATTCCACAGGTTTAAGTCAGTTTTAATGAGTGATAATTTACTAGTTACCCCCTCAACAGTTTTTTTACATTTAAGTAAAACAGGTAAAAAGATTGCCTCCCAGGTTTTATGAATTAAACTATGAATAAAACTAATTTACTTTCAGAATATGATCTATACACCATACCACCTTCCCCGTAGCTATAAAATGTGTGGCTCTTCCTAATATGTATTAATCAGAGTCATTATAGTAAAGAATAAAATATCATTTCCACCTCCTCTCATTAAAGGATTTATGCTTGTCCATAAGAATTTCTGCTACCTGGTGAAATATTATCATAAGTATGCTTAAAGTAGACTGCTTAATATCTCTATTAACATATTAAACAAAATCACATCTTATTGAACATTTGTATCAACAGAACAATTTAATATTTTTTATTGTAAAGGGAACTGGTCAGTTTATGGAACATATACAGGAGAAGTTGAAAATATTCAACCACTCAGGCATCATCAGTGGACAAATTGGACAAGTTAATGTGTCGACTGTTGTTATAATCTATTCTCTTCACTGTTGCTACTCAATCTGCTGACTGCTCCCAGCATTTTCTTATGCTTGTTTCAGATTTCTAGCAGTTTCCGTTTCTATTGTTAAGCCAATTTGTCAACTCAATTGGATATTGCACTCTAAAATGTATCAGTAGGTCATGCAAAAGAAGAATTAAAAGCTTTCAAACTATTGAGCAATTGATGTCTCAAACTTCAGTTGCTTGGGGAGCTGGCACTTTTTATTTCTGAAGTTAACTGCATGAAGAGAATTACCTATCTTTGCTGAGGGAAGAAGTGCCTGCAATTAATTCAGGCCTTATATGATCTAAAGCCAAAGAAGCTATCTCCCTTTCCCTCTTTAACAATAAAGCAATTTTTCAAAATAAGTCTCTGCAGTAAAACACTTGTGGCCACACGTGAGACAGGAACACACTCTTAACTAGTTTATGGTGAAAAATAATTGCTATTGAAGAATCTAGATTATGCTCAATCAACTTGACACACAGTTCAACAAACCCACTCTCAACTGCTGCTAGAAGCAATATTAAAAAAAAAGTTCTTTTGTCCACTCTACTATAGGAAGAAATTGCACCATCGTTTCTTTTTATAAATGCTACAACCTGTTGAAGTAACTAACAATGAAAGTCTAAGGTTAACACTGTAGCAGCTCTCTGAAAAAGCTAAAATGTCTCACTCCTTTGTTTGAGCACCCCTGTTAAATCTCCCAATTTTCTTCTGTTTTAAGGAGAAAAATCCCAGCCCCTCTCAAAGTGTTTTGGAACCAAAGAAGTACTTTTTAATTGTGACAACCGTGACCAGATAATCTGTTCATGTGAATCTTGACTGAGGGATAATTCCCCTGATTCTTCTTCATAGTGGTACAGTGGAATCTTTTATCTTCACCTGAGAAAGCCTCAATTTTAACATCACATCCGAAGAAACAGCACCTCTGACAATGCAGCAATCCTTTAGTAGTTCACTGAAGTCTTAAGCTTTGATTTTTTTGACACCCGAGAACTTCAAACCCTGAATCCTGTGACTCAGAGGAGGGAGAACTACAAACTCAGCCATAATTAACACAAATTATGATCACGAGATCTGACCAATGAATAGGCACAATAGCACATAAACTATCCATTCACACCAAAAGTCCTCAATAATTTTATCATTTTTATCTGTTCAGTATGGTTATTTTGATTTTTGGGCTTGCTTCAATACTGAAGAAACTGAAGGGTGATACAATTGCTAATGCTTCTTACTCCTTAAAGACATACATACATAATTTCAATTTCAGAAGTACACTTTACAAAATACAGCAGAACTTAATTATTGAGCCACTCCTATTGTAATCTGATCATATCTTCTAATCCGTGTCATATATTTTACTCTATTTTAGGTCTCAATTACCAAACCCCTTTCTAAGGTGTAAAACATCAATGTCACAAGTAAATCTATTCACACCTGGCCATGGCATAAATTAGCCAAGGGATGAAGTTTTGCTTATAATGGAAAATGGAAGAACAACAGTTTTTTAAAATGTAATTAATGACTTTCTAACAAACCTCATTCTCAGAAATCACACATTTATGGGTAACACCTTTCTGTAACTTAGTTGAATAATTAATTACAGCAAATCATATCTTCCTATTGAAAGATGAATATTACCTTGATCTATTATTATAAATCCCATGAATACATTATCACTATCATACTATTTATCAAAACCTGCAATTGTGCCTCTATTTCGCTTTCCCAATTACGGCGTTTACTTTCTAACCTAAATGAATCTAATTATAGAAATAAAGAAAGAAAGACTCCTGTTTATGTGGCATCCTTCATGACCTTACAGCCTCCTAACAAGCATCAAAACTAAAGACGTAATTTTAAGAGTAGTCACTATTGTAATGTAGGGAGGCTCGCCAGTCATTTTGCATAGGAAAATACCCTAAAACACAGCAATGAGATAAATGACCAGAAGTTTTTGTGATGTTGCTTAAGGGATAAATATTGGTAAGGGGAGAACTCTTTTATCCTTTTGCCAAGTTGTGCCATGAGATATTTTACGTCTACGTGAGTGGGGAAACATGGCATGGGGTAGGCTGCGATTGGAGCACTGTTGTTTTAGTGTCTCATCTAAAGATGGGACTTACACCAGTACAGCACTCCTCAGTCAAGAGTAATGTTCTACTGGAATGTTAATCTACGTTTTTGCTCAATTCTCTTGAGATATGAATCTAGAATGCTTGGGGTCTGTGCAAGCCTGCTTCACATTAAGCCCTACAAGTATTAAGATTAACTTAAAAATTGAGACTGATAATCAGATGACTCCACTTCATTTGTAAAACACCATTAAGTTCAAAACAGAGATTTCCCATTCGAATTTTACCTCTGCTTATGAATCGGCCCTATCTCTTTTAATGTTTTATTCTGCTACCCCATGCAAACTTATCTTTTTCAATTCCATCTCCGGTTCTCCTGAATGTGTTGAGGATAAAACGTTACAAGCATCTTGATATATATTGATCAATTGTTGCTGTTATTCATTTCTGGTATGAGACAGTGAGTACTGGCACAGCTGAGTCTAATCCTGCTGTTACTCAAGATACACTCATAGGCAATTAACAAAATCGTCCTTGGGAAAATTAGGACACGAGAAAGTAAACCTCTTAAATATAAAATAGTACTGCCTTTTTGCCTTTGTACTGAAGTGGCAGTAGCCAGGCAGTTGGAGTTACTTAATAATCCTTAAAGCCTATTTACCTAAATCCTGAAACAAGGATCAACACGATCTCTAAGCTTATATATTTCAAATACATGAGGCAAATCCATTGCTGGGGGATGTGGACAACATGACCTCTCTCAGTCAAAGTGAGTTAGAATTGAACATTTCAGTTTGTTTCCAATCACACAAATCCATCAGGGGTCTGCCACAAGCTGTGCAAGGTATTTCTCCTCAAAATTTATTGATTTGTCCAACTGTACAGACTAACCATATACACAGAGAACACTGGTAAGAGGTGTATGCTTTCTATAACTGACATGTTTATAGTTGTTTTCCACTAACAATTCCTATTGGGACTCTTTATGCAGTTGAGAGAAAAGTATTGTATCGCTGCAGTGTAACTGATTTAAAGAAAGGATTAGTCTCTTGTTGCGCTGGAACTATTCTGCTTGTTGGATATCGAAAGCCAAGATGACCATTGTCCTAATGGGGTTGCTGGGATTATGACACGTTTGCACTAACAAATATTTTTGTTTCCTTTGCTAAGTATTGGAGTAGAAACATCAGAATCTGGGCATTTTGCAATAAGTGACATCTCTCTTGATATCTCAAAGCCTCCCCACTACCTTAAAGCAGAAGTCACAAGTGTGATGGAATATCTATCATACTTTGGATGAGTACAGCTGTAATAACACTCAAGAGGCTTGACATCATTTAGGACAAGCCAGTCTGCCTGATTTGGGAACGCACTATAGCTACTCGCCAAGGCTTCCTCAACAGTACCTTTCAAACCTGTGATCTCTGCTATCTATAAGGATAAGGTCAGCAGGCACATGGGAACACCATCTCCTGCAAGATTCCCTCTAAGTCACACACTACCCTGATTTGGAACTATAAGGCTGTTACTTCATTATTGCTCTGTCAAAATCCCAGAATTCCTCATTTAATCATATTATGGGAGTGCTTTCACCACGTGGACTGCAGGGGTTCAAGAAAGCAGCTCACCACCGCTTTGCAACGGCAATTTGTGATAATAAATGCTGACTTTGCTAGTGACACCAAAAATTAATTTAAAAATTTTTGCTCATTAATCTCATTACATATTTTTCATTACACCTTTTTAACTACTAAAATAAACTATCAGATATTACTTCTGGTGTGCTGCTACAAGGTATGAGATGATGCGAAAGGTTATAATGAGAATGATACATACTTACCTGAGCAAAATGTGGAAAACATTTTTTAAGAAGTATGTCCAGAAATTGTAAGTGGTTGCTTTTAGCAATTTTCAAGAAATAACAATGATGTCTAAATATCTATTGGTGTGAAACACCCTAGGCAAATCACAGGACAGTATTGGGAACAATGAGTTGGATCTCAAAGTCTTCTGCCCGTGGATTTGAAAGCATAGCGGCAATAAAATTCTAATGGGTGACCTGCTCACCTCTTAACCTGACCCCATGGCAATTTGACCAGTGCTTGAGCTGGTGTCAGCTGGTCTGTCAGTCAGCAGAAGCCCTTAAGTAGGCAATTAAGTAGACAATTAATACACATTTAAGGGGGTGGAGGGCCCATTGTTGTCTGACTGGAGGGGGGAGGCAGGCCAGATCATTCTCTGGTGAGGGAGGAGGGGGCAGGTCAGATATTTCTCTGGGGGAGGGAAGTGGGTGGGGGAGTGGGGCCAGATCATTCTTGGGGAGCGGGGGCGGGAGTAAGATGCCTCTTGGGAAGGGAGGCCCGATCGCTCTCTGGTGGGGGTCCGCTGCCACTCTGCACGCGATCAGTGGGGGAGGACTGGGATAAGGGAGACAGTGATGTCTGTGGGGGCCATCGCTCTCACTTTTTGCAACCGGGCCACTTTCTCCACGTTCTGTGGCCCGGGAGTGATCTGACACGGGCACACTTTTTCAAATATTTTTCTAACTGCGCATACGCAGTTCAGAGCTCCAATCATTTTGGGCATGCTAAGACCTGCCCACAGCGCGATTCAGACCCGAGATTTTCTTTTTCTAAGTGGGTGTGAGGGCGCCTGAAAGCAGATGTCCAAGTCAGATCTGAATTGTGCCCAGATTCAGAACTTAGAATGAAAATGGTAAAATCAGGCCCGTAATCCCCCTAATGCTAGGGTCGAGGAATGAGACTGAATAATTGCAGAATGCTCTTGGGAGGTCACGTCTACACTGATACTAATATCATAGGTAGAAAGAGCAATGTGGTACTACAGTCAGAATTTAGGGAGCGAGATAGGAAATTAGCAACCAGGCCCTCAAAAGTTGAATCTCCAGATTACCCTGTGACACATGAAAGTGAGAACAGAAATGGGAGGATTGGTGGCGGATGAATGTATGACTGGAGAGATGGGGCAGGAAGGTGGCCTTTTGACAGGAACATCAGTTTTGAGGAAGATTGGACCTGTACAGGCTAGATGGGTAAACAGAACATGACACCAATTTCCTTGCATGTGCTATTGGGGGTGATGTAAACAAATTGGGCGGAGGTGTGGAAACCAATTGGCAATACTAGGGAGGAATACCAAAGCCCAAAGGATAGTGGCAAAGACAGATAGCCCTCGAGTAGGAAATAACAAAGTACTCGGTTACAGAATCCTACAGTACAGAGGAGGAGGCCATTCAGCCCATCAAGCCTGTACCGACTACAATCCCAACCAGGCCCTATTCCTGTAACTACACACATTAGGGGCAATTTAGCATAGCCAATTAACCCAACCCGCACGTCTTTGGACTGTGGGAGGAAACTGGAGCACCCGGAGGAAACTCATGCAGGCACAAGGAGAACATGCAAACTCCACACAGACAGTGACTAGGGCTAGAATTGAACCTGGGTCCCTGGCACTATGAGGCAGCAGTGCTAACCACTGTGCTACTCATAATTAATTCAGCAAAAGAGGGAAATTAATTAAGTCTAAGTTAGGATTACAGTGCGTATATGTGAATGCCCAGTGTGTGTTAAATAAGATTGGTAAGTTGCAGAAGTAGCTAGCCACATGGAAGTTATACTGAGAGACCTGGCTCAAAAACAGCAGGATTGCATATTAAATTTCCAGGACATGTGTTCAGGAATGGTAGGAAAGGAGGGAAACAGGAAGGCATGATTAAAGCAAACTTCACAGAACTTGACAGAGATGTGTCAGAGGGGTCAAGTACAGAATTTCGTTGGCTAGAGATAATGAAACAAAAAATTAGTAGAACTATTAATTAATTATCTGAATACAGGCTGTGATAGTAATAGTGTAAAACGTAGAGAGGAGCAAACCTTTATGGAGTGTGTTCAGGAGAATTTTCGACAGCAGTATATTTCCAATCCAACAAGAAAGGAGGCATTGCTTGTCTTGGTTCTTAGGAATGAGATAGGCCAAGTGGATCAAGTATCAGTGGAAGAACATTTAGCGTATGGTGATCATTGCATCATAAGATTTAAGTTGGCTATGGAAAAGGATATGGAACAACCCAGAGGAAAAATAATTAACTGGGGGAAAGTCAACGGATCGAGCCCAGATAAACTGGAATCAAAGATTAGGATGTCAAACTGCAACTCGAAGAGATAATTTGAGTACTCTCAAGGTATATTCCCACAAAGAGACAAGGCATGACAAACAAATCTAGAGCTCCTTGGAACATGAAAGATATAGAGATTAAAATAAATAAAAAAAAGCACGCTTAAGCCTGCTGGATAATAGAATTGAGAACTTATAGAAGATTCAGAGGATAAATGAGAAAACAGAGAACACAGAAAGAAAGAACAAATAGGAGAAAAGACTGGCAGCCAACAAAATGAAATCCAAGACATTTACCGGCATATAAATAGTAAAAATGTGGTTGGAGGGATGGAGCCGATTAGGGACCAAAACGTGGATTTACACCTGGGAGACATGGGGACTGGCTGAGCTATTAGGTGAATACTTCATATCTATATCAAGAAAGATGCTGCCCAGGCCAAGGTAAAAGAGGAGCTACTTCAGACATGTAAAGACTTTAACATTGAACAGGAGGTGATAGGAGGTCTGCACTTTTAGGCAATGGGGCTGGGGCAGCATTGAAATGAATGTGTTTGGAATAATAAATAAAGAAACCTTTCCAAATACATCATTTGTATTGGCATCCTTAACACTTTCAGTGCATATCTTTGTGTGCCTGAAGCACATGTTGGGAATTTAGTGCGTTCTTCCATGTTTCTCTACCTATAAAGTGGATGGATAGAAAACCATATTAGTAGCAGTCCTGTATGTCCTCGCCAAATTATGAAGTTTATCACAGTGCATCTTGAATACTAAAAACCTTTAAAATTATAATTAATGGCATTCCCCTTTGTGCTGCCAGAGCATTTCCACAAGTAATAGTTTTTGAAAACACCATGATCTCAAGTCCTTGACTTTCTCGAACAGCACTGATTAAGTGATTTTGTAGATACTGTCACTTGTTTTGTTGTCTCAATTGAGTTCAGCTAATTCAACACAGACTAGGCACTGAAACTTATATCCGTGATCTGAATGGTCCAGCAGTACATCAAGTGAAACTAAACTAGTGATAATCTCAATCTACATTGTTTTAGGCTATTAATCATTGCTCTTTGTACCAACTTATTTTACTTTAAAGGATGCACACACATTAGTAACAATGGGGGCTATTCTCCCAAAAGTGCTCAGTTGGCAGGAAAACTGGTCCAGATCACGACTGTTTTCTCAGTGCAACTTCAGACCTGAATCTTCCCATTCTGTACATTCCAGAGGTCACAATGGTGAATATCATTAAAAGCTCAGGGGGTGGGGCCTATCTACGCCAACAAACCTGAAATCAGTAGGATGAGCGGGGACCCATGCATGTGCACATCTCTGGGAGATCGCTGAAAGTGTCTGCACGCAAACCTGCACCCAGATTTTCAGAGGCCGACCAGGAGCACCTGCTAGATGCCATGGAGATGGGGTGTGAGTGGATCTTCCCCATCCGGGGCCCTCACCCAAGGAGTGCATCTGCAATGGCATTGTGGGAGGAGATGGCAGAAGTGGTGAATGCCAGGAACCTGACACCGCGCACTGGCCGTTAGTCTTGGAAAAAAACTGTTATGACCTTCTTCAAGCAGCAACAGTGAGTGAGCATCCCACTTGGAACCCCACACATGCTAGGCGCGGATCTCAAATCCTGCTAAGACACCTGAAGGGCATGCAACAAGTTACCCTTCCCCCAGGAACAGAATCTAACTCCTTCCCCTCACCCCTCAACGAGCACCCTTCAGTGGGGACCGCTTTCCCCGAAACTGCCAAACAATGCCCGAGACACAGGCATGCATGGCACACCATGCACTGCAATATATTAATGCTTACTATCCATCTTTATGTTCCCACAGGAGAAGTACATTCACAATGTATATGAGATGACAGATTAGTGGTGGTGTGCCTAATCTGCGGCAGCTGACCAGCATCGAGGAACATGCCATGGAGCTGGCAAGGGGTGATGGGCCTTCCCGATTGGTCACCGACAGCCAAGTCAACGTCCAGCATGCCAGTGAGCAGAAGCATAGCCCACAACCTAGGTCCTTCTCAAAGTAAGTGCAACGCTGCATAGAATGTTTTTCCTTCCTTCCCCTAATGTATGTTCTTTATTGCAGCTCTGGACCCAGAGGAACCTGGCCCTTCTGCCGCTGCCATCACCTCTGCTGCTCCGGACCAAACTGCCTATGAGCCCCTGGACAACACCTCGGAGGGAGGCATTGAAGAATCCTCCGAGGACAGCACCATCGGCATGTACCACACAACCCATCAACACAGAAACTGTCACCACAGTGGGTACCTTTAGTTTGAGGCTTCTGGGTCATGAACTGGTGAGCACATCACAGACACTGATGCACATCAGGTGGAGGCGGGCACATCCAAGGGCATGGGCACACAAGGTCTGCCGGATGCCAGGATTCAGCTGTCCCCAAGCCAGCTGCTGAGCCTCTGGGTTCGTTCCTCCCAAGGCTGGTGGAGATGCATCAGGAAATCTGGGGTGTTGTGGAAGGGTTGTCAACAACCATGCTGCAACTGCAAGGCTGTTTAGGGGAGTTCAACAGAGTGCTGTTGCAGGATGTGGTGCCGACAGTGTGTGAACCAGGCCAACACTGCACGGGTGGTGACCACAGTGAAAAGTCGGGCTCAGAGGTCTGTCCTCAAGGGTGAAAGGGTCCAGGCCACCATGGAGACACAATTGGCCACGGGCAAGTGTGTTTCTGGCATCCAGGAGGCACAGCATTCGATGGCCATGGGTGTCGGGGGGAGACATTGTTGCCCACTGCTGGGACTCTCGCTGGCATTTTGTAGACATAGCAGGTCGTGGCTGTGGGCCTCAACAACTTAGCCCAGGCTCACAGGGCTACTGCTCAGCTGCTCCAGAGCTTGGCCCAGTCTCAGAGGACCAGGGCTGAGGGATGACAGATCAAGGGACAGACGCATCTAGGCCTCCAGGACTGGCAGAGCCAGGTGATGCCCCAGCTTCTGGAGCTCAGTCCGACTACCCTAGCGTCCCATGCAGTGTCCCTGGGGCCTCTGGGCACTCCAAAGGAAGAGGAAGGGCTTGAGCCTATGCTGCAGCCTTCCACCCAAGAGATCCTGGATGTTCTGAGACCTTCCGATTCCCCCCTTCCTTACATTGAGGCATCTCCGACAAGATGAACAAGATGGCACCGAAACAGCACCATCCGCAAGTCAGTCAGGGTCCCCCAGATCCCGGTCACCCAGGGAACTACTGCTAAGGGCATCATAGGCAACGGGGCGTGCATCACAGCTGGACATCTCCACCTCCAATATGCATCCTGGGGTAGCACCCAGAAGAAGCAGTAAACTGCACAAAATAAGAAAGCTGTAGTTCACGAAGAGGGCACAGCATAGGTGAAGGTCACCAGTTGTCAGGGTTTATTAATCTATAATGTTAGAACACAATAAATTGTTAATTGCACCTCAAAGCTGTGACTAATGTATCTCTGATTCTACCCCCCTCCCTCACAGGGCTGAGTGGTCCCCATTCCCATGCATGAAAGTGCTGTCTGTTGTGCCTTGCGAAACTCAGCCACATTTTACAGAGTGCCTGCCTTACCTTCCCCAACATCCACCAGGCCCTTAGTGCAAGTAACCCCCCCCCAGTGGCCAAAAAACATGTATCCCCAACCTTTACAGCAACATGGGCCAGGGCGGCAGTGTGCATTTGGAGTACAGGTAGAGTACTCCAGTGAGTAGCACCAGGGGCAAGATCCCAGCGTGCACATCAGCAAGTCGTCATCATCCTCCAGCCTTCAACCAAAACTCGCGTCTATCGCCAGTCCAGGCACATTAACAGGTTCAGATGTTGCTGGGGGATAGGATGGTGGGATGACAGAGGCTGGGGAGGGTGATGTGATGGTTTGAGAGCCCAGGTTGATTTGAAGGGGGAATAGCGGCTGCACTTGCTCCTGCGGCACGGTGCATGTGTGGTGGTTGCACCCACCTTACTGCACAGCACCAGCTGGGTGAAGCGGGCTGCAATCAAGGTGTCCCTCACTGCCCTTCCTTGCTGGACACCTGCCATCGCCGCTGCCCTCTTTCCTCCAGCTCTTCATATGGCAGACTCCCACCTTGCTCCCTTGCCGCTACCTCTCCTCCTCCTCCTGCTCCAGTTGGTCTCCCTGCTGCTAGGCAATGTTGTAAAGTGTATAGCAAATGATGATGATGCGTGAAGCAAGCACAGGGTCCTACTGTAAGGCCCTCCAGAGCGGTCCATGCAGTGAAACCGTATCTTCAGCAGGCCAATGTACCGCTCTGTGACGGAACGGGTGGCTACATGGGCCTCGTTGTAGTGGTCTCGAGCCTCTGCACAGGTGTCATCAGCCATGACCGTATCCTTTGTCACCCAGTAGCCATCCCGGGAGCCAAAGCAGAAAGCTGTAGCAGACATTCCCTGGATAGTGTGCATCGATTTACATGATACTCATTTGATGGTCGCAGACAATTTGAACGTTGAGGAAGTGGAAACTTCCTGTTCGCAAATTGCTGCGGTCCTACATGTGGGGCCCACAAGGCGATATGTGTCCCATCAACTGCTTCCTGGACATTGAGAATCCCAGCAATGGAAGCGAAGCCAAGAGCCTGGGCCTCCTGCTGTGCATGGCCCATATTTATGAACTGTCCTGCCTGGGCATAGAGGGCATCTGTGACCTGAGGCACACTTCTGTGCACAGAGGCCTGGGAGATCCCAGTTAGGTTGCCACTGGGTGCCTGAAATGAGCCGGTGGCATAAAAATTCAGACCAGCCATAACCGTCATGTCAACAGGGAGAGAGCGGGTGGCCGCCCCTCCCCTGAGGTGCCAGGCATGGAAGCACCTCACAAAGGTGTTGCACCATGGTCATGGAGAGCCGCAGCCAGCAACTGCACATCTCCTCCGAGAGGGCCTCGAATGCATTGCGGAGCCTGTACCTCTTTGGCCTCAGCACCCTCCGCCTTCTGTGCACCCTCTCGGGAGCCTGCTCAACCACCTTCTGGCCCTCAGCAGTCGCCCCCTACCCTCTTTGCTGAGGGACTGACAATGGCTGGTCCTGCAGTGGTCTCTCCAAGCCTGCCACATCCTAAGCTGCCTACTCTTCTGCCCCTACTGCCACCATAATGGGCAGCTCGAATCGAGCAAACCGAGATCCATCTGCACAGCGGGGTTTGGAAAGAGCGTAGAATGATGTATTATCATTGGCTGCAAAGGCCCAGCACTGCCCCAATCCCTCACTTGGGCCAGCGTTCTCACTTATGGAGCTGGCAGCACCATGCAATCCATGGTGTCATGCGTGACCCGATTAGGGTTGTGTGAGATTCCTGCTGGCACCGATTATGCAGGTCAGTGTGCAGACGTGAGCAATGCGCACCCTTGAACCATTGCTGTGTGTGTAGCTGCAGCATTAGTTAGAGGCATGTGTTGCTGATCCATGTCACAGGGCAGGGACAGACTGCAAATCAACACCAGATGTGTGCCCAGTGACAGCAGACTCCATGCAGGCCATATCTGAATCTCTGCACCCCAGCCTGGAGCAGCAGCTGTTTCAGCTGGTTAGGCCTCAGTCAGCACATGGTGCATTCTTCCTCCACCCCGGAACACCAGCACTTAGTAGAATCCCTGACCACACTCCGCAGAAAGATAATGCAACTGTAAAGTGCCAAACTGCAAAGGGGAAGACTGAGCACAATTCCTTGAGGGTGCCTCCCACACTGAGCTACAGCACTCTCTGGAAGGGAGGGCTGAGCAGAACTCCTTCACGGAACCTCACCCAGAGAGCTCTGAGAAAATAGAAGCCCCCACCGCTCCCCCCAGCCCAGATATCAATGGTTGGACCAGCACTTGAAGACAGCATGAAGAAGCCCACCAGGCATCTCTAGGGCTTGCCTGCAACATTCCCCACACTCTGTTAGCAGCACTTACCTCCTCATGCCCGTTCAAGGCTGCCATGCCAGCTTGAGACTTTTATATACCTACTCTGATTTGTGCCAAAGTGACATCACGCCAAAGAGGTGGGAGACGCAAACATGGGCGGAGATTGCTGTGTCGATCCCGATAATGGCATGTTAAGGTATGGAAATTAATGTAAATCAGTGGCAGACCGGTTTTCTGCACGGTCCCGGTGGCGCAATTTTTTCCGGTTGGGAGATGCGGCGGGTCATAAACACTCGCGGGGAACCTGCAAAATGGTCAACACACGCATCTGCGAACCCGACCCACCAGAAAATTTGCTGGTTGCAATGGGAGAATCGACACCCCCCTCCCCCTGCCAATACCCTCTAGCAAGTACATTCATTGTTGCAGCAGTGTAAGCAATGAATAGGATTAAAGGCAGGAGGAAATTACCTTTAATCTTATATAACTTTCATTGTGGACTTCCATAGAATGACAGTTAAATGTGTTTTCCTTCTGCTAAACCATCAACTCAGGAACATACACTCTTTAAACAAAAGAAACCTGAATTTATTTAGTACCATTCACTCCTTTAAATACTTCACAGCCAATTAAATATTTTGAATACAGTCATGGTTGTTATATTGACAAATGCTGCAACTAAGGAACAACTTGCATGTCTGTAGTGCCTTTAACATTCTAAAACATTCCGGGGCACTGTTATTGACAAATGAACAACTAATATAGCTTTATTGAGGTATAACTATTGGCCAGGAGAATTCCCCAACCCTTCTTTGAATAGCTGAGGTGCTGTTCATGGTAAAATTATAACCTTTAAAGGTGCCCTTGTATTATAGAACCTGGTTTAGTATTGTCAATACTGACTGCTTGTCTGCACACTTACTGTCTATCACCCTACATGCTGTGATCTTCACCTGTGCTACTGCCTGCAGCAATTTCCAGGATTTTCACAGCTTTTTTCTTAACGCTTCCCACTAAATTCTCAGTTTCTGACTGTTCTTGCTGTGGCTGTCTCATCTCACCTGCACTAAAAAGCCTTTCATAGATGCAGTTCTCTCTATTATCACCTTTAAAAACAACAGCAAAATTATTTGTAGTTCCCATAAAACTAGTATTTCAATCAGATGCTTAATTTCATCCTCCTTCATGTAGTTCCTAAAATTACACTTCCACCTTCAAATCAGCTAAACTGTTGTTCCTGTTCTGGCACACTGAAGGAACACACAGCACTTCTTCCTCATTCACCACTCACTAAAAAGAAAAATTGTTATATATTATGTGAACATTTATAAAAGGTCGAGAAAACACAAACTAACCATACCACGACATGGCAAACTACACACACCATTAATCCACTGTCCCATCATGCAGTCAATGACTTGAGTGGGACCAACATATGCCAAATCACTGAGGCAAGTAAATTTTATATTTGAAAGCATTAGAACATTTATAAAGATAGAATATTTGAATACATTTATATTCTACCTGCTTTACAGATGGTCAGCAGACTGCAAATACAACAGCAACGATAACAATCAATATTCATGTAGCATATTTTATATAGTAAAATGTTCCATGTTGCTTCACAGCAATTTGATCAAACATAATGGACACGATTTTCTCATTTTTGTTCTTGTTTCCTGCTAATGGGAAAATCAGAATGTTTCCCATTGGTTGTTAGCAACACCTTCAGGATGGGATTCAACAACTTTGGGAGGTAGGGAGGAGGGGGAATCCCAGCTAGAACCTCTGGCGTCACAGAAGTCGGGGGCCCCCAATCTCAATGTCCCTCGACAAACACCTCCTCCCCTCCACAACAGATATGGTAACCGCTGCTGACATAGGGAGCACCCCCAACTCCTCAGCACAGAGAGACATCCTCCCCTCCCACCACTAAAAGAATGGGCCATTTCCTTACGCCATGAAGGCATGAGGGTAACCTGACTTCACCCCCCAACTCCTCTCCTAGTCAGAGGCCTTCCTTGCCAATCCCCCAACCCCCCTCCCATCCCACCCACAAGAGCAACACTCAAAATGCAGTCCCCTCAAACCCCACCCCCCTCAGGCATGCCTGTAAGAGCCCCGCCCCCAATGGCAGTGCAAGGTTGCACTGCCCCCTGGCAATGACACCCTGGCATTGCAGTGACTGCAAGAAGTCTCACAACACCAGGTTAAAGTCCAACAGGTTTATTTGGCAGCACAAGCTTTCAGAGTCTCACTCCTTCATCAGGTGAGTGAGGACTTGTGTTCACAAACAAGGCATATACAGACGTGTCCTGTTGGACTTTAACCTGGTGTTGTGAGACTTCTTACTGTGCTTACCCCAGTCCAATGCCAGCATCTCCACATCATTGCAATAACTGCCAGAGTATCACTGCCAGGGAGGGTGTTGCTACTGGAAGTTAGCAGTGCAGTCACCCTACTCCATTTGTGGTTAAAGGCTCATTATGGAAAAAAAGTCAGTCAAGGTCTTCAGATCGAAGAACCAGTTGTTTATAAACACTGCAGTTAAGAACAAGCATGTTTATAAACACTGCACTTAGAAAAGATGAAGTGAATGCCCCTTTCTGCTGTGAAATAGTCTGGATCTATCAATCAGAACAAGCCTATATGAACAAAAGAGGGGATCTTGAGATGTATTCAACTGTGAAGGGAAACAAAATCAAAGCTTCTGCCTGTTGTGTAATAGCCTGAATCTGTCAATCAAGCAGTTATTTAAAGGTACTAGGGTGTGAAGGTGAATGTAAACAAAGCTTTTCAAAGCATTTGAACTTCTAAGAAGGCTCAGAGATCAGGAAAAAATAATGTTAAAAAAACAGGGTTGAGTGAGCAACTGTGTTGAAAAGGAATTACTTGAGTCTTAGTGGATTGTATCAAAATGAACTGCTTGATCTTCTCTGGACCTGTCAATCAGAGGAGATTAAAGAGGCCATGCACACCTGTGGCTCATCCAAAAGGAAATCCCCCTAGTGAAACCTGTCAGTCAGAGGATTACAAAAACATCTGCTCATGCGTGGGGCTTCTGAGAGCAAGGAAATTCCTTCTGTAGAATGGAGTGTTGCAGTCATAGTGATGGCTTCCAGGTATCTGGGGACATGGATATTAAAACGACCAGGTCACTTCAGAAGTTTCACAGAGCACAGCCAGAAAGAAGATTTATAACAGAAAGCTGCCGAGATCACCATGCTAAGAGTGATCTCCCTTTTCCCATACCTAGAAGGGGCATTCCTGCCACGAGATCCCCATCCTGTGGGTGTATCTTGAGATCAACCCCTGTTCTCCAACCTGAGCCCACCCAACCCTAGGTTCCTTGCAGGATCCTCCCTCTGCAGTCTGGCAGTGGCAGAGAGGCACATAGGCTCAGAACTTAACTCCTTAACTCCTCGAAAGCCAAGGCACCGGGTCCACGCTTGTTAGGACCTATACTGTTTGGTACCCATAGGACTTTTTACTAGAGGGGGGTGGGTGGCAACATGTTGGGATACCGGAAAATCTGGT
Source organism: Carcharhinus amblyrhynchos (assembly GCF_965287045.1). Classification (NCBI taxonomy): domain Eukaryota; kingdom Metazoa; phylum Chordata; class Chondrichthyes; order Carcharhiniformes; family Carcharhinidae; genus Carcharhinus; species Carcharhinus amblyrhynchos. Next base: position 40,137,429 of record NC_137333.1, on the reverse strand, counting down.
CTCAAACCCAGCATTAAGATGTTAATTTGATTTTACGTGTATTCATGAGGTTCCTGCTCACTCTGGATGGGAAGCTGATCACCACAGAGGTGGGAAGGGAGGGGCAGATGGTGGGTGGGGAGGGGTAAGCTGGGAAAATCACAAGTTTGATGCCTGGCACTAATTCCTTTTTGGCCCTCACTCCCGATTCAATAGGCCTGTACCAAATCCACCTGCAGCTTGCAGGAGTGGAGAATCGCTCCCAGTATCAAACTGAGCCACAGAAAAGGGGATTTAGGTCAGCTGACTAAAAGCTTCATCAAAGAGGTAAGCTTTAAGGCATGTCTTAAAGGAGGAAAGTAAATCAGAGAGGCATAAAGATGGAGGGAGGCTGTCATAAAGATGGAAGTCTAGGCAACTGAAGATAATGGGGGAGCAATTATCATCTTAGATGCTCAAGAGACCAGAATTAGAGATGTACAAATATCTTGAAGGATTGTGGGGCTGATGATAAGAGAGATAGGGAGGGGCAAGGTCACGAGGGATTTGAAAATAAAGACAAGAATTTGAAAATCATGGCATTGTTTGGCCAGAAGTTAATGTACGTCAGTGAGCATAGAGGTGTTACTGAAATGGGATGTGGAGTGAGTTAAGACACGTGCAGCAGAGTTTTGGATCAGTTTTCAGGTCATTCCAAAGTAATTTGGGAGTGCGGTCACTGTTTTAATATAAGGAATGGAATAGGCAATTTGCACAGAGCAAGGTTCCACAAGCAGCAGAGCAATAATAACCTTTTTACGGATTTATTGAGGAATAATTATTAGACATGGCAGTAGGGAATCATTTGTTGCTCTTCTTTAAAATAATGCCACAAGACCTTTTACATCCACATGAGAGGGCTTTGGTTCAATGTATCATCCAGAAGATAGCACTTTCAATAGTGTATCACTCCTTTGGTGCTGCAATGATGTACCATTGCCAGATTAGATTCTGTGCACAAGTCGCTGCAGTGGGACATGAACCCAGGCCTTTCTGACTTGGGAGGCATGAAGGGCTGTTACTCAGCCACTGCTGACACTTGGCAACACCAAGAATGTAACACACAGATGATCCCATGTTCAATTCTTTTTTTCGCACTGAGTTAACTGATCTGATCTGAGCTGGGACAGCAATTTGGATGCTAGAATTGGATTTTTCATCCCAGGAGTGGTGAGGACAAAAATCAGTGAGGGATCCCACTCCTAATTCTAAGGATAATCGCAATGCATTTGCTTCTGCGGGAAACTGCAGAGGTATGGATGTTGGATGGGTGAGCTTAGGTATGCTAATTCCTGTGCTACAATTGCCTGCTGACAATGACTTTCCGGATTCAAACATGTAGAACACACAGGTATCAGCAGTGAATTAGTTCTAACACTCCACCATCAGGATGTGGACTCAAGTCTCAGTTTTCAGTAATCAAAGTTGTCACTTTAGTGCAGTACTACATGCAAGATATCTTTGAAATGAGATGTTAAACTGATTTCCTGTCAATCCTCTCAGGTGGGCCTACAAGATCTCAGGGTTTAATTTTCAGAAGAGCAGGTGCTTGCCACTGGTATTCTGGTCACTTTTTATCCTTCAACCAACATCACTAAAGCCAAATATTCAGTGATTATCACACTTCTCTGGGAATTAGCTGAGTAGAAATTGGATGTCACAGTTCCCTACAACAATGACTATACTTGAAAACTGTTTAAATAGCTATACACAGTTTTGAACATCTCAGAGATTGAAAAGCTATAGATGCTAGTCCTTGCTCTTTCTCCAGAATGGTTAAGATTCAAGTAGGACTTTGAATAGTGTGGATGAACAGAGGGATCTAGGTGTGTGTGTACATAGATCCCTGAAAGTTGGGAATCAAGTAGATAAGGTTGTCAAGAAGGCGTACGGTGTCTTGGCGTTTATTGGTAGGGGGATTGAATTTAGGAGTCGCAGTGTAATGTTGCAACTGTACACTACTCTAGTGCGGCCGCACTTGGAGTACTGTGTGCAGTTCTGGTCCCCGCATTACAAGAAGGATGTGGAGGCGTTGGAGAGGGTGCAGAGGAGGTTTACTAGGATGTTGCCTGGTATGGTGGGGAGGTCCTATGAGGAGAGACTGAGGGATCTAGGGTTGTTTTCGTTGGAAAGAAGGCGGCTAAGAGGGGATCTTATTGAAACATATAAGATGATTAGAGGTTTAGATAGGGTGGATAGTGATAGCCTTTTTCCTCGGATGGAGAAAGCTAGCACGAGGGGGCATGGCTTTAAATTAAGGGGGGGTAGCTACAGGACGGATGTCAGGGGTAGGTTCTTTACCCAGCGGGTGGTGAGGGATTGGAATGCCCTGCCTGCTGCAGTTGTAAATGCGTCTAGTTTGGGGGCGTTTAAGAGATCTCTGGATAGGTTTATGGACGAAAAGGGATTGGTATAGGCTAGTGGGTCATTGTTTTTGTAACTGGTCGGCGCAACATCGTGGGCCGAAGGGCCTGTTCTGCGCTGTAATGTTCTATGTTCTATGTTCTAAGATAATTGAAAATATAACCCAGCCAGAAGTCATTACCCTCAGGAAAAGAGACCTGAAGTTAGAGAGTTAAAAAACAACAATGCTGCCCCTTTAAGAAGCAAGTTCTCACATTCCCTTCACGTGAATATTTGATTTGATAAAAATTACTGCATCCCAGCTGTCACTTATTTCCATGCAATGCATTGGTGAACTAAGATAGAATCTGACTCCAGATGTCTGAGGAGGAGTGACTGGTTGCTGTACTTTGTTCACACACACATGAATCTACTCCATGCTGAATTAAGTCTGAATCAGCTGGCAATTCAATAAATTTGGGGCTAAACAGGTGTGAAACACCTGGCAGTCTCAACAGCTTGCAGACAAAGTCGATGTCAATTAACGTCAGGTGGAATCGATTTCAACTGTTTGATTCTCTTAATCATTTGCTAATGATATTGAGAAGCGGCTGGAAAAGCAGAGTACTGTGCGCACATATGCCATGTTCTGAGCTTCTTCTCTTTTCTGCCCCTGCATTTATATTCTGGTCTCTCGTGTCAGAACTGCAAGAGTATTTGCTGATGTAGGATGAGGAGGGCTATGTGCAACTTTTAAGAAGCAAGGATCAGTTTTACAGATATGTTTTGTCAGCAAATAGGGGCACACTTCAGATTTTCATGTTTTTTTTCTTGTAAATTGATGGAAAATTGATCATGCTCTTAATTTCCTGAAATGCAGTAGGAAAATTTGTTCAGATGAGATATTAAACCAAAATGCATGTCTATTCCTCAGGCAGATAGAATAGATCCCAAGGCGTTATTTCAGAAAACAGTAAGGCAGTTAGTCACAGTGTCTTGGCCAGTACTTGTTCCTCAAACAACATCACCAGAAGATTATCTGATCATTATTGTTTTGTTGTTTGTGAGACCCTGGGTACAATTTGGTTGTTGTGTTTCTTACATTACAATATTAACTACATTTCAAAAGTACTTAATAGGTTTAATTTTTTTTGTGAAGTCCTGACTTTCACACAAATCTTTATTTCTTTCATTCAAAAAGGACCTATATTTAATGTGGCTTTCTAGTTAACAAAAGCAGCACTACTTGTGCATAAAGCACCATGGGGCCTTTACTACTTGAAAAGTGATATATAAATGCAGACGACGTTGCCAAAATTATTTATTCATTATTTTTACATGCAGGCAATGCAGCAGCTTTCCACTGCAAAAGCACTGCCTCACAGCAAAGATGTCAGCTTTCGTTCATATAACACACAGAGAACATGTTCATCCCAGAGTTCGAAGGTTGGCGGGTTTAACCCTGCCTCATAAAACCTGCTGTAAGCTAGAAAGTCATTTTAGTGCTGTTCTATGGGATTATCTGGTTACTTAACTCATTGCTGCCTGTGGATCTTTGCTGTGTATAAACTGCTATCCATGTTTTCCTATGTCACAAAAGTGATTACCTTTACTTTAAAAATCAGCACTTTGGCTGTGAGGCATTTTTTGACATCTTGAGGTTATACAAAATAAACGCCATTTATTTTAACTGATAGCAAGTTTTTTCCAGTTTTGTTAAACAAGAAATTTCCTCCATCCAGTGGACGGAAAGTGTAGCTCTGTACCAGTATTTCGGTGAACATTCTCTGGAGTTCTCTGAGTGGCGACGTGGCACAATGGTTAGCACTGCTGCATCACAGCACCTGGGAGCCTGGTTCGATTCCAGCCTTGGGTGGAATTTGCATGTTCTCCTCAAGTCTGCGTGAGTTTCCTCTGGAAGTCCCAGTTTCTTCCCACAATCTAAAGATGTGCAGGTTAGGTGGATGCTACATTGCCCTTTAGTGTCGCATCTTGTGTAGGTTGGGGGATTAGCAGGGTAAATGCATGGGGTTGTTGGGATAGAATGGGATAAGATGCCAAATGGCCTCTTTCTGCACTGTAGGGGTTCTACAATGTTATATCTTAGCAATGGGAACAGACAGTATAATAGTTATTCCCAGTTGTACAGTTGCTGAATTGCTGCCAGTTGTGCACTGAAAGATAAAAGAGGCATCAAGGGCTCTTGTAACAAGGTTGCTGCATTTTCAGCATTGGTGCATCCACATTATAATGAAAATAATAAAATGTTTTGTCATTGTTTTATGTCTCAGGTACATGTTATATCTGGTTCACACACTTACAGTTAGGGATTTTAACATTAGTCCAAAGTCCTGAAGTGCTTTCTGGAAACAGCAACATAATTTGTCAAGCCATCTAATTATACAGACAAAAATTAGCCCTTGTGCGTCCTCTTAATCTTGCGCGTGCCTCTGCCGCTCCAGTACTTGTATACAGTGCTGCCAGAAGTTGCAACACGGCTGGTGGAAGGCTGCTGATTTTCACTAGGGCAGATTTCAGATGGCCTCGAGCAACTCTGGCCCTTCTGGGCCAGGCTGTGTACTGCGCCACCTTGGCATGGGTAGCAGCAGTCTGGGCTGGTTGGTTGACAGACACCAACAAGGGCAACGGTGGATTGGCATGGGGGGAGAACGAATAATGTCCTCTCAGGGAATAGCCGGTTTGTTTTCCGCAGAGTCATTGTGACTCCTTTGAACAGTATTTCAGGAATCCTAATAATCTGCTGGCAGAGATTGCTGAAAATTGTGACAGCCTGCATTCATCTTTGAATTCTGAGATCCACACCTACAATGTCCTCAGTCTAACGCTTCATGGCAGCAAGTTGCTTACATGGCCTCTGTCTAAACTTTGATTGCAACAGGTGCATACCACTTGTGCTTCAGTGGGAACTGAGGCAGCAGCAACCAGATCATGGACATGTCCATAATGTGTCACATTAAAGCAGGGTTAGAGGCTTGATAACGACATGCAAATTTATTGTAATAGAGTTCCTGACATTCACTGTTACATCAGTTGAGGCAATTGCAACAAGACTTCTCTCATGAGATCTTTCACTAAACCTGCCCAAGAAGAACGGGAATTGAAAATCCCAGCCCGGTTGCCTGTCTCAACAGCATCTTCTTTGGCTTGGTGTCATTTAAAAAAAATCAGATTTTGGTCCTGTGCAGCATCTTGCATCACTTTTAAATGTTGAAGGTACTACTGTAAGCGCGATTTGTTCTTGTTGTTGGAGTCTCAAATAATGAAATGGACAATCAAACATGGAGACCAGTGTTTTTCTGAAAATGTGACAAATTGTGAATTGGATGCCCGAGGTCTTCATACTTAATTCTGCAGTTCCTGACTCCGTGAAGCAAGGTTTGGCAGTATGAGAATAGCCTTGCTGCTAATATGTAGAATATTCTGACAAGCAAAGTAATAGGGGCAGATAACACTGAGCCAATCTAAAATATAATTAAATACCATAATCAGAGAGCAAATATACTCAAAGGGCATGATCTTACCTGCCGTTCATGCCAGGTTTTGCTGCAGCCAAGTTGGAGAATTTGGTGACCAGCCAAATCTCCATTCACTGCAGCAGGATGAGAAAATCCCATTGGTGCAAATGGTGATAAAATTCTGGCCAAAGACTTCAAGGGGTCTAATGGTCTTCATCATCCTTGAATTTTTAATCATATATCAATGCTTTAACCATTTTCTTCACCCAAAGGTTTTGACAAAATAAATACTATTACTGGATTTATTTTTAATGCTGTTTTTTAAAAAAAATTGTCACGCTTAAAAAAAGAGACCCTGACAAAAGTGGTAATATGTTATGCTGAACTTGCTTTCCTCAGCAATTAACAACATGTTTTTATTAGCTTGTCTAGTATTTCATAAAACATCTTTCACTTACCATGTTGAAGAACTTATCTGTCAAATGGGGATTATAAAATACAGGTATCAAAAGTCCGTCTATAACGTAAGCTGCAGCTTACACAGAAAGGCAAGAGATAGGCGGTCTTAGGAAAATAGACTGTTGAGGAGTTATTCTGTTTGAAATCAGGCAAGACAACCTACTGAAATGGATCAGCATAACATGCACATTATTTTCATGTTCTTACATGGAGGCAAGTCATATCGAATGAGCTAAAATAATCTAATCTTAACTATTGCACTGTATGTTTACCTTGCTGTAGAATAGTTAAACGCTTTGAACAAGGTATGGCCCCATCTAGTGTCAACTTGCTCCTCCTTCGGAAAAAATGAGCAAAATAGATATAGGATAGTATGAATCTACTCCCATAAAAGACATTTATAGATGCAGGAGTAGGCTATTCAGTCTCTTGAATGCATTTCAACATGCAGTAGATTATCACTGAACTGTACCTTGGCTTCATTTACTCAAATTTGCTCTCATCTCTTGACATCATTATTTTTAAAAATCTATTAGTCTTAGTTTTGAAAATTCCAACTGAACTGGCACTCGGAGCAGAGTTTCAGATTTCCGTAGCCCACTGAATGAGAAAGTGTTTCCTGATTCATTTCTGAGTGTCGTCAGACTGCTTAGCTCACTTAAGGCTGTAACGGATATTATTCAATGCGAGAAAATATCTGTAACGAACCTGAATTCTTTCCCTTAAGTGGTGGTCAACCTCAAGTGAAAATGAAAAATTAGATCAATTTCTTGAAATACACTTCATCCATAGGCACAACCATGCAAACTGGGAGCACGAGTAGGCCATTCAGCCCCTCGAGCTTGCCCTGTCATTTGATGATCTGATTATGGCCTTACCTCTACTTTCCTCTCCACCTTCTGAAACTTTTGATTCCTTGTTAATCAAGAATTCATTGAACTTCGCCTCAAAAATATTCCATGATTCTATGGAATTGTGAATTGGGGTGGCATGGTGGCACAGTGGTTAGCACTGCTGCCTCACAGCACCAAGGACCAGGGTTTAATTCCCAGCTTAGGTCATTGTATGTGTGGAGTCTGCATGTTCTCCCCATGCTCCGGTTTTCTCCCACAGTCTAAAAGACGTGCTAGTTAGGTGCATTGGCCATGCTAAATTCTACTCAGTGTATCCGAACAGGTGCCGGAGTGTGACAACTAGGGGATTTTCACAGTAACTTCATTGCAGCGGTAATATAAGTCTACTTGTGACTAATAAATAAACTTTAAAAGAAGTGCTCTGTGTTGATTGTATTTAATAGTATACAGGTAGTGGGCATTAACTTGCCGTTCACTTCTGCTCCAAAGTTGTTAGCTCTCAACTTGCACCCAAACTGAATGCAACAGTTTCCCTACCTAGACAAGCCTTTTCTCAAGCACATTTAAATCCTCTGTATCTAGTGGCCCCTTTCCTCTATTCTGTTACGCCTCTTTTCTTACTTGCTGGGCAAGAGAATTCCATATACTAATGACTCTGAGAGAAAACATTTCTCCTCACTTACACCTTAAATGGGAGACCCCTCACATGTAATCTGCATCCCCTATTTGACAGTATATGCTTCATTTAATACATTTTTTCAAAACTGGGAAGCCGATAGTGAGCATTGGTCATAAGTGCTGGAGTGAAACACAGGTTTGCAACATAATTGTCACACTTTTCAGACCATGAAAGTGGATAATGTATATCATCCTGTCATTTGCTGTCAGAGTAATGTAGAATAGGAGGAAAAAGGAATTGAGATCAAATACATTAGGACTATCAGAATACATGGTTAAAAATCTGAAACAGAAGAAGGATCCACGAGAAAACTGGAAACATCAGGAGTAAATTGCTGGATCTGGAGGTGAGCAAAAGTAAAGGCCTAACAGAGACTTGGGAGCCCAGGTATAGAGATGAATAAAATTTCATGAACAACTACAGAAAATAATTAAAAGGCAAATGGTTTGCTGGCCTACTTATTGAGAGGAATAGAATTCAAAGGGGTAAACATCAGCTATATAGAGCCCTGGTTATACCTGGAATACTGAGAGTAATTCTGGGCACCATGGCTTAGAAGGAATACACTGGACCTGGATGGAAGTGTAGTGTAGATTTACTGGAGTAATACCTGGACTCCAATTATTAATTTATGAGGGGAGATTGCACATACTAGGGTTGTACTTGCTGGAATTAGAAGATCAAGGAATAATTTGATCAAGGTTTTCAAGAAAATTGCAGATATAGTTAGAAAGTTTAGAAAAGAGGTGTAATAGAAAAGAGGAAAGGAGCCACTACTAGTTGGGGAAGATTTAAATGTGTTTGAGAAAAGACTTGTCTTGGTAGGCAAAATGTTGCATTCAGTTTGGGTGCAACTCTAGAGATAACAAACATCAAAAACTTATTCTGAGTAATATTTATGGCAAAGTTGATATGGATCAGAAGGGAATCTAAGATCCAATTAAGGCTATGATTATGAATAACTTCCACTGACTGGGAAAAATAGAGGTTACATCTGGGAACGAGAAATCCATGAACTAAGGTAGTGTCCAACTATTTTTGATCCACTGTGTATATTCGTGTATGAGGGCAGATGCCACACAGAAATTATAAAAGAAATAATGAACTGTAATGGAAATCAGCAACATTAAAAGTACCTGACAGTGAGGGTGTGCAATTAAGAAGGGCTCTTAAAAGACATAATACATGATCATAAATACAGAAGATTGGCAGAAGAAAGACTGTATTTATATAAGCTTTCATGACCTCAAGGTACCCAAATATGTTGTAAACCGGCAAGCCAGCTGTCGAAGGATAGAACTGGAGCCATTCTTTATACACGTTTATAAACTTGTTTTACAGAGATACACATTGCAAACATGTAACTCCTAATTCCAACTATCACAATTTCAGTCTGTTTCCATATTGTGAAGCATAATTGAACACTAAGTTACTGCCCACCCTGTATGCTATTAAATGCAAATATTTTACAATCAGCACAGAGCATTTCACAATTCCGTAGTGCTTTGAAGTGTAACTGCTGTTGTAACATAGGAAATGTGGCAGCCAATTTGTGAACAGCAATCTCACACAAACAGCAATCAGATAAATACGAGGATAATTTGTTTCTGCTGGTGTTAGTTGGGAGTTAATTGTTGGTCAGGACACAGGGGAGCTCCCTGCTTTTTCCCAAATAGACCATGGAATTTTTGACATTCACCAGAGTGGGCAGGTGGGACCTTGGTTTACTATCTCATCTGAAAGGTGACATTTCTTAAAGCGGAGTGCTCTCTCAGTATTGCACTGAAGTATCATTACTCAATTTTTTGTTGAATTTTCTAGTGGGGTTTGAACCCATGACCGCATGACACAGGCATGAAGACTATCACAGAATCAAGAGCACTAAAAACATAAGAAAACCATTTGACACTTGTTACAAGCACTGAATGTAACTTGTCAGCTTTGTACACTGGGAAATTAATACTGCAAAAAAGTGAACAATGCATCTCAGATTTCCTGTTTTTTCCCTAAGGTTACACCATTGGTAAATTGTGAAATTAGCCATAAGAAAAACCTATTGAAAATAGAATAAGAAAAGCAAAGTTGAAAAGCAGATGGCACTGACTACTAGGATCAGCCTCCTAACCTTTGGGAACTGAGTGGAAAACAAATCTTCTCTGATGGAATCAAAACCTACTTTCTCTGGTGGCTGTGAATGTCAACTACATTGATAATGGGTGTGAGCCAACATCCCCGAAGTATCCTAATTTGGCACTAATTATTTATATTGGCACCAAATTGGCTATTTCAATTAGTTGCCAGATGTAGCAAATGGAGATTTGATATTGGCCTAGAGGGTCAATGCACTTTTTGATTTTGGGGTTACAATAGATTGTAAGAACAGAGAATAAGAAACTTTAATGGTTAGCTAGTAAAGGAGACATTATTTCACAACCCTGAAGAATTTTTCCTTTAATTTGCAAATCAAGAATGTAATCATTATTCTGAACTCAAAGAGGTGAAGTGCTGGAATGGAAACTAACATTTAACCACCGTAAGACCGTAAGATGATGGTAACCAATAAAGAACTCATGTTTATATAGGCTCAATTGCATCCCAAAGGGCTTTACAGCCAGTTTGCACAGCTAGGTTCCACAAGCAGCAACAAGATAATGACCAGAACATCTTTCTTAGGTGCTGGCTGATGGATATGTATCACACGACACTAAGTCACTCACCATCCTGACTTGGGAATAAATCACCGTTCCTCACTGTCACTGGTCAAAATCCTTGAATTCCCTCCCTAACAACAGTGTGTGTACCTACACACCAGGGGCTGCAGTGATTCAAGAAGGCAGCCCACCACCACCTTCTCAAAGGCAGCTAGGATGGGCAAAACCCATATCCCATAAATGGATAAAAACACACTCTGCCGCCGCCACCCCTCCCACCCACCTCCCCTCATTCACCCACCCCCCTCCCCCAACCACCCACCCATCCCCCTCCCCCTCAAACCATCCCCTCCTCTCACCTCACCCCCCCAAACACCAGCAATGTGTTGCGGTTTTCAAATAGCAACATGGGATTTTTTTACATTCCATCATTTATATTGATCTAATATTATATATACGAATGCAAGCTGTTGTTGGAACCAAGTCACTGGGCCTGCAATTACATCGGCTTAATGTTTCATTTGAAAAACAATGCCCCGAAAATTATTGGCCTAAATTCCATGGTCCAGTCTCTGCAGTGAAACTTGAATCCATCAAACTTCTAATTCAGAAGCAGGGCTGCTACCACCGAGCCACAACTTACACCTGCAAGTTAGCAAGGATGATAATGCATTCAAAAGTACTCCATTAGCTGTGAAACACTTTGGAACATAACAAGGTTTGAAATAGACCGCATAAATGTTTTTCTTTCTTTCAAAAATAATTAAGAGGGCTGGTCCCAGATTAGTACTATTTACATTCAAGTGGCTAAGTATAATTAAAAACAGTAATGAAAAGAAAATATTCTGGATCTCACCAAATATTGCCAAGGATTTTCTAAGACAGGACTTCAAAATTATTTTTTAACACTTGAAATTGAATGTGAGCCCCAATGAAACAAAACAAGAGTAAAGCAACACAGTAATGTTCAGTATATAATTATCAAAATTGTCATCTTATAATCAACATATGGATCATATAAAAATGAAAAATTGTGTTTTTAAAGTACTTCGTAAAAATATTATTCTATTATGTACTCACTTGTCTACTATTTCATCTGAGCTCTTCCAACTCATGGAGTTTGGCCAGAAAGCAGTGGATACCACTGACACTCTCACACACACGGTAATCATTCTCTATCCCCACTACTCCCTGACTCCCATCGCCCACCCCCACCAACATATACAGGTCAGTCAGCCAAATGGCAGCCATCGAGAAGGCAAAGTAGCTCTGACATCTTGAGTGCCAGCTCAAGCCTGAGCCATTGTGCAGCTGTGGCCCCGCAAGCGGCATTTTTAAATAGTCTCAAAAAGCCGAAAAAAATGAGGATCAAGGCTCCCACTGCCAAGATCAGATCAAGCAGAAAGATTCAATGGGACTAGGTTGAATTGGGGGAGGAGAAAATCAATGACTCATGCTACGAATGTGTTGTTCATAGTGTTGGCACCAGGCAGGCCTCTTCTCAACAACTTGGGAGAGTGACCGAGAGACAAACAGGGTAAGGACATGGCCGGATGTTGCCTGGGCCTTGGTATGGAATTCCGTCTCAGATGAGGGAGCTCATGACCCCATTCGCTGGTTCTGCAAACCCGATTGGGGTCATGATCCAGATTGGTCATATCCAGTAGTCTAAGAATTAAATAAACAGCACTAACTATGTTTAAATATACATTTTCTTTTGCATCCTTAGTTTGAGCCAAAATCATTCCAAATGCTAGAAATTATGGCTGATCATATTACTAGCCACATATTTAACATGCCAATATGATATTCTTCTGACAGATAATTTAGGAGATGTTTTAACCATCTGTAGTGTATTAATCTCAATACACATTGAAAATATCTATATCAAGCTTTCTCAATGTGCAAATTCATTATTAAAGGTGCAAGAGCTGGCGTTCCACTGCTGTAATGTCACTGGAAACCCCATTTACAAACATAACTGCTAATTTTGCTGCATTTATGGTGAAGTTACAGTGGTGAAACAAAGGAGCTTCCTATTCCTTGTCTGTGATAAAATATTAACTGCTGAGCTTTCACTATTGACGTGACTTGGTACTCAGACTTGGCATTCAGCTCCAGCACCAAGTTACTGGACTTGAGATCACACTGTGCCATCTAAAGCATTTCATGAACATAGGAACGTATGAATTAGGAGCAGGAGTAGACTATTCAGCCCCTTGAGCAAGCTTTGCCACTTAATAAGATCATGACTGATCTGATAGTAATTTCAAAGTTGCAACCCTCATACCTCCGATAACCTATTACCCTCTTGCTTACAAAAAATCTATCCACCTCAGTCTTAAAATTATTCCAAGACTATGTTTCCACCAACTTTTCCAAAGACTCATGTTTCTCTGAGAGAAAAAAATACACCTCATTTCTGTCTTAAATGGACAATTCTTTATTTCTAAACAGTGACCCCTGGTTCTGGATTCCCCACAAGAGGAAACATCCTCTCCACATCCACCCTGTCAAGACCCCTCAGGATTCTGATATGTTTTAATCAAGTCACCTCTTACTTTTGAAATCTATTCTGTTCCAATCAAACCCTAGAAAATTTATCATCAATGCAGCTGCCCTGAGTGTAAAGCAAGCCTTCCCATAAGAGGTTATACAAATAGAATGTCTTGCAGTATTACCATTCTCCTACAAAGCCCGAAGTTGCTTTTCCACTTGCCCAGCGATATTCTGACTGCCCGCCTTAACTGAGCAAGAACTTGGGATCAAGGAGAAGAACAAACTTTATACCATACAAGGAGCAGAAATTCAGGACCTGTGAGTATAGCGATCTTGCCTTATGGTGAGCACCTGCTAAACGCTTGAAAGAAACATGTTCAGAGACTGAGGTGAATTTCCTCTGACCAAGCTAGAAGTTGGGTAATGGTAGATTTCTTAATAATACAATCTACCACCCCATTGTGATCTTCTTGCCCACTGCTTTTTCCTCTGACTGTCATGTTCCCCCTCTGTAGTTTTCTCTCTTATAACCCCTCCAGCTTATGCTGCTATCATTCTCACTTCCATTCTATCTTCCCACTCTGCATGTCTCATATCCTCTCATTGCTTTTAAGCCCTGCTCTTTCTCCATCCCCACTTGTGATCAATTCCACTTCCCCTTCTCTAATACTGCACGCAGTTTTGATTTCATTATCAAGGGAGATCAGCTAGTACAAGGGGGTGAAGACTTGCACTGGAACAACAAACAGAGGAAAAGAAATGCGTTAAGCAATCATCAAGTGTTATGAATTGTAATTTGCAAGCTTAAATCTGTGATGACTTTTATTAGATTTAAAGCATCAGAAGCAGTTTTTTGTAGAAACTAGATTTTTACTGGAATTAATTTGTTCCCAAGAATGGGGTTGTTGTATGAGTAAGCCAAGAGCAAATGTAGGTTTAAAACACACTTAGAAATGATATTGCTGCTAAGCTACACTTTCTTGTATCAATAAAATTACATCTGTCCACCTCCAGTCGGCTGGCAGCATCTGATACTGCCATTTGCCTTCCCAAAATATTGAAGTGTTCCATTCCACCACACTAGCTTTCAGGAATTCAAACAGGGGAAAAATGAATAGGATGAGTTTTTTCAGCTATATCCATAATAGGCAGAAATAAATTGGGCATCGGAAAGACAAAACTGGCAGATTAGTCACAGAAAATATGAGGAAGGATGAATTTTTAAATGGGTTCATCTATTTTTGAAAGATTTGAACAGGGTGTAAGGAGACTGTTTCACAAAGACAGGCATTAGCAAGGGAAAAATATTTAAAGAACTGGAGACACAGAGTCGATAAGACACCAAAACTCGATGACAACAGCTCAGAAATTCTTTGAAAATAAATAAACAGAAAAGTACAAGTGAGTTTCTGGCAGACATGTTCACTCAATAATTAGCACGGATATGGCTAATGAGGTTTAATTTTTCAGTGAAATATAATTTGAGGAAGGGTGACTCACGGGGTAAAATTTCCAAGGGGATAAAAATGCCACTGAGAATTACAGCCCAGTGAACCTCATACTAGCAAAGTATAAGCCCTCAAAAACATGATAGGAACATAATTAAGCATATTCTGTCACAGAAAAATGATCAGCAAAAGTTAGTATGAATGGATGCTGTACAGATTTACTGCACCTGCTCAGTAGTGGAACAAAGTTAATAATGAATGTCCTACATGCTTTCATGGAATGTATGGTAACAGAAGAAGAGCAGGGCATGTGTGTCATGATGCCAAAGGTTAGTCACTGATAGAATGCATCCTGGCTAGGGAAAGGCTACACAGAAGAAATGAGTGGTATTGTATAGAAAGAAACAAATGTGACAAACGCCAAATTGAGGTCTGGTTATAAAGATTGATTGATAATAACTGCAGTTTGGCCATATCAACTTTGATTCTTTTAAAGTGACAGGTTAAATATTCCAGAAGCAATTTATTGCAAAGGACCAACTCATCATCAAAGGAGAACAGTAAATACAGGAATTAATTATAATCTAACCCATGCAATAGGGAACGAATGGCATAAGATCAGCAATCTACATTCTAGCCAATTTTACATTCAACCAAAGTCACTGGGAAGTAAAATTATAGATGGAGTGTAGAGTAGTGTTGGTGGTTGGAGCAGTGTTGGCGAATGGTAAAATATGATCCAATCCTGTTAGTTTGTCAGCAACAGAGTTGGGTTAGAATCACGCTATTTGTCAAAAGTTGGTTTATTAAGATAAAACATAATGTGATTAGAAATGACTAATTGAAGAGAAAGAAGTCATACCATACATTACAATCCCTAGAGTGCAGAAAGAGGCCCTCAGGCCCATCGAGTCTGCACCGACTCTCCCAGGCTCTTCCCTCATCCCTACACCCATAACCTGGCAAATTTACCATGGCTAATCTACCTAACCTACACATCTTTGGACTGTGGGAGGAAATCAGAGCACTCGGAAGAAACCCATAGACATGGGGAAAATGTGTAAACTCCACACAGTCACCTAAGGCCAGAATCGAATCTGGGTCCGTGGTGCTGTGAGGCAGCAGTGCTTGCCACTGTGCAATCCAAACAATTTTCTTGGTTTAATCTTAGGACTGCCTCGGCTTTGCTTATGTTGAAATCCAGCATTTTCAATTGGGCTCAGCAACAAGTTGGTCTGTTCCATTATAATGTTTGGGGCTGCACTACAACATGATTACTTTTCCAAAATGGTGCTTCTTGCAATGCAAAATTTTAAAATCTCCTCCACTGGGTATTTTTACAATCCATTAGGAAGCTGATAACTAAAAAAAACCAGATTTTCCCAGCAACCAACAGAAAGAATTATGGGACCAGGTTTCACATTTCAAGACTGTGACAAACAAATGAAAATCAACACATATCAAAAACTACCTAACGGGCAACTAATACACCAATTTAAAGGAAAGGTACTTCTGTATTAATTAACTCAACTGAAATACGCCACATGATACAATTTTATATATGCCATGCTTCTGGCAGATGGCCAGCAATACAAGATTAAGTTCCAAGATACTCCTAGTTTCCAATAGGCTCTTTTACCAGTCATGCTTGTTTGAATTTGCCAATGCCCTCTGAAAATCATTCCACCCAGCTAGGCTGTCTTAGCACTGACTTTCACCAGCAAGGTCCACCTCAGTGACATACAAATTAGGAACAGGAAAGAATAGATCATTCAGCCCCTTATATTTCATCAGCCATTTGATAAGATTGTAGCCAATCTGATTGTGGCTTCAACAGTACCTTCCTGCCTATTCCCAATAGCTCTGTTGGTTCGTCAAGAACCTATCTACCACTGTCTTAAAAATATTCAGTGACCATCACTCCATAGGAAAAGAGATTTCCACACACTCACGACTCTTTGAGAGAAAAGAATTCTGCTGCATTTCATTTGAAATGAGACTCCCTTTATTTTTAAATTGTGCCTCCTAGTTCTAGTCTCTCCCATAAGGGGAAACATCCTTTCATCTTCCACCCTGTCAAAATGCCCCAGGATGTTATATGTTTCAATAAGATCACCTGCACGCTTCTAAATTCCTTATTTGGTCATGTCCCTCTCTCTCCGTGTCTATACTTACCTCTGACTCCAAGGACAACCCCCATGATAGGTTCATGTCCACACTGATGTCAATAAACAGTGTGGGGGATGAGTGGGGGGGTGTTGAGAAGAGCAATATCTGGCAAGGGGATAGTTAATTATATTAAAATCTATTCAAATCTACATAAAGCAGATTCACACCCATTGTGCATGTGAAACTGATGATATTGCTAGTGAGGGGTGGGAAAAATCCAAAATCGTGTTCTCACCACGAGATCTGCTACATTTGGATTGTGAGCCCCTGCTAGCATTCGCATGGATGGCAAGCTCGGGCTCAAGGTCACCCTCATCACTTCTTAAGTAAGGAGGCCAAAACTATACACTCTACTCCAAATGCGGTCTCACCAACACTTGGTATAACTGTAGAAAAGCTTACCTACTTTTTTATTCCATTTCCCTTGCAATAAACAACAACATTCTATTCGTCTTCTAAATCCTTTTGGCTAAGATCAAGTGTAATGTTGACATGTAGTACTTGGTTGAAGTCATAAAGTTACATTGTGGCTTCATTTGAAGCAATTTTTTAAAGTGGCATCTCGACCTTTTGGCTAAGATGCAAATGAGGTCAAGCCTTGGAGAAGGTGCAATGCCTATTCCAATCAGTTTGGATCATGTAGATCAAGCGCAAGACAGGAAGTGAGAGCCTTGCCTGTCAGCTTGGATCAGTAATGTCTCACCAGCTGAGACTCTGAATTGGACTTTGATTGGATTGAATTGGATATATAAACAAAAAAAAATCGTCTTCCAAATCACTCGCTGTACCTGCATTCTAATCTTTCATTAATTCATGTACTAGGACAGCCAGATTCTCTATACCTCAGTGTTCTGCAATCTCTCTCCAATTAAATAACATGCTGCTTTTCAATTCTTCCTGCCAAAGTGTACAAGTTCACATTTTCCCACATTATACTCCATCTGCCAATTTTTTGTCCA
Source organism: Carcharhinus amblyrhynchos (assembly GCF_965287045.1). Lineage (NCBI taxonomy): Eukaryota > Metazoa > Chordata > Chondrichthyes > Carcharhiniformes > Carcharhinidae > Carcharhinus > Carcharhinus amblyrhynchos. The sequence continues at coordinate 40,119,874 of NC_137333.1, read as the reverse complement.
TTCACTTAATTTTTCTTTATCCTTTGCAAACTCCATACGACCACTTCACAATTTACTTCCTTACACATCTTTGTATCATCAACAAATTCAAGTATTATTTGGCCCCTTCATCCAAATCATAGCTATAGGTTATAAATAGATGAGGTCCCAGTATGAATCTCCGCAGCACTCCACTTGTAATATCCCACCAAACATAAGTAACCCATTTATGCCTCTCGTGTTTCCTCTCAGCTAACCAAACCTCTATCCATGCCATTATGTCATCCCTTACGCTATGACTTCTTTTGTAACAACCTTTGATGTGGCACCTTGACAAAATGTCTTCTGGAAATTTAAGTAAATACATCTAAAGTTCCTTTTATCTGCCTTGCTTGTTACTTCCATAGAGAACTCTAATAATTCAGTCAAACTCAGAATGTTGATTCCGTCTGACTGCACTGAGATTTTCTAAATGTCCTGCTATAACATCCTTAATGATATATTCCAATATTTTCTCGATGACAGATGATAAGCTAACTCTACTGTAGGTTCCTGTTTTCTGTCTTTCTGCTATCTTGAATAGAGGATTCACATTTGCCATTTTCCAATCCAATGCCACATTTCCAGAATCTAGAGAACTATCACAGCAACCACTTCTTTTAAGACCCTAGGATGAAGTCCATCAGACTCTGGGGACATGTCAGCTTTTTGTTCTAATAATTTTCTCAAGGTTCTTCCCAAATGATTGTAATTGCTTGAAGTTCTTCCTTCCCTTTCCTATTTCTAGGATGTTATTCTGTAGTGAATGCAGGGCTCGATTTTACCATTTTCATTCTAAGTGCCAATTCTGGGCATAGTACAGATACGACTTAGAAATCTGCTTTCAGGCACCCCCATACGCTCTCAGCCATCTCCAGTCCGATTTGCGCTGTGGGCGGGGCTTAGTGCTGCCGGAATGATCAGAGCTCTGAACTGCGCATGCGCAGTTAGAAAAAAATTGGAAAAAGCGCGCCCGTGTCAGATCGCTTCCGAGCCGCAGAAAGCGGCCCGAGAGCGAAAAGCAGAAAGGAGGGTGTACACACAAATCACTGTCCCCCTTACCCCCACCCCCAGTACCCAGAACAATCGCCACCCCTGCCCCCTCCCCTCCCACCGATCGCCTGCAGAGTGGCAGTGGGCACCCTGCCCGCCGCCCCTTCCCCCCACCAGTGATCTATCTGACCCACCTCCCCTCCTCCAAAGACAACAATATGGCCTCACTCCCCACCTGACAATGATCTGGCCTTACTCCCCCCCACCCCCCCGACAACGAACTTGCCTCCCTCCCTCCCAGAGAATGGCCTGACCTCATTCCCCCTCCCCGCCAGAAGAACATTTGACCCGCCTCCTCCCCCTCACCCCCACCACCAGATAACGATGAGCCCTCCCCCCAGCATGGTGAGGGAGGGAGAGAGGTAGAGGAGCCGGGCCCCGAAGGCTCTGTGTATCCTCCCCTCCGCGGGAGTTTACCATTGAATCCAAAACCTTTCCTCAATGGCTTAACTGGCAAATTGGTGATGGTGAAGTTAAAATGGGGAATGGAATATAAGGGTGACTTGGTATCAATCGATGTATATATGAACATGCAGCTGGCAAACACAGAAGAATATATTGATGGCGCTTTGGCGGGTCACCTTGGCGAAGTTCTAATAAAGTGTAACAATGTCCTGTACATCAGAGGAGTTGAGGAAGAGGAAGAAGATGGGGAAATGAGAGAGTAACATTTCTTTTTATTTGAAGAATAAAAATGTGTAGAATTTTTGAGTTTTTTTTACATTCAGCCATTCGAATATGCTGTATTTAGATTTGGACTGACTAGGTCAGAGGGTTGTACTGTGCTGCAAAGTGTAGATGACGAACCATAATTCAATTGTAGACAATTGTTCTAGTTTGACTCTGAATATGTTCAAATGTGAATTCAGGTGTAAGTTGAACCAATAAAACTAGTTTTCAATCTGAAGAAAAAACAGACAACAATCAGCGCTCCCCATCATCCCTCCAGAGTTATATCTGACCCATCTCCTCCTCCTCCCCACCCCAACCAGACAATGATCTGACCTCACTCCCCTCCGCCCCCTCCAACCAGAGAATGATCTGACCTGCCTGTACCCTCACCCCCACCACTGATCTGAGTCAGAGAACAACTGCAAACATTAACGTGCTCTTCAGAGGCTGGAGCGCCCGACTCAGACTTTTATTCAGCAGGTGTCTAAAAGTGCTGTTCTGGATCGGTGAACGTGGTGGTAAAGGGGGAAGTGCTGATAGAGTTGGCCTGGCAGTTCATTAATTCAATTTAAATGCAAATGCATTTAAATCGTTGTTGCGCTCAATTTGACATGGAACAGATCCCCGCTATTTGCGGGTCTCGGTAAAGTGGCGATCTGCGCAGACTTGGGTGCAGATTGTGATAAAGACCTCACATCCGACTTTACCACGATTTTGCGCCCGAAAACGGGAGCAAATTGCTGATAAAATCAGGCCTGCAAAGTATCTGTTCAATTCATCCTCCATTTCCTTTTTTCCATTATTAATTTCCCAGTTCCTTTAGTTACTCTTTTCCTCTTTAAATACCTATAGAAAACACTTACTATATGTTTCTACATTTCTAATTAGATTTCTCTCATACTCTAATTCCTCTCTCCATATTAATTTTTGTGGTCCTTCTTTGCTTCTTTTATATCTGTCCAATCTTCTGATTAATCATTAATCTTTGTAGAGTTGTGCACTTTGTCTTTCATTTAATAGAACTTTTAACTTGCTAGTTAGGCACAGATGGTGTGTTCAGAATCTTTTTTTCTCACTGGAATGAATCTTTGCTTAATAGTATGAAATATATTTTTAAATATCTGCCACTGCATCTTTACTTATCTATTCCTTAAACTAATTTCCCAGTTCACTTTATCTAACCTATCTTCATACCCTCATAATTGCCCTTATTTACTCTTCTGAAAAACTGATCACTGCTACCGAGGGACGCCTTCAATATGAGGTTATTAATTCATCCTGCCTTGTTGTTCCTTAAATCTTAAAAAGTACCATCAATTTTGTTCCCTTCCTTTCAATCAGAAAACCAACTTTTCAAAGCATTCTTCTTCGTTGTTAACGCAGAAACGTTTTGCCCTGTGGGTCACAGCAGTAACTGCTCCTATCTCTTCCTTTCCATGTGTCTGCACCTTTGTGTTTCACAAAGCAGCTATCCCAGGCATGAAATCTGTCATTTGACTTTCAATAGGTTTTGGTTAGGTCTGTCTCTAGATAGGGTTAGGATGATCGCCACCCCCCTTCTCTAGGACATTCTGTTTGACCTTAGATTAAAGTGATCAATTTAAAACATTCCCATCTTATGATGTTGCATATTCAAAATAGCATGTGTGCACATTAGATATTGTATGCACATATTTTATTGTTCAAGTGGTTGTTCACCAATTGGCAATTTTTTTTAGGAAATTGCATACGATAGGACAGCACTGGCTAAGACAATAAACAGAAAGAGAAGAAAGGCTATTTTGGCTAGTCTGAAAAGCTTTAGGCACATACATGCATTAAAATAGGCACTGGCTTGGAAACTGCTCGATGTTCAATTTGATTTACATAATTGCAGAGTCAAATCCAAAGCAATACAAGTGCATGCTTTTCAAACTTTGCACATATCCATTCTCATTATTCCATTATCAAAATGCCTATTACAATCCAATAGTGGATCAATGAATAGAGTTACTAAGTTATCCCAGAATGTAAAATTTATAAAGATTCAGTAAATGTACTGAAAAAGTAGACATTGTTCATACTACAAGGACTGGAGGAAAAGCTGGTCAATGGTATTTCAAAGTAATGCAGGAAAATTCAAGTGACATTAATTTCCATTACACAATGAACACTTTTTGATGGGAGCACAGCAAAAGAAAAGACCTAGAAATAGGATAGGAACTAGGAGCATGGGAAATAAGAGTAGACCATTTGGCCCCTTGAGCCAGCTCTGCTCTTCAACTAGATCATGGCTGATATTCCATTTCAATGTAATTTTCCCTTGTCCCTAATATCTATAATATCTAGAAATCCATCAATCTCTGCCCTGAACATATTCAATGAGCCTCTCAGGGACAAAGAATTCCAAAGATTCACCATTGAATGAAGAGATTCCTTCTCCAGTGATACCACTTTTAGAATGCTGTACTCCAAAGGAAGTATGAGCAGTTGAAAATGATGTTGAGGAGAGTAAAATAAATTTCTCATACCGGTTCCACCTTAATAGTAATCCTTTGAATCAAAACAAAATGTAAAGGAAGTCGTGATCCTCTTTTAAGACAAGTGGGTACAGTGAAAGCAGTCCAAAACTATTTTAGATGAATCAGGAGTAATGGATCAAATAATCACAATTTTGAAGCTGGTGGTGGACTGAGAATTCAAAACAAATTCTCACACATCTATACAAGGCTTGATCGTCATTATTTTTTGTATCAAAAATCCCCACTTAGTTTAATGAATGAAAAAAAGTCCACGACAGATGCACTTTTAAGTGAGATAGAAAAAGGTTGATGGAAAGGATTGTGGTTGAAGTACCAATTCACTACATGAAATGAGCCAAGTGGGCTTCTCTCATTTATGAGTTATTATATTTTAAACATGATGTTTCTGCCTCTGCTACTGTGCAAGAGGTAAGATAAGAAAATTCAGCAATAAGAAAAGTATGTGAAGAAAATTGTTAAAAGTTGTTAACAATAAGTGGATTCAGTGGATACTTGTTACTGCCACTCTCAATTACCACTTATAAAATGATAATAAGCATACAGTGACAATAATACCATTTCTCTCCTTGTGCTGTGTTTTTCCTCAGACAACATGCAAGACTATTCACACAGCTATAAGAACCCTGTAAAATAACTGATTCCCTTTTAGTAGTAAATTTTGTGCAGATTTCTGATCAGTTTCTATTCAGTGGGAACTTTAAACACTTGCATCCAACTAGGTTGACAAGAAAATTATAACACATATCTGTTTGTCTACAGGTTAGTCTCAGCAAAAATGGTAGTAGGTAAGAACTGAGGAAGCTTAACAATAAAATGTGACACTGTATATAAAATGTTAAGTGGGTCTACTTTGAAAGATATTTGGAGAAATAATTAATGGAATGAGGATAATATGTAAATCTAGTATAGTCCAAAACTGGTGAATGACGATGTAGTTAAACACAAAATACAGCCCCACTCTTGTGATAAACCTACTCCAATTAACATATCTCCCTCCATAGCTCATGTGATGGTATACCCCCCAGTTACTTGTCTCCACCCTGAGCAATGGTAACAACACTGCAATTGGCCTTCGCATCCTGGATTCTAACTTTGCAATTTCTACTGGAAGTGCAATTGCTGATATGACTGGCAAATGCCCTCCAATATTTGAAGAACTACATCACATGAGTATATGACATTTGTATGAGAAATGAGGAGTTCTCTGCGCCACTTGAACCACTGCCCGGCAAAGAGGTAATTTAGGATGGGCAAGAAGACTGGTAGGAAAAATGCTCCAAATCATTTTGCACAATCCTATAGGACAGGTGGTCATGGTGGAGCAGACACTGCCATTTCACCTCAGACACATGGAGTTTCAACACAGCTCAGACTGTTCTTGTATTAGCTGCAAGTATTTTTTGCTAAATAAATAATCACAACCTAGACCAACCACAGTTGACCAGGATTCACATAACAAATGGAAATGCTGAAACTGTTCATTATTAAGTGACATTACTGCAAAAAACAAGCCAAATAAAAACTGGAGCTGGAAAAATCATCTTGCTGAAAAATCACTCCATGGTTCCATAAAGTTTTACACTGAGAATGTATTTACGTTCTTCCTGCAGAACCATTACTACGGCTAAATAATTATCATAATACTGCCACTACCTTAGAAATACCCAAATCCTTTACCACACTCCAAAAACTATCTTCAGAGTTGCTGACAGCACCTCTTTATTTCCTCATGTTGGGAACTGTATTTATCAAAATGTAATTTTGTTAGTAGAGACCAGGAATTCAATCAGCTATCAGCAATCCAATCATTAACGTAAACATGGCAGAAAGCACACTGCAGACAGAAATCTGCTGGGATAGCTTCTTCAATGCTTAGTACCTGTTCTGTTTTTCCGATTGTTGATGATATATTGATTTTTCAAAAATGTATTTTCAGAAACATGTCAATATAAGCTTCTTGAATAGAGAGGGCTTTAAACTAAATAGTGGTGGGAGAAGGGGGGAAGATCAAGTATTGGCAGATGTGGTAAATTAAAGGACAAGATCATGGTATAGCATAGCAACATAGGTGATGATAACCAGAGTACATCAGGAAGGGACAGAACTTATTAACTTAAAGAATGTACCAGCAGATAAGGCCGAAATTTGAAAAACTGGTTAAAAATAAACAGAATTAAAGGTTCTGTATCTGAGTGTGTACTATTTGTGTGGAAATGGAAGAATTGTTAGCACAAATAGAAATAAACAGGTATGAACTGATGGCCATTACAAATATATGGAGCGTAATCTTACTACCTGTTTATGCCATGCTCCCGTTACAGCAAGATGGAGAATTTGGCGACAAGGCGAATCTTCTTTCACTGCAGCGGGATGGGAAAATCCCACTGGTGTGAACAGTCAAAAAATTCCAGCCATGGTTGCAAAGTGACCACGGCTGCTACCTGAATATTCAAGGGTAATTGAAATTTGTTAATTAACAGTGACATTAATACTGACATGAGAGATGACCTTAGTTTAAAATGACAAGATGGTGAATAATGGGTAAATAACAAAGATAAGAAATCATTTGTAAGTATCTTTCAGGCCCAATAACAGTGGCTACACTGTAGGACAGAGTATACAGGAATAAATACCAGGGCTTTTAAGAAAGGTACTGCAATTACCAAGGACAATTCTAATTTACAAACTTATGAATTTAGGAGCAGGAGGAGGCCATTCAGCCACTTGAGCCCAATCTACCATTTAATAAGATCATGACAAATCTGATTGTGACCTATACTTTGCTGTCTATTCCCTATACTCTTTGGGCTTCCTTATCAGTCATGAATCAGCTAACTCAGCTTCTAAAGTATTCAATGACCACTGCCTCCACTGTTCTGAGGAAGAAAATACCAGTCATTGACATAGATTATAAATTGTTGAGGCCCTAGCGCTGATCCCTGTTGCACTCCACTGCTTATATTTTGCTAAGTCATATGTGTGGAACTTGGCTATCAGTTTCTGCTCAGCGATTCTGTGCTGTCGCATGTCGTGAAGCCGCCTTGGAGAACATTTACCCAAAGATCAGAGGCTGAATGCCCGTGACCGATGAAGTGTTTGCCAACAGGAAGGCAACAGTCTTGCCAGGTGATTGTCGAGCAGTGTTCATTCATCCATTGTCGTAGCGTCTGCATGGTCTCCCCAATATACCATGCCTCGGGACATCCTTTCCTGCAGTGTTATCAGGTAGACAACGTTGGCTCAGTTGCAAGAGTATGTGCCGTGCACCTGGTGGATGGTGTTCCCACATGAGATGATGGCATCCCTGTCGATGATCTGGCATGTCTTGCAAAGGTTGCTGTGGCAGGGTTGTGTGGTGTTGTGGTCACTGTTCTCCTGGAGGCTGGTTAGTTTGTTGCGGACAATGGTCCGTTTGAGGTTGTGCAGTTGTTTGAAGGCAAGAAATGGGGGTATGAGGATGGCCTTGGCGAGATGTTCGTCTTCATCAATGACATGTTGAAGACTCTGGAGAAGATGTCATAACTTCTCTGCTCCGGGGAAGTACTGGACGATGAAGAGTACTCTGGCCACTGTGTCCCGTGTTTGTCTTCTGAGGAGGTCAGTACGGATTTTCGCTGTGGCGTGTCGGAACTGTTGATCGATGAGTCGAGCGACATATCTTGTTCTTAGGATGGCATCTTTCAGCATCTGGAGGTGTCTGGCGCAATCCTCCTCATCTGAGCAGATCCTGTGCATACGGAGGGCTTGTCTGCAGGGGATGGCTTCTTTTATGTGTTTAGGGTGGAAGCTGGAGAAGTGGAGCATTGTGAGGTTATCTGTGGGCTTGCGGTACAGTGAGGTGCTGAGGTGACCGTCTTTAATGGAGATGTGCGTGTCCAAGAATGCAACCGATTCCGGAGAATAGTCCATGGTGAGTCTGATGGTGGGACGGAACTTGTTGATGTGATCATATAGTTGTTTCAGTGATTGTTCACCATGAGTCCAAAGGAAGAAAATGTCATCAATGTATCTAGTGTATAGCATCGGTTGAAGGTCCTGTGCGGTGAAGAAGTCTTGTTCAAGCTTGTGCATGAAGATGTTGGCATATTGAGGTGCGAATTTGGTCCCCATGGCTGTTCCGTTTGTCTGGATGAAGAACTGGTTGTTGAAGGTGAAGACATTGTGGTCCAGGATGAAGTGGATGAGCTGTAAAATTGCACCTGGAAACTGGCAGTTGTCGGTGTTGAGGACTGAGGCATTTGCAGCAATGCCATCGTCGTGGGGGATGCTGGTGTAGAGTGCCGAGACATCATTGTGACGAGGAGTGCCCCTGGTTCAACTGCTCCATGTATGCTGAGTTTCTGTAGAAAGTACGTAGTGTCACGACAAAAGCTGGGTTCTTTTGTACAATGGGTTTCAGGATCCCCTCTATGTAGCCGGGGAGATTCTCGCATAGGGTCCCATTACCCAATACGATGGGATGGCCGGGTGTGTTTGCCTTGTGTATGTTTGGAAGGCAATAGAGATCTCCAACGTAGGGAATATGTGGGATGAGAGCACGGAGGATGCTCTGAAGGTCCGGATCAAAGGTCTTGATCAGAGTGTTGAGGTGACGGGTGTGTTCTTTGGTCGGATCTGTGGGTAACTGTCTGTAGTGTTCCTCGTTGTTCAGTTGTCAGTATACTTCTTTGCAGTAATCCATTCTGTTCAGTATGATGATGGTCCCTCCTTTGTCTGCTGGTTTGATGACAATGTTGCAGTTGGTCTTGAGAGTGTGGATGGTGTTGCGTTGTGCTTGGGTGATGTTGGGTGATCTTCTTACTGTATTTACCCCAGTCCAACACCGGCATCTCCACATCATGAGGGCAGGAACATACATAGAAACATACAAGGTTTTAGCAGAAGAAGGCCATTCGGCCCTTCGAGCCTGCCCCGCCGTTCATTACAATCATGGCTGATCATCCAACTCAATAGCCTAATCCTGATTTTTCCCTATAACCTTTGATCCCATTCGCCCTAAGAGCTATATCCAGCCACCTCTTGAATAAATTCAATGTTTTGGCATCAACTACTTCTTGTGATAATGAATTCCACAGGCGCACCACTCTTTGGTGAAGCAATGTCTCCTCACTTCCATCCTAAATGGCCTACCCTGAATCCTCAGATTGTGACCCCCTGGTTCTGGACTCCCCCACCAGTGGGAACATCCTTCCTGCATCTACCCTTTATAATCCTGTTAGAATTTTATAAGTCTCCATGAGATCCCCCTCATTCGTCTGAACTCCAGCAAAAACAATACTAACCTAGTCAATCTCTCCTCATACATCAGTCCCGCCATTTCCAGAATCAACCTGGTAAACCTTCGTTGTACTCTCTTGAGAACAAGAACATCCTTCCTCAGAAAAGGAAACCAAAACAGCACACAATAACTCTAGGTCTGGCCTCATTAAGGCACTGTATAATTGCAACAAAACATCTCCGCTCGAAACTTCTCGCAATGAAGGCCAACATGCCATTTGCCTTCTTTATAGTTCTGCACCTGCATGCTTACTTTCAGTGATTGGTGCACAAGGACACCCAGGTCCCACTGCACACTCCTCTCCCAATTTACAGCCATTCAGGTAGTAATCTGCCTTCTTGTTTTTGCTTCCAAAGTGAATAACCTCACACTTATCCAAATTATACTGCATCTGTCATTGATTAGCCCACTCACCCAACCTGTCCAGATCATTCTGAAGGATCTCTGCATCCTGGTCACAGTTCATCCTCCCACCCAACTTGGTATGATCTGCAAACTTTGAGATGTTACATTTTGTTCCCTTAACCAAATCATTAATATATATTGTGAATAGCTGGGGTCCCAGCACCGACCCCTGTGGCACCCCACTAGTTACTGCCTGCCAATTTGAAAAGCATCCATTAATTCCTACTCTTTGTTTCCTCTCTGCCAAGCAGTTTTCTATCCATCTTAATACACTTCCCCCAATCCCATGCACTTTAATCTTACATGACGATTTCTTGTGCAGAACTTGGTCAAACACTTGCTGAAAGTCCAAATATACCACATTGATAGGTTCCCCCTTGTCAACTGTACTAGTTATATCTTCAAAGAATTCCAACAGATTTGTCAAGCATGATTTCTTAAATCTATGCTGATTCTGTCTGATCCTACTACTGCTTTCTAAATGCTCTGCTATAAAATCCTTGATAATGGATTTGAGAATTTTCCCCTCAACCAATGTTAAGCTTACTGGTCTATAATTCCCTCTTTTCTCTCTACCGCCCTTTTTGAATATTGGAGTGGCATTAGCTACCCTCCAATCTGTATGAATGATTCCAGAGTCTATGGAATCCTGGAAGATGGCCACCAATGCATCCACCATTTCTAGAACCACTTCCTTAAGTACACTGGGATGTAGATTATCAGACCTTGGGGACTTATCTGCCTTCAATCCCATCAATTTTCCCAGTACCACTTCTCTACTAATATAGATCTCCCTCAATTCTTCCTTCTCACTAAATCTTGCATTCTCCAATATTTGCATTTGTGTCTTTTGTGAAGACAGAATCAAAGTATGTATTCAGTTAAGAACATAAGAACATAAGAAATAGGAGCAGGAGTAGGCCATCTAGCCCTTCGAGCCTGCCCCGCCATTCAATAAGATCATGGCTGATCTGTCGTGGCTCAGTTCCACTTTCCCGCCCTCTCCCCATAACCCTTAATCCCCTCTCTTATCAAAAACCCATCAACCCGCTTCTTAAAAATATTTAGCGAGGCAGCCTCCACCACTTCAACGGGCAGAGAATTCCAGAGATTCACCACCCTTTGAGTGAAGAAGTTCCTCCTCAACTCCGTTCTAAACCGCCTCCCCTTTATCTTGAGGCTGTGCCCCCAGACCATTTCTTTGGCCCCCATTTATATATTCCCCTATTTCTGTCTATAGGGTCCCACATTTGTCTTCACCAACCTCTTTCTCTTCACCTATCTACAGAAACTCTTAGTGTCAGTCTTTGTTCCCTGCAAGCTTACTTTTGTACTGTATTTTCTCCTTCTTAATCAATCCCTTCGTCCTTCTTTGCTGAATTCTAAACTGCTCCCAATCCTCACCTATTATGTTTCTTCGCCCATCTGTATGCTTCTTCTTTAGATCAAACATTTTCTCTAATTTCCTTTGTAAACCATGGATTGGCCCTCTTACTCATTTTGTTTCTGTGCCAGACAGGAATAAACAGTTGCTGCAGCTTTCCCATACATTCCTAGAATGTTTACCTTTGCCTATCCACAGTCATCCCTTTAAGTAACTTTCCCCAATCTATCAAGACCAACTCACTTCTCATATCCTCATAGTTTCCTTTATTATGATTCAGCATCCTAGTCTCTGAATCAATTACTTCACTCTCCATCTTGGTATCTACATCTTGTAATGTTCCCTTCACATAGAAAGAATGGGTAAGATATTGGACAAGGACCATCGGTCAACGGGCTGCAATCTCTAATTCAACTCATGTCAGGAGTCAACAGAGATAAAATTTGGTGGGAAAACTTTCATTTGTGTTGGCAATGATTTGGGAACTGGTTATTTAACTGACAAAACAAGTGTTTAGAAGGAATCATTCTACTGATGTATTGATAAAGTGATTCAACTGAACAGGATTCTAACAGCAATACTTTTTACTGTTAGTTATTGAAAGGACACAGAAGAGAACAATCAGTACGATTATAGGCATGAAAGGACTGGATTATGAGGAATGATTATTTATACTGGGAGCATTTACATTGAAAAGAGAAGAGTGAGAGGTAATATAATTACTCTTTATAGGATTCTGAAGAGGCTTGATAATGCAGACGATGATAGGTTGCTTCATCTTTTCCGCAGGGACACAGCTTGTGATTGACCTGGGGTAAATTTAAAACTAACCTTCAAAAAAAATATTTCAGTAAGAACCAATCTATGGATCAGGCTCATTAGAAAACATTTTTGTTTATTTTGCAAATGTAGATTAAATAGATTTAATTCAGAAAATATTTGAAAATATTTGGAATACAGTCAATGAGTAATTTGAGACATATATGTGCTAAGTGTAGCATTCTTGAGAAGAAAAAGGTGCCTTTGGGCCTAAGATGCCTAAAGTTCTCCAACACTGAGTCTTTCTTTGTCATATCTGGGTCTGTTGTAGACTAACTGATAGAGATCAATGGTGATGATTCGTCAATAACTAATTAGTCAATTAGTCGATTATCATTATAGTATGTGGCTACCAGGATGGCAGAAAGTATGCGCAAGTAGCCTATTTTCATCCAACAAGTTCAACGTACTGAAATCTGTAGAAGACTCAACAAAAATATCTGCAAAGTCATGTTACATATGAAACAAAGGACCACATTCAGGGATTCACACATTGAATGAGAAACAGCAAAAGAGTTTATTGATATCTTAGGGGAAATGTTTGTGGTCCTGTGAGTAATTGCTGGGTGCAGCCAGGACTGGAAGATCAGAATTATTGAAAATGTTTATGAAGGAGGTCACCTATTTCTTTCCCCTATTAATTCAGACAGAAAGACAATTCAGTTTGTTTTTTTTTACAGTGAGTGCACTCCAGCAAGCCTGACTGCAGATCAAAGAACATTTCACCTATTATGTCCTGAACCCTCATTCCATTCCTCTTTTTAGTACATAAGGGTTAAATTGGCAGGGCAATATCATTATTTTTGGCAGCAGTTGTCATGGCTGACAGCACATTCCCGTGACCAAACAAATTCTGTTTTCTTACATGATTTGAACTGCGGTGATGCTAGGTTTTTGTTTCACTGTATGTGGTAGGTTTTAGGAGTAGAGGGAGATACCACACTCACTGCAAAGAAAAAGAAAAGTGAAAGAAAAGACAGCACCTACAACAGTGCAGTACCTACTCAATACTGCACTGATGTTGGCTGAGAAAATGAGTTCAATTCTCAGGAATGAGGCTAAAATCCCAAAGCTTCAGATTCAGACACAAGAGAAGGATGCTTAAAATCACAAAAGAAAATTAGGAGACATGCCAAAGGGGCTTCGGATTTACGATCATCCATTTTACACTGCTACAGAAAGTCAACATCTAACCCAAATGTGAAACAAAACCTAATATTACCACGTAATAAATCATGTAACACAACAGAATTTGTTGGGTGATAGGAATGTGCTGTCAGCCATGACAAAAGTAATGATATTGCCCTGCCAATTTAACCCTTATGTACTAAAAAGCAGAATCCAGAATAGAACAAAGAAAAGTACAGCACAGGATCAGGCTCTTTGGCCCTCCAAGCCTGTGCCGATCATGATGCCCTAACCAAACTAAAAAAAAGCCTTCTGTCCTTACTCAGTCCATATCCCTCTACTCCTTCCCAACCCTATTCATGTACCGATCCAGATGCTTCTTAAATGTTGCTAATGGAGTGAGGGTTCAGGATATAATAGGTGAAATCTTCCTTGATCTGCAGCCAGGCTTGCTGGATTGCCAGAGTGAGGCAAATAATGGATTACTTTGGCACCATTTAAGTGTTATTTTCTTCAAACATGATTTCAAATTGGAAGTTATTCACACAACTTTTCACCCATGTTCCTACTTCTAATATTGTTGTGCCAAACATCATCCTTTGAATGGGAGGCCAAGTAGAGAGGGTTGTGCCAGTACACTGTTGCTAGGAGGTAAGCACTCAGACAACTCTCCCTGGAAGTTTCCTAGGGAACATTTAACTCCCCCAAGGTGGTGTGCAGCTGAAACTGATAATTCGACAACGTCCCAGCTGCAAATTCTCATCTGCCAGTGTGCACCTCAAGAATAAGGTGAATCTTCTAAATTAAAATATCATTGTTTTGCTCAATTCAGTGAACAAACAAAGTTAGTTTTAAAAGCAAAAAGGCAAACAATTTTTGAAAAAAAGCTAATTTTGCAGCATGAATCAGCTGAGAAAAAAACTTGCTGCACTGTTATTTCAGTTATTATCAGGGATGAGTCAGGATGTTTACCTGAAAAAAAAAGCTGAAAATGTAAAATTGTTGAAAGTACACTATATCCCAAGAGATGTCATTTTTTCCATACCAATATCTCTGATGCACTTTGTGATGTCAGTAATGCACAAATTTGTTTTTCCTTTTAAATAGCGTACAGTAAAAATAATTCAATAACCCCCAAATGAACGCAGAAAACCTTAAACTTTCTCAAATCACCAAAACATTTTAAGTTCTAAATAATGGATACAAATTATGAATATCAGTTGGCTGAATATAAGAAATTATCTTGCACTTATATGGTGCTTTTTTGCATCCTAAGTGCTTCACAGCCAATAAAGTACTTTTGAAGCGTAGTTACTGTAGTAACTCAAAGAAAGATGGCAACCGCTCTGCCCACAGCAAAGCCCTCTTAACAAAAATATCATAATGACCAGGACACTCGGAAGAACTCTCCTGCTCTTCCAGGAATAGTGCCATAAGCAATAGGACTGTCACTGTAATGCAGTGTATAGCACTCTTGTACAGGCACATTATTATACAGATATAACACAGATCAGACAGCTACAAGTGGTGACTACAAGTACATCATTGTGCAATACTGAATAAATGATGGTCTGGGCAATTAGAGAATCAGGTTTCAGTGCAGTTATTAAATGACTGGTTGGATTTGGAACTAGACCGTCCTGGCACTAAATTTAATGCAAATGTACCCAATTGTTTTGTACTGTTTAATCTACAAAAGCTACGTACAATCGATATTCATAGGTGCCAATGTTGTTAGAATTTCAAAAGCCAATTAACACATTAACCTGGTTCAATTTTGAATATAGTTGTAATAATAAACACTAAAATGCTTTGCTGTACTGCTTTAGATATACCATTCATAATTTAAACTTCAACCATATTACGCAGCACACACTTTATGCTGCAGATGTATTAATTGTACAACTCTGCAGAGAAATGCTCCAATACCAAGGCTAGCATTCTTCTCAGCTTTCAATTGCATTCCTTCTTTGCATTGATGGGAGCACTTTTAAGATCCATATCCAAAACAGAAAAAGATACTAATTTAGTTTCTGGCATGAAAAGTAAGAATAATTTAAAAAATCCTCGGTTCAAATGCTTTGTAAGGCATATTTCAGTTCACTCCCCAACTTTAATTAGCTCCGTTATAAATAATAAATTAGCTGATTAATACAACTGTCAGTTCCAGAGAAGTGACAACTCTATAATATATTTGAATTCACCTCTCAAAGATACATTTTGAGATGAATCTACAATGACCAGAGGAAAGTTACAAAACAGTTTCAATTGAAATAAAAAAAGATGTTATTTCCTCTCAGGATTGTACTTTAATTCAGCTATATTTCATAAGGGAGGTTAACAAAGCAATCTGCAGCTTCACATGGACATTCACCTGAAACCTTATAGGAAACAAAAACTAAGCCAGGTACAATCAGAATTTACTTCTCATTGTTAATCAGACTGCAGTGTCTGCTTCGAACAATTGGTATATAATGATGTGTGCAGTTTCACGGCTGATGTTTGTCATGTATTTAGATGATTATGTACTTACACACAAGACAGAGTGATGCACCTCCCTTTAAGTAAATCATACAGGAAAACCTCAACGTATATATAGGGGGCAATTCTCCAACCTCGCTGCAGGTCACACTGGTCCCAGGGAATATCATGCGTGCCTCAAAATCAGTTTTGCGCCTGACGCCAAATGGTTTGCAATTCCCGCAGCCCCTTTCTAACGGTGTGAGCTGGATTACATCCTGAAAGGGGACCAGACCAATTATCATATTTAAAGCAGTATTTAAAAATGCATAGCTTGTTCAAACCCCAGCGCACGGAATTCTCTGGCCTGCGGGTATGGTGCAATAATGGTGAGAATCACTACTGGGGTCCACCAGTGGAGTTATGCTGGGGGGGATCGGCAGTCAA
Organism: Carcharhinus amblyrhynchos; assembly: GCF_965287045.1. Lineage (NCBI taxonomy): Eukaryota > Metazoa > Chordata > Chondrichthyes > Carcharhiniformes > Carcharhinidae > Carcharhinus > Carcharhinus amblyrhynchos. Next base: position 40,103,688 of record NC_137333.1, on the reverse strand, counting down.
CGAAGTCCCCCCATGGTTGGGGCCATGGCCAGCCAATGCCCGTTGGGCAGTGTCGACCTGGGGGTGCCCACCTGGCACACCTGCAACACTGGCAGTGAACACCTGGCACACTGGTGATGCACACCAGGCTCTCCGGAGGTGCAGGTTGGGCATAATCATTGTGCCAGGGCAGCGCCAAGGGGGTGGGACCTGAGTGATGGCTGAAACAAAGAAGGTGGGGGGGGTCTATGCGGGGTGGTCATGCAGGGGTGGATCACACCAGCGGTCATGATGAGGGTGCATAGTGGGAGTCAGGCAGGAGTAAATCAAGTAAATCCAAGTATCGAATATAAATGTTGGAGTGTTATGGTAAAGTTATATAAGGCATCGGTGAGGCTGAATTTAGAGTATTGTGTACAGTTTTGGTCACCTAGTTACAGGAAGGATGTAAATAAGGTTGAAAGAGTGCAGAGAAGGTTCACGAGGATGTTGCTAGGACTTGAGAAGCTGAGTTACAGAGAGAGATTGAATAGGTTAGGATTTTATTCCCTGGCGCGTAGAAGAATGAGGGGAGATTTGATAGAGGTGTATAAGATTTTGATGGGTATAGATAGAGTGAATGCAAGCAGGCTTTTTCCACCGGGGTTAGGGGAGAAAAAAAAAGAGGGCATGGGTTAAGGGTAAAAGGAGAAAAGTTTAAAGGGAATATTAGGGGGGGGCTTCCATGCAGAGAGTGGTGGGAGTGTGGAATGAGCTGTCGGATAAAGTGGTAAATGCGGGGTCACTTTTAACATTTAAGAAAAACTTGGACAGGTACAAGGATGAGAGGGGTATGGAGGGATATGGTCCAAGTGCAGGTCAGTGGGATAGGCAAAAAATGGTTCAGCACAGACAAGAAGGGCCAAAAGGCCTTATCCTGAGCTGTAATTTTCGATGGTTCTATGGGTTCCATTGAGAGGGTTCCAATGCCGACGAACCAGGTCAGGGAGGAGGTGGGGATACACATTGCCGATGAGAGGGGGGCTGGAATGGGGAGTCCTGATGTCCACAGGGGGAGGGAGGAAGTCTCCCATTGCACTTGAGAGATCAGATCAGCTTTGCGTAGCAGCACCCAAGTGCTCTGAAGCCAGACTCACCAGCGTGAATAAGCCCCAGTACTCCCAGGCCCTGCACGAAATTCCTAATTCTCCAAAAAAGTGATTGTGGAAGGATTCCAATGTGGCACGTGCCTGAGAGATTGGTGCAAATCACTCCATTATTCTTGCCGTTATGACACTCAGAGCCAGATTCTCTGTCCTCTCTAACGACAGCGACAGGACGTGAACGGCCAGATAATTTTGAATACTACATTCTTTATTAAATGTTCTCTCAACCCATCCTGCCACCTTCTATAAGCTATGCACGTTTACATGCAGGTTCCTCTGTTCCTATACCCTTTTAAGGTCTGTGCCCTTTGTTTTATATTGTCTCTCCATGTTCTTCCTATCAAAATGTATTACTTCACATTTCTACACATTGAATCTCATCTGCCACCTATCTATTTTGTCCAAGTCCTTTTGAAATTCTATACTGTTCTCCACACAGTTTACAATACTTCCAAGTTTTGTGTCATCTGTAAACATTGAATGCTGTGCACCATGATCTAGATCATTAATATATATCAGGAAAAGAAAAGTCCTGACTGAGGTTCTTTATTTTAGGTGAGATCATATTATCAATAAGAGTTCCAGCAATGCTGCTTTTTTGTGGGACATGTGGACTATTCTTTGTTTCAATCCCACTCAGGTCCCCTTTTTCATCTTTTTCTTTAGTACATTGGTAACCATATTGATGCTGTTTTCTGCTCTCACCCAAAACTGAAAATTTAATCAACTTTGCTTCCAATTTCCACCTTTCCTTCACCTTCACTTGGCTCACCACGATCTTTTCTATTTGCTTCCTCAATTTCTCTGTTTCTAGTTCTGAGATGTGGAGATGCTGGCGATGGACTGGGGTAAACACAGTAAGAAGTCTCACAACATCAGGTTAAAGTCCAACAGGTTTATTTGGTAAACCTGTTGGACTTTAACCTGGTTTTGTGAGACTTCTTACTTATTTCTGAGGACAGGTTATTGATCAATATCCACTATAAGCACACTGACTCACAGTTAACTTGACTATACTTCCATTCTCCCTGTTTCTTCAACTACTTTGAAGCTATTTTGACAATGCTTCCTATGCGTCTCTTCTTTCCCTCAACAGAGAATTTCTACCTTTACGGTTAATAAGGCCCTAGATCACATTATCACATTTTCTCATTCTTCCGCTGTTACGAATATCTCTCCCTCCCAGGCCATGTTAGTTCCCCTTGGCCTCCTCACCGTCAACTCTAACAGCTCCAGAAGGGGAGGTTACGTCCTCTGCTATTTCCACCATTTCCAGCACGATGGCACCAGCAAACACATCTTACCCGCTCCTCCTTTCCCTTTTCAGCATTCCAAATGAATCATTCCCTCTGTGGCTTTGTTCTACTTCTCATGTACCTGCAACATGCCCTCCCTTTTCTTTCCCATGGCACCTTTTTGGCCAGTGCAGTAGATGCAATGTCAGCCCTTTTATCCATACAGACCACCCAGATGTAACAATAATTTACTCGCGCCGCTGCAATTTTATCACTTTATTCAGTGCTCACATTGCAGTTTCCCAATATACTGAGGAAACAAAGCACAGGATGGCTGATCACTTTGTGGAACAATTCCATTCAGTTCACAAGCATGATTTCAAGCTTCTGGTTGCTTGCCATTTTAATTCTTCATTCCACTCGCATTCTGGCTGTTCTGTTTACAGATTCCTACACTGTTCCCATGAAGCTCGAGGATCAGCACCACCATCTTTTGTTTAGCTCTTCTGGACTAAATGCTAAGTCCAACAGTCTCAGATCATTTTGATTTCAGATCATCTACCTTGCATTTTTTTTTGTTTTTGGACAGTGGTGGCTTTGATTCTGCTTTCACATTTCCATTAGGCCCATCTTTTGTTATTTATCTCATTACTATTTCCTTTTGCCCTAGCCCATCATTTGTTTTATTATTTAATCTCTCCTGTCTCCTACCTTTTCACAGACCTCCCCTTTAGTTCGTTCCCCCCACCACATCCAACACTGGCCCTTTCTTCTATCTCTAGACTTGCTTAAAACCTGTGGGAGTAAAACAAAAGTACAGTTTTATCAAATTTATATTTGTATTGGTAAACATTTGAAATAAGGTATAGGGGAGATTCTCGTACCCCACTGTGCTGCTTGAGTAACGCATCAGACAGGAGATATCAGCAGGGGGCCAGGCAGTGTTTTTCAATGTAATCAGCCTCGTGCTGGAAATCGGCACGAGGCTGATTACCATATTGAAATGTCAATTTCAATATGATTAGTGGGCCCGGCTTGCTAGTGTCTCACCAACCCCTCATGGGAGAGATTCCCACTACTGGGGATTAAAGCTGGCCCTCATTAATGGGGACTCTGGAGTGCAGCGTGCCAGAGATTCATGAAACTAAGTACATCCAAAAAACTGATGGAAAAATTTAGTCTTTTTTGGGAGGATCAGCCCCATAATTTAAAGTGGTTTTAATTTGATGTTTCTGCGCCTGGAAAGGTAAAATCTATAGCTACGATTCATGTTTGACAAAGGTATGTTATGTGTGGGGGTTGGTTAAATTCGAATTGTGATTCTATTGTGCTTAGAGAGGGTTAGGACATGAAAAGTCCTTAGCAGCTGGAGAACCTTGTAAAGTAGAAAATCTTTTACGTTTTAGCTTTAGCTGAATATGTTGCAGTCAGGAGACAGGACACTGGGAAGTGAATATCTCTCATCTCTGCCAGAAAGAAGCTGTACAGAACGAGGGAGTTACAAATATGCAGGCTTCCTATGGAGCAAGGTACAATCCAGATAACCAGGGATCTAGAAAAGAAGGAATGTCTTTAGATGACTGAACTAGAAAATGGAGGCCAAATATTGTTCAGAAGAAATCGAGGAAGAGTAAACTAAATGTTCTGTGTTAAAGAGGAAATTGCAGCAACCAGATTTAAAGTGGGACAGCAGACTTCAGAGACAATTGAAACATTTGCTGCAATTTTACTGGAGTCTGGGAATTGTGAGTTACAGCAATGTGAACAGTTTGTACAGCAGTCAAGACAAAGAAATCCTAAAGAGTTGTGTATATCCTGGACAGGACTCACTGTTAAAAGTGGAGTGAGAGCTTTACTGAAGTGTCATTTAGAGAACCTGGACTGTATTTCAGAATACAAACCGCCAGGGGAAAGCAATATTATGAGAAGAGTTTAAAGCATGTCTTTGGAAGTGAAGTTTGAAAACTTTTATCTGGGGGAATTCTGAGGAGAAATCCTCAAACACTGACTTGGATTCAGAGGAGAGTATGTGTATTTGATCAAAGTCACCAGTGTGCTTAAATGGGACTTTGTGTTAATGAGACCATTGTAAAATGTGCTTTGTAATTCATGTTAATCTTAAATCTGTGTGTATTTGTTAAATTAATGGGGGAGTAAAGAAATATATTATAATCAATTCTTTTCATGTTTAAAAAATCTTTTCTTTGTTGTTAAAACTAATTAGTGGTTCTGTGACTCTCTTCCTCCCCACTTTATTAAAAGTAGAAGTTATGGAAAGTGATCTTACAAAAAAAAATCTAAGTGCTGAATGAGTGTGAAAATGGGAAAGAATCTTGCTTTGTTTTGGACGAGTTAAAAGTCATTTTGAGGAAAAAATGAAGCAAGATGTTTCCTGCCAGTAGGAGGAGGGGTAGGGCCTAAGCTCACTAAAAGCTGACAGCTTGCAGCAGAGTTTGCCACTGTGCATTTGTGGAACTCTCTGCTTTGTGCTATTGCGCAGAACCGAGAGATCTGTCAGTCACCTTCCCACTTCTCTTGCTGCCCTCCACGACTGAACCCCCCTCAGCATGGAGCAGCCGATCGCCAGTTGCAGAGTGCAAAGCTTCCTGTTTCCTCCCCACATCCAAGTTGCGGATTGCACAGCATCTCTCCACCCGCCTTCAACTTAGGCCCTGATCCCTCCCATGATTCCCTGCCCCTTTAGGCCCGATTTCCTTGGCACTGCCCAGTGCCTACTGGCCACTGCCAGTGTGCCAGGTTGACAGCGCCAGGGTGCCAGGCTGTCAATTCTAGACTAGCACTGCCCAAGGGGCACTCCCAGGCACCCCTTTGCCCCCAGTCTTCTGGGGGGCCTCTATGGCCTCTGGTTCTACCAGTGACGCTGTCATGACAAGTCCCCGTTGATGAGGACCATCATACATGATCCTCACTGGTGAGGACCTTCACCAATGAGACTGCTAAGGCAAGTGAGCCCCGAAGATTACATCCTGGGTTTACTTGTAATATTTAAATTCTACTTTAAATCAAATTTAAATGTTACAATCAGCCTTGCTCCATTTTCGGATGCAAGGCTCATCTCACCGTCTATCTGGTGCCACTAAGATCACGAGAGGCAAGAAATTGGGCAGCAAACCCGATTTTTCAGATCTCTCACAATCTTACTGGCTTGCCCCGCCCATCAACCAGCCAGGTGAGATGGTAAGATCACCTCTGTGGTCTTTTGAGCCAGGGTTTCATTCTGGGATCTGCCCTTCCAGTTATAATATCAACTGGGATTGTAAGATCTGTTAGATTTCAAGCTTTGTTTCCAATTCCCAGTTCACTTTAGCTATTTCTGTTTTCATGTCTTCAGTAACTTATTTAAGTTTAAAGCACTAATCTTGGATGCATTCTTCTCTCCCACAAATTTAATTTAAAATTCAGGCATATAATGATTGTTGCTATTTGCTTCACTATGAGATTATCAATTAATCCTATCGCATTGCAATATCAGGCGTAGCATAATCTGCTCTCTGGTTGGCTCCAGAATGAGCTATTCTGAGATACTATCCCAAAAACATTCTTCTATGCAACCCTTGCCTTTCCGATTTTTCCAACCTATACATAGAATAAAAACCCCCATGACTATCATCATACCTTTCTGACAAACTCCCATAATCTGTTCCTTTATACTCCATCCTATTGTGTAGTTACAATTATATTGTCTCTATATCACTCCCACAAGTGACCTCTTGAGGTGGTAGACGGAAAGAACACGTACACACACTGCACCTGTTTCAGCTTCACAAAGTGAAAGCCATTTGCTGAGTCATTCCTGAGTGCAATGTCTTGATCAATTAGGTTAAAATGTGCAACACTGCTTGGTAGTTAATTGTCAGTCACCTAGTGCATTCTAAATGGCAATGCTGCTACCAATCAGAGATACTTGCTAATCAATCAGCATTTTTTTCTCACACAGTACAAATTGTTGTTTTCCCCTTGAAGTGGTATTCTTGTGAAAGTGCCCTGATGAATGCAAGATGAAAAGCTTTAACATGTTCCTTACAATACAGATGAGATCATTATAAATGTTATTTTTTATCAAATTGCATGAGTTAGATTTTAATTTTTCTTATTTATGCACCATTTTGCATCTTTTAGTATACTTACCACATTAAATTTTATTTTCTCTAGCCTGGCACCTTCAGCTAATATACTGGACAAACAGGGAGGTGAAAATGGACTTGGGTGGCGATGCACAACAGGCATTGGTTGCCTGTTATACAAGTCCACTTATTTCGATGGGAATAAATATGAGGTAAGCCATGTAATAGATGACAACATCAATTTCACCCTTACAATCTGCTTGCAGCCCTTATTAATGCTTCCTTGGAGTCGATTGCTAGGGGACAGCAGAAGACATTTAGACCTTTCTCACTGATGCTTCTCCTTGGCTTTTTATCTCTTGCATTGTTAAAGCTGCCATTTATTATACTTTGTTTACATGTTGATAAATAATTCAAAGTAATGTATTTTTGCCTTCTGTCTTAATTTTATAATTGTCATTTTATTTTTCTGAAGTTTTTTTGTCAACAAATAAAAAATTGTCAAATTGAATTTACAGGGATTTAGTTCTCAGCCAGAGTCCATTGTTGCCTTGAAGCAATCTTTACATTCCCAGGTCATAAATATTGTAGGCAACATAGATCTGTTTTTATATCTGCTTTGTTTTGTTCAGAAGAGGAAAAGCATTTGTGTTAGTTGTTAAGCTATTACAGAAATGTCTACATGCAAAAAGACAATACCAAAGAGGGTACATTTTGTATCAGCATTCAAGTATGCATGGAAACTGTGAATCTGGCTCTAATCCAGTTGCAAGTTGCAAAAAACTTGCTAAATTTAACAGTGTGTAAAGAAAAGGGAATCTAATAGCGTCCTCACTAAAACTATATCATCAAACCTTTTCATACAGAACCAATAAGCTGTCATATATATTAAACCCAAGGAAGCAATGGCTATAAGGCAGTTGGTATTACTTGATTAAACAGAAAAGATAAGTCAAATATCTAATAATAAACAGCCTCTTATTTTATTAATTAATGTTAAAATCTGAGAAGCCCACATTTCCTTAATTACATAAATGAGTGAACAATGCAGCTATTTAACAATGTTTCAATATCCTTTCATTATCCCAGGCTAGAGAAATTCTATGCAACAACGAAAATACAATGTTGTTCAATCAAGGCACAGCGCTCACTCTGGTAACACACATCAGTGCTGCTGTCAATAGCTGTTCTGAGAATAATGATATTGAAAGTGTTCAACAAGAGAAAACCAGCATCTCAATATGACTGGGCAGCAAATAATTTAAAAGCTACCACAGCACATTTTAATGAGAAATCTTGCACACTCAATGCCCTAAATATTCAAACATATTAAATAGAGATTATAGCATGACAATGAACCGTAAGCCATGTACACATGTCTTTGGAAAGGCTATTCTGCTACCAACACAACTTTTGAATACATAAGGCATCTTGTTCCTAACAATTTAGAAATATATAAAAATATATGTACAATATCATAAAAATAGTGAAAGTAATGTAACAATTTGCACAGCCACTTCCTGTCCTTCTTATTCTTGTTAATGTTACACTGCCAGCCTCCTTTCCATCATGATTGTCACCACTCTCCTCCATTTCATGTTCACTTTCATTGGCCTCAGGTCCCTTTTTACCATAATAACTATGGACTCAATGGCTATTCCAATATGATGAGATGAAACTGACTGGGAGGAGACACCTGAAGGGAATAAATAGCAGTGTGGACGAGTTGGGCTGAATTGCCTCTTTCACCGCTGTAAAATCTGCATAATTCTGTGTAACCTCCCACAGCCTGACAAATCTCCAAAAATTCTGCATTCATCCAACTCTGGCCTCTTCTGCATTTCTCACTTTTTTGCCTCTAAAATTGGTGGCTGTGCTTTCAGACAGGTTGGCTTCAGCTCCAGAATTCCCCCCCCAAAGATCTTTGCCTCTTCATCTCTCTGCTTTTATGGCACACAAAATACAGCACAGAAACTGGCCACTTGATCTGAATGCTCTAAGTCGTGCATGCTGCACACTAGCCTCCTTCTACCCTACTTAATCTAATACTTCCTGAAAATTCTTCTCTTCCTTTGTCTTCATGCACTTATCAACTTACCTTTAAAGGTATGTGTGCCTATTTGGCTTAACTATTCCACATAGCAGCAAGTTGCACATTCCAACTACTCTCTGGGTGAACAATTTTCTCCTAAATTAACTGGATTTACTGGTGATTATTTTATATTGATGACCCCTTAGTATGATCTCCCAAGAAATATTAGAAGAATATTCACATAGAAACATTAGGTCACTTTTCAGTCTTCTCTTCCCCAGAGTAAAGAAATGCCTTCAGAATATTTTTTATACATTAAAAGCACTATATAAATACAAGTTTTTTTTAAAGCAGTGATACTTTAATGTACTCTGTGACACCAGAACATTGAGACCCATGTTTTGTAAACGTTGTCGTGGAGATTCATGGCAATCGCAGAGAGTCATGACATTTAATAGCTGACAGCCCATGCTTTGCATTAGCTAATTTATTTATTATTAAATCTAAAATTGTAATGTTATATCGTAAACAGCAATCACAATTGAAAAAATTGAATGACTGCATTTACGTTACATTTTCCTGGCAATTTGTACCCATTCTCAAGAATCAATTTTAGGGAAATAAATCTTACACGTTTAAATCCCTAACAATGAAGGGCCATTGAATATGATCTTTGTAAAATAGCTTTAAAGACAAGTCAAGTTCCAGGTGCTTTTATTGTAATTATAATCGGGTTTATCTGGCAGCAATTCTAATGAGGTCAGATTTTCATTAAATTACCCCTCGGAACACACAGTGACCTCAAGAAATTAAAAATTAATTAATGTTTACAATGCCTTTGATGCAGAAAGAAGTCCCAAGGCACTTCTCTCGAATGTATTCAGACAAAGATATCAACATCGAGCACAAGGACATATTAAGAAAGGCGAGTAAAATCTTGGCTGAAGAAATATGTTTCAGAGAATCTTGCAGCAGGAGTGGAAGCTGGAGCGGCGCAGATATTTATGAAGAGAATTCCAGAGCTTATGATGGAATAGCTAAAGACACAAGTGTTAATGTTGGCACAAGAGTAGAGGATAAAGCCAGGGTTGGAGCAACAAAGTGAGCTGAATGGAAAAAGATTGGAAAGGGGAAGGCCATGAATGTATTTAAAGACTAAAATGAGAAATTTAAAACCAGGCATCAGGGGAACAGGAGTCAATGACGGTTAGCAAAACAGGAGGCAATGGGTGAGTGGAAACTTGATGCAGGTAAAAGATGGTTTCATTTATGAAGGGTGATGTTGGGAGGCCATCGGCTAAGCATAAGAATAGTCAATTCTGATCATGACAAAGGCATGAAGGTGGTTTCACCACAAGACAGATGTGGCAACAGATGATGTTACAGTTCCTGGAAGCAGGCACTCTTTATGATGGAGAGGATATGGGGCCAAAAATTCACCCTGAGGTGAAGGCTGTGGAGGAGGATCAAACTAATGGCTAGGGTACAGTGATTGTGTTGATGCCAAATGTTTGACTGGAGGATAATGTGGTTGATCCAGTACTGGATATCAAACAAGTAGTCAATCAAGATAGAAGCACTGGAAAGGTAACATAGAACTGGTGTCATCAGGTTACATGTGGAACATGACACATGTCATCAGATAATGGGGTCATTTAAAATGCAAAAATGGGTGAGTTTGAATTGAATTTCCAATTTCCTTAGATCCAGGAATAGTCCCATCAGATTGGAAGTTGGCAAATATTACAACATTTTACAAAAATAAAGGGAAAAATAAATAGTGAACTAGAGACCAGTTAGCCTAACATCAGTTGTTGGCAAAATGCTGGAATCTACTTTTAAGGGAGTCGTAACTTTGCACTGAGAAAAGCATTGTCAACATGGTTATGACAGGAACACCTTGTTTGGCCAAGTTATTAAGAGTTTTTGAGTATGTAGCCTGTAGATTAGATAAAGGAAAACAATTATATATGCATATAAAGTATAACTAGATTTCCAAAAGCCATTTGATAAATGCCATACAAAAGGTTAATAGGCATGACAACTGCTCATGGAGTTGGGGCTAATATACTAGCATGAATAGAGGGTTGGTTAACAAATACAAAACAGAGAGTGGGCATAAATGGGGCTTTGACAAGTTGGCAGGCAGAGATTAGTGGAGTAGTACAAGGATCAGTGCTGGGGCCTCAGCTTTTACTGATAACTTAGATGAAGAGATAAAGAATAATGCGTCTACATTTTCTGATGATATCAAGCTAGGCGGAAAATTAGGGGGTGATTCTCCCAAAAAACGTCAGCAGACTTCAGTAGGACTGGAAGATTCAGGACTGGCGCTTTTCGTGTCAAAGGTTTAGTTTCCAACCCTGGCACGGCATTGGTTACCATCAGCTTTATATATATTTTTTAAACAATCATTGTCTCTTTTTAAACACACCAGGTACACAGGTGCCATCAATACTGCAAACGCCCCAGTATTCTCTCTGTACGTGCGCTGGGATGGGGTGGGGGGTGGTGGCGTTTGAAGTGCATGGCTTTATTTCCAGCAGTAGGGCCAGTAGATCCTGCCCATGATGGGAAGGATTCTAGAATAAAGCTGATGAATGTGAACAATTCAATGTTTGGTGCACAGGCACACCAAGAAGTATGGAGGAGCCCAGCACTGAATTTTCACATTGATTCATAGAAACTAGAAGCAGCAGGCCATTTAGTCTTTCGAGCTTGAAAGAGTTTGAGTCTCTGAGCTGTACGTACAACTTGTAGTCTATTCTTTCCGGCATGGAATTGGTAGCCAACTTCATTTGCACACCTGCAGACCTGGCCATGATGCAATATCTGCTGACTGATGTCCCAGCTTCAACTGCAGCACAAGCAGAAGCAATCTAACATCTGGGTGCTGCTGTGAAAGCTCAGTCTTCCATCATACAAGGTCAGCTTGCTGCCATGCAAGTTTAGATTGCTGGCCTCTTGCCAGTCTTCAAAGGGATTTGCAATTCTGCAATCTGTCCTCCAACACATTATTAGGGTTTCTAATGTGCCACCCTGGGGAAGTGGCAGTGACTCCATGGAACATGAAGCTGCTGTCCTCGCCCAAGATAGCATTCATCCTTCCTCGCCCAGAAAGGCAGCATTTATCCTTCCTCTCTGCCTTTCCCCTACGATCCCTGCAGTCTGTCTGTAAGTCCAAACTGCTATCAACAAGACCAAGATTATTCAGTTTGGAGCAGAATTTTTAAGAACAGAATTGCTCTAGTTCATTCTCTGAGACTACCTATAGTCTCCACCCTGAAAATCATTAGCCTTCCACCATTCGTCCGGCAACCACTCGGATAGCACAGTGCAAATAGTGGCACATAGAAGGCAGAGACATAAGGGACTGAGAAAGGTTTAAGTTTGCGTACAGCATGGCATGATTTGGTTTACAAATTTGGTTTACAATATCTTTTTTTTGTTGTCTTTTATTTTTGCAATTTAGCCAGGAGGGTTCTGTGATTGTTAGAGAGAATGTAAGATGTCTAACGGAGTTGAGAAGGAACTTCTTCACTCAAAGGGTGGTGAATCTCTGGAATTCTCTGCCCGTTGAGGTGGTGGAGGCTGCCTCGCTAAATATTTTTAAGACGCGGGTTGATGGGTTTTTGATAAGTGAGGGGATTAAGGGTTATGGGGAGAGGGCGGGAATGTGGAACTGAGCCATGACAGATCAGCTATGATCTTATTGAATGGCGGGGCAGGCTCAAAGGGCTAGATGGCCTACTCCTGCTCCTATTTCTTATGTTCTTATACAATGGAGCATTGGTGCTGCATTTACAATTATTGTAGGTTGTTCACAGACAGCCCAGCCAGAAGGGACCATTATTTTATTCTTTCATGGGATGTGAGCATTGTCAGTAAGATGATAATTTATTGATCATTCCTAATTGCCCTTGAGAAGGTGATGATAAGCCACCTTCTCAAGCAATCTGGAATAGGTACTCCCACAGTGCTGCTGGAAGGGAATTCCAGGATCCTGATCCAGTAATTGTGAAGGAATGGTGATATAGTTCCAAGTCAGGATACTGTGTGACTTGGGAGGCAAATTTTCAGGTGTTGGTGTTCCCATGCTTTGCTGCTCTTGTCCCTCTCAGTGATGGAGAATGCAGGCTTAGAAAGTGCTGTCAAAAGTGGTTTGGCAAGTTGGTGCAATACATCCTTTAAATGATACACACTGCTGCCACTGTGCATTGGTAGAGTGAGTAAGTATTTAAGATGATCAATGGACTGCCAAAGTAGTAGGCTGCTTTGTCCTGGATGAATTTGAACTTCATGAGCATTATTGGAGCTGCATTCATCCAGGCCAGTAGAGAGCATTCCGCCACGCTCCTGTATTGTACCTTGTAGCTGTTTGTTGATAGGCTTTGGAGAGTCAGAAAGTCAGTACAGAATTCCAAGTCTCTGCATTGCTCTTGCGGCCACAGTATTTATATGGCTAGTCCAGTTCAGTATCTGGCCAATGGAAACCCCAGGACGTTGACTATATGAGTTTCAGCAATGGTGATATAATAGAATGTCGGGCAAGATAGTCAGGATTCTTTCTCTCTTCCTTTCTCTTATTGCCTGCCATTTGTGTAACACAAATGTTACCTGCCAATTATTAGCCTCAAGACTGAACATTGACCAGATCTTGCTGCAAATGTATATGGAGTGTGTTAATATCTGAAGTCACAAATGGTGATGAACAATGTACAATCATCAACAAACATCCCCACTTCTGATATTATGATGGACAAAAGGCCATTGATGAAACAGCTGAAGACATTTGAACCCAGCTCACTACCCTGAGAAACTGCTGCAGTGAGGTCCTGGGGCTGAAAACATTGGACTCCAACAACTACAAACATCGCCCTTTGTTTCAGGTATGATTCTAACCAGTAGAGACATCCCACCACCCTCCCCCCTCCCCCACCACCAGCCACTGCCACCAGCCACCGCCACCCCGCCCCCCCCCCACCCTGCCACCCACCAAGATTCCTACTGACTTCAGTTTTACTAGAGCTCCTTGATGCCACACAAATGCTACCTTGGTGTCAAAGGCTACCACTCTTACCTCACTGCTTGGGTTCAGCTCTTTTGTCCACGTTGACCAAATCTGTAATGAGGTTAGGAATTAAGTGGCCCTGATGGTACTGAACACTATACAATTGTCAACGAACACCTCCACTTCTGACCTTGTGATGAAGGAAGGTCATTAATGAAGCAGATGAAGTTGGCTGGATCTAAAACAGTAGCCTGAAGAACTCCAATCTGCACATTCGGGAACAGGTTATCGCTCTGTAAGTGACGCTTGAATGCAATATCAATCACACCTTTGTTAATGATCGAGAGTAGACTGGTCTGGCTGTAATGGGCAGATTGGATTTGTCCTGCTTTTGTGGCCAAGACATATCTGGGTGATTTTCTGCATGTTAGGTGAATACCAATATAGTAACTATATTGAAGGAGGGTGGCTGAGGACACAGTTAGCTCTGGTGCACAAGTCAGTAAACCACTTCCAAGGTGTTTCTTCCTTTCTAAGAACATAAGAACATTAGAAATAGGAGCAGGAGTAGGCTATCTAGCCCTTTGAGCTTGCCCCGCCATTCAATAAGATCATGGCTGATCTGAAGTGGATCAGTTCCACTTTCCTGCTTTCTCCCCATAACCCTTAATTCCCCTGTCTATCAGAAACCTATCTACCCGCGACTTAAATATATTTAGCGAGGTAGCCTCCACCACTTCAATGGGCAGACAATTCCGGAGATTCACCACCCTTTAAGTGAAGAAGTTCCTCCTCAACTCCGATCTAAACTGCACCCCCCCATATCTTGAGGCTGTGCCCTCTGGTCCTGCTATCCTTTCTAAGTGGGAAGAATCTCTCTACCTCTACCCTATCCATCCCCTTCGTTATCTTATACGTCTCTATAAGATCCCCCCCTCATCCTTCTAACTCCAACGAGTACAGACCCAGTCTATTTAGTCTCTCTTCATAGGCCAACCCCCTCATCTCCGTTATCAGCCTACTGAACCTTCTCTGCACTCCCTCCAAGGCCAAAATATCCTTGCGCAAGTGCGGCAACCAAAACTGCACACAGTACTCTAGCTGCAGCCTCACCAGTACCCTGTACAGTTGCAGCAAGACCTCCCTACTTTTATATTCTATCCCCCTCGCTATAAAGGCTAGCATTCCATTCGCCTTCTTGATCACCTGCTGCACCTGCAGACTGGGTTTTTGCGACTCGTGCACAAGGACCCCCAGGTCCCTCTGCACCGTAGCATGCTGCAGCTTTTCGCCCTTTAAATAATAATCCCTCCTACTATTATTTCTGCCAAAGTGGATAACCTCACACTTGCTAACATTATACTCCATCTGCCAGGTCCTCACCCACTTGCTCACCCTATCCAGATCTCTCTGCAGGCTTTCCACACCCTCCACGCAATTTGCTTTTCCACTCATCTTTGTGTCATCAGCAAATTTCGTCACCCTACACTCAGCCCCCTCCTCCAGATCATCTATATAAATAGTAAATAGTTGAGGCCCAAGCACCGATCCCTGCGGCACTCCACTAGTCACCAACCGCCAACCAGAATAGCACCCATTGATACCAACTCTCTGCCTCCTATTAGACAGCCAATCCTCTATCCACGCTAACACCTTACCCCCAACTCTGTGCACCCTAACCTTCTGCAGCAACCTTTTATGAGGCACCTTATCAAACGCCTTTTGGAAATCTAAAAACACCACACCCACCGGTTCTCCTCTGTCTACCGCACCAGTCACATCCTCGTAGAAATCCAATAAATTCGTCAAACATGACTTCCCCTTAACGAATCCGTGCTGCGTCTGCTCGATCAAACCATTCTTTTCTAGGTGCCTCGCTATTTCTTCTTTGATGACGGGTTCTAGCATTTTTCCAACTACAGACGTTAAATAACTGTCCTATTATTCCCTGCCTTTTGTCTGCTACCTTTTTGAAACAGCGGCGTAACATTAGCCATTTTCCAATCTTCCGGCACTTCCCCGGAGTCCAGCGAATTTTGGTAAATAATTACTAAGGCATCCACTATCACCTCTGCCATTTCTTTCAGAACCCTGGGATGCATTCCATCCGGTCCTGGGGACTTATCCACCTTCAGTCCCATTAGTTTATCAAGCACTACCTCTCTAGTGATAGTAATCGCATTCAGGCCCTCAACTCCTACTATCCTTCTATCTTTAATATCCGGCAAACTATTTGTGTCCTCCTCCGTGAAGACCGAGGCAAAAAACGTATTTAAAGCCTCAGCCACTTCCTCATCGCCCACTGCTAAATCCCCCCTCTCAACCTCCAAGGGTCCAACATTCACTCTAGCCAGGCTCCTCTTCTTTATATATTTGTAAAAACTTTTACTGTCATTTTTTATATTTAGTGCTAATTTAGCTTCATAATCTATCTTTCCTTTCTTTATCATCTTCTTGGTCATTCTTTGTTGATTTTTAAATCTTTCCCAATCTTCTAATTGCCCACTATTTTTAGCCACTCTGAACGCATCAGCTTTTAATTTAATACTCTCCTTTATTCCCTTCGATAACCACAGCTGGTTATCCCTTCTCCTACAGTCCTTCCTTACCATCGGAATATATTTCTACTGAATACCGAAAAATATCTCCTTAAAAATCCTCCACTGTTCCTCAGCTGTCCTACCAACCAATCTGCGTCCCCAATCTACATTTGCCAATTCCGCTCTCATCCTATCATACTCCCCTCTGTTCAGAGGACACAGGTTCAGGACCATACTTTCTCATCCTCCATCTGCATCAGAAATTCAATCATACTATGATCACTCGTCCCAACAGGATCCCTCACAAGAAGATCCCTAATTCTACCTGCCTCATTACACAACACCAGATCTAAGATAGCTCGCTCCCTTGTAGGTTCCGTCACATACTGTTCAAGGAAACTATCCAGACATCATTCCAAGAACTCTTCCTCAAACCTACCGCGTCCGACTTGGGTCATCCAATCAATATGCAGATTAAAATCCCCCATAATTATTGCCGTTCCGTTTCCGCACGCATCAATTATTTCCTTGTTTATAGCCCGCCCCACCTCAAAGTTATTATTTGGGGGCCTATAGACCACACCCACCAGCGTCTTCCTCCCCTTACTATTCCTTATCTCCACCCACGATTCCACGTTTTGCTCTTTGGAGCCTATACCTTCCCTTACTACCACCCTGATATTATCCTTAATTAACAGTGCTACCTCACTCCCTTTTTCCTCCCATTTATCCTTCCTAAACACCTCATACCCCTGGAGATTCAGCTCCCAGTCCCTGTCACCTTGCAACCATGTTTCCGTAATGGCCACGAGATCATATCCATTTGTGCTGATTTGCACCATCAGCTCACTCACTTTGTTCCGAATGCTTCGTGCATTCAGGTAAAGTGTCTTTATACCAGCTTTTATCTGGACCTTATTTGTAGAAACGCTACTAACCTCTCTCATGCCCCCTACTCCTTTTATTATTGGGACATCCTCAACATTTACCTGCACACGTACCCTCTCTTTTACTTTAGATTTTCTAACTTCTCCCACCCCTGCACCCTCCCCCCACCAATTAGTTTAAAGCCCTATCTACAGCCCTAGTTATACGATTCACCAGGACTCTGGTCCCTGCACGATTCAGACTAAGACCATCCCATCTGAACAGGTCCAATCTGCCCAAATACTGATGCCAATGCCCCATAAATTCAAACCCATTCCTCCCACACCAATCCCTGAGCCACCCATTCATCTCCTTAATCCTGTTTACCCTGTGCCAATTTGCACGTGGTTCAGGTAGTAATCCAGAGATAACCACCTTGTCGGTTCTGCTTTTTAATTTGGTTCCCAGCTTTGCATACTCCCTTTGCAGATCCTTAGTTCCTACTTTGCCTATGTCGTTGGCACCCACATGAACCACAACAACTGGATTCGCACCCTCCCACTCCAGGTTCCTCTGCAGCCCAGATGAGACATCCTGGACCCGAGCACCAGGCAGACAACACACCCTTTGGTATTCTTTATCATTGTCACAAAGGACAGTATCTATGCCCCTAACTACACTATCCTCAATTACCACTACATTCCTCTTCTTCCTCTTTGACCTGTGTCTGCACCACTGTACCATGGGCTGTTTGCTCGTCAACCTTGCAGCCCTCGTTCTTGTCCACACTGGGACAAGAATCTCAAACCTGTTGTGCAGATTCAGGGGCTGAGGCTTTTGGGTCCCCCCCTCCTTCCTCCCCACACTCTCACCCTTCCTCCTCACATTCTCACCCTTCCTCTCATCTCTCCTCCCCTCAGCAACACCCTCCTGTTCCTGACCCTCAGAGTTAGTTTCGGGGGTTTGACTTTCTCTTGTAACCTATTTTCCAGGTTACACTCCCCCTCCCTGATGAGCCTCAGTGTCTGAAGCTCAGAGTTCAGCTCGTCTACTTTGAGCTGGAGCTCCTCAAGCAACCAGCACTTACTGCAGACGTGGTCACTGGGAAGTACCATTCCTCTTCCTCCTTCACCTCCTCCAGATCCTCAGCTTTTCACTGTGTAGCTGATGGTAAGGATAGTGCCCTCTATGCAGCATGCAATAAGAGAACACCACAGATCCAACACCCACTTAGTTGAGTATTGCAGGGCTCCCTAGAGCAGTTCATTCAGTAGATGAGCTGTTTTAGTGCTTCATTGGCCTGCTTTGTCACATTCTATGCGGCAGCATGTCTTTCATGGTTTACATGCTGCCCATGTGTGCACAGGTTGTGCCTTGGAATCATGAGCCATGTCAGTATGCCACCACCGTGTCAGCAGAAACTTTCATTAGCCATCCTTTGGTTTGGTTACTCAAATGAAGGCGGCACAGTGGACTGTCACAAAACAAAGGCATCACGATTATTGCCAGGATACCAACCAGTGATCTGCATTACTTATAGTCAAGATAAAATCTTATATTCAATATAGGAATCAATATATTTTGGATATTAATTTGGATATTAATGGAATTGAGTGATGTAGTGATGGGAGGTAGAGGATCAGCTAAAACTAGACCATGGCACTAACAGGCAGGAGGGAACAACAGAGTAGAAAAGTAGTCATTATAGGAGGTTTTGTAGTCATTGTGAGTCCTGTAAGCTGGTGTTGCCTCCCTGGTGCCAGGGTAAAAGGCATCACAGAGAGGGTCTGAATGTGTTGCAGAGGAAGGGAGTGAGCCTGAAGCTGTGATGCACGTCAGTATCAACATAGAAGTCAGGTATGAAGTCTTGTCAGGAACTAGGGAGGAATTTAAAAAGCAGGAATTCAAAGGTAATAATCTCTAGATTACTCCAGTGCTACATGGTAGACAGAGCAGACATATTAAGGTCAGATGGGTCAATGAGTGGCTTGAGTCATTTTGCAGGAGGAAGGCTTTCAGATTCTCAGGACATTGGTGCTAGTTTAATGCAGGGGGCACCTGTTCCAAAGGCACCTCAACAGGACTGGGACCAAAGTTCTCATGAGGGGAGACTGGGCCATTATATATGAGTCGTATATACAATATATATATAATATATATAATAATTATATGTATAATAATATATTAATATATAATATTAATATATATATAACATATATATAGGGGAGTAGAATAGACAGTATTACAGTTGATAAGGAGGATGTGCTGGATATTCTTGAGGGATTGAAAATAGATAAGTCCCCTGGTCCGGATGGGATCTACCCTAGGATTCTCTGGGAGGCAAGAGAAGTGATTGCAGAGCCTCTGGCTCTGATCTTCAGGTCGTCGTTGGCCTCTGGTATAGTACCGGAAGATTGGAGGTTAGCGAATGTTGTCCCATTGTTTAAGAAGGGGAACAGAGACTTCCCCGGGAATTATAGACCGGTGAGTCTCACTTCCGTTGTGGGCAAGGTTTTAGAAAAAATTATTAGGGATAGGATTTATAGTTATTTGGAGAGTAATGAATTGATTGGAGATAGTCAGCATGGTTTTGTAGCGGGTAGGTCGTGCCTTACTAACCTTATTGAGTTTTTTGAGAAAGTGACCAAAGAGGTGGATGGGGGTAAGGCAGTTGATGTGGTATATATGGATTTTAGTAAGGCGTTTGATAAGGTTCACCATGGTAGGCTTCTGCAGAAAATGCAGATGTATGGGATTGAGGGTAATCTAGGAAATTGGATCAGGAATTGGCTAGCAGATAGGAGACAGAGGGTGGTGGTTGATGGTAAATATTCGTCATGGAGTTCGGTTACGAGTGGTGTGCCTCAGGGATCTGTTTTGGGGCCACTGCTGTTTGTAATTTTTATTAATGATCTGGATGAGGGTATAGTTGGGTGGATTAGTAAATTTGCTGATGACACCAAAGTCGGAGGTGTGGTAGATTGTGAGGAAGGATGTCATAGTTTGCAGGAAGACTTGGACAGGTTGCAGAGCTGGGCTGAGAGGTGGCAGATGGAGTTTAATGCGGAGAAGTGTGAGGTAATTCACTTTGGTAGGAATAACAGATGTGTAGAGTATAGGGCTAACGGGAGGACTTTGAATAGTGTGGATGAACAGAGGGATCTAGGTGTATGTGTACATAGATCCCTGAAAGTTGGGAATCAAGTAGATAGAGTTGTTAAGAAGGCATACGGTGTCTTGGCGTTTATTGGTAGGGGGATTGAATTTAGGAGTCGCAGCGTCATGTTGCAACTGTACGCAACTCTGGTGCGGCCGCACTTGGAGTACTGTGGGCAGTTCTGGTCCCCACATTACAGGAAGGATGTGGAGGCTTTGGAGAGGGTGCAGAGGAGGTTTACCAGGATGTTGCCTGGTATGGAGGGGAGGTCCTATGAGGAGAGACTGAGGGATTTGGGGTTGTTTTCGCTGGAAAGAAGGCGGCTAAGAGGGGATCTTATTGAAACATATAAGATGATTAGAGGTTTAGATAGGGTGGACAGTGATAGCCTTTTTCCTCGGATGGAGAAAGCTAGCACGAGGGGGCATGGCTTTAAATTAAGGGGGGGTAGTTATAGGACGGATGTCAGGGGTAGGTTCTTTACCCAGAGGGTGGTGAGGGATTGGAATGCCCTGCCTGCTGCGGTTGTAAATGCGCCTAGTTTGGGGGCGTTTAAGAGATCCGTGGATAGGTTTATGGACGAAAAGGGATTGGTTTAGGTTAGTGGGTCATTGTTTTTTAACTGGTCGGCGCAACATCGTGGGCCGAAGGGCCTGTTCTGCGCTGTAATGTTCTATGTTCTAATACTGATATATAACAGTGTACAAGTAGAAAAGTTGAATAATGTGTATCAAGTGAAAGTTTTATTTCATTCACTCATGGGATGTGGGCATCACTGGCTAAACCAGCGTTAGTTGCCCATCAATTAAAAGTCAACTACATTGCTATGGATCTGGAGTCACATGTAGATCAGGCCAAGCGAGGGCAGAAGATTTTGTTCCCTAAAGAACCTTTATGGCTTTTTACAAAAATGGTTTCATAATTATCATTAGACTGCTAATTCCAGATTTCAAATGTTCATTGAATTCAAATGTCACCATTTGCTATGGTGGGTTTTGAACTTAGGTTCACCAGAGGATTATCCCGGGTCTCTGGATTACTAGTCCAGTGACAATACAGCTTTGCCACTGTCTCCCCTTACAATAATCAGCACAACATTAGGAGTAGTCCTAAGAAGGACTACGAGACATACGAGGACAGGTTTACAATGCATGTATGTAAATGCACAAAGGTGAGTAAGGCTGGTGAGCTACAAGTACAAATAGCAGTGTGAGATATAATGCAGTAGCAAAACAAAATGTGGCTTAAAAATGGTGAGGACTGGGTGCTTAGTATTCAGGACATAAAGTATTCAGAAAAGTCTGGGAAGGAAATTGAATAGCAGGGTGTGGTAACAGGACGGCGTTACTGATTAAGGAAGACAAAGTACAAAGGCAAGAATTCATTTAGTTAGAGTTGAGAAGCAAATGAGTATGCTCATGCCACTAGGGAGAGGCTTCTATAGGCTTTCAAAGAGAAAGAAATAGAGGAACAAAGCATCAGGGAAATCACAGAGATGTGTAAGAACTATAGAACAATGATATTGGGGGACTTTAATTGCACAAATATTGGCCTGGATTTTACAGGCCATTTGTGAATGGGAATGCAGATAGGTGGACGTGTAAAATAGGGTGCCATGCTGATGGTGTTGTGCCCATTGCCAGTCCACCCCTAGTGTTTTACAAGCAACATGGGAGGCGTCAGGTAAGCTGTCCACCTGTGACCCAACTGAGGCCCTTAATATGGGAATGAGAGGTCTGCGCCAAAACTGCAGTCTGATAGATTTAATCTTACAGGCTCGGTGAAAGGAGTGCCTCCTTCTGGGCTTCCACTGCCACTTAGAGCACCCATCCCCAGAGTTTTCCCTCCCCACATCCTTCCTCCCCCTATCTTGTTCAAAGGGAAAAAGAGGGTAAAATGTGCTTAGAACTGCAGGCTAAGGCTAGAATATTTAATAAGTACTTTATAATCAGTGTTTACTAAGGGAAAGGCTGCTGACAAAATATTAGAAACAGAAGAAGCTCAAGGTAATGGATGGGATAAACATTAGGTGGCAGGAGGTATTGGAAAAGCTGGTTATGTCCAGACTTGATAAGTTGCTTGGTCGAGGTGGCTTGCATTCCAGGTTGCTAAAAATGAGGGTGCAAAAAGCAGAAAGCTAGTTAGAAGGCTGTCTGTGATAAAATTACCAAGCAGATTTCACTGTGAGATCACCTTTTACCTTGACCGGAGGTTCCTTACCTCCTTTGTAAATTTAACCCCGTGGCTCTAGCTCATAGAATAATAGAATCTTGCAGCATAGAAAGAAACCAATTGGCCCATTGTATTTGCGCTGGCTTTTTGAAAGCGCCATTAAATAATTCCACTCTTTCCTCAATACCTCGTTCCCTTTTCCAATATTTATTCCATTCCTTTTAAAACATCTTCACCAGTGCTTATCTTGTGAACCCTCAGTTACACTGCATCCAAACACATTTGCAACATCCATGTCTGCCCTGATCCTGCCACTTTATACCAACTATAGGTACAACTCTACCAAGTCAAGTGTTCGGGTCCTGCTTTCCTCAAATTTGATGACCCAAAGTACTGGTGCCTTATAAGAACATAAAAACATAAGAGATAGAAGCAGAGGACCATACAGCTTGGAGAGTAATAATATAAAAAAAATGTATTCCTGGACGCTCTCCAATGCTTCTTCAGAACAGTGTACAGTCCAGACAATCCAGTTCACACGAAAGTTTATTGATCTAAAATGTTGGTTCTAATACTAACGGGGGGGGAAGGGATGAAACAGCAATGCAGATTTGTAGTCAAGAATCCAGGAAGAATGAATTTAACAGATCTGATTATCATTTTAGGATTCTACTACACAGTCACAGTTAATAGGATTGAAAACTTGGTTGGCATTTGGGTGGGTAAGCTCTCAGCATCAGGTCACAGATGGAACTGCAGAGGAGTGAGAGATTGGGGGTCTCACTGGATCAAAAGATATATAATATAATATCATAATTAATATAAAAAATATAAATATAACTAAAAAAGGATAGCAAGAGTTTTTATAAATATATAAAAAGGAAGAGGCTGGCTAGGGTGAATGTTGGTCCTTTAGAGGATGAGAAAGGGGACCTAGTGGTAGGGGATGGGGATATGGCTAAGGTCTTGAATAACTTTTTTGTTTCTGTCTTCACGGAGGAGGACGTGAATAATTTGCCGGGTGTTAGCGATGGAAAGGTGGTAGGACTGGAGGGTCTTAATGACATTACTGTTACTAGAGAGGCGGTGCTCGACAGACTGGAGGGGCTGATTGTGGACAAGTCCCCAGGACCGGATGGAATGCATCCGAGGGTTCTGAAGGAAATGGCGGAGGTGATAGTGGATGCCTTGGTGGTTATTTTCCAGACGTCGCTGGATTCCGGGGAAGTGCCGGATGATTGGAAAACGGCTAATGTTACGCCGTTGTTTAAGAAGGGTGCCAGGCAAAAGGCGGGGAATTATAGGCCGGTTAGTTTAACGTCTGTGGTAGGTAAAATGTTAGAATCTGTCATTAAGGAGGAAATTGCGAGGCATCTTGAAGGGAATTGCTTGATAGAGCAGACGCAGCACGGTTTCATTAAAGGGAAGTCGTGTCTGACAAATTTACTGGAGTTCTATGAGGATGTGTCTAGGGCGGTGGATAGAGGAGAGCCGGTGGATGTGGTCTTTCTAGATTTTCAGAAGGCGTTTGACAAAGTACCTCACAAGAGGTTATTGCAGAAGGTCGAGGGACATGGAGTTGGGGGTAGGGTGTTAGTGTGGATAGAGGATTGGTTGTCAAATAGGAGACAGAGAGTGGGGGTCAACGGATGCTATTCGGATTGGCGGATGGTGACTAGTGGAGTGCCCCAGGGGTCGGTGCTGGGGCCTCAGCTTTTTACCATTTATATAGATGATCTGGAGGAGGGAACCGAATGTAGGGTGTCGAAATTTGCTGATGACACCAAGATTGGAGGAACGGCAAATTGTGCGGAGGGTGTGGAGAGTCTGCAGAAGGATCTAGATAGGCTGGGCGAATGGGCCAGGAAATGGCAAATGGAATTTAATGTTGGCAAGTGTGAGGTGGTCCACTTTGGTAGGAAGGACTATTACTTACGGGGCGAAAAACTGCAGCAGGCGATGGTGCAGAGGGACCTCGGGGTCCTTGTGCATGAGTCGCAAAAACCCAGCTTGCAGGTGCAGCAGGTGGTCAGGAAGGCGAATGGGATGCTGGCCTTCATAGCGAGGGGGATTGAATATAAAAGTAGGGAGGTCTTGCTGCAGCTGTATAGGGCATTGGTGAGGCCGCAGCTGGAGTACTGTGTGCAGTTTTGGGCGCCGCACCTGCGCAAAGATATTTTGGCCTTGGAGGGAGTGCAGAGGAGGTTTACTAGGCTGATACCGGAGTTGAGGGGGTTGAGCTATGAGGAGAGGCTGAATAAACTAGGCTTGTACTCGTTAGAGTTTAGAAGAATGAGGGGAGATCTCATTGAGATGTATAAGATGATGAATGGGATGGATAGGATAGAGGTGGAGAGACTCTTCCCGCTCAAAAAAGACAGTAGGACTAGGGGGCACAGCCTCAAGATAAAAGGGGGGGCGGTTTAGAACGGAGTTGAGGAGGAACTTCTTCACTCAAAGGGTGGTGAATCTCTGGAATTCTCTGCCCGTTGAAGTGGTGGAGGCTGCCTCGCTAAATATTTTTAAGACGCGGGTTGATGGGTTTTTGATAAGAGAGGGGATTAAGGGTTATGGGGAGAGGGCGGGAAAGTGGAACTGAGCAGTGACAGATCAGCCATGATCTTGTTGAATGGTGGGGCAGGCTCGAAGGGCTAGATGGCCTACTCCTGCTCCTATTTCTTATGTTCTTAAAAGATGCCATTGATAAGGGTATTGGAGAAATTGGCAGTTACTCTACTGGAACAACAAAAGTGAGGCACACCTGATATTGGACTTCACGATTCATCCACAACAGATTGGCCAGCTGCAGATGTGTGCTGAACATTATTCTGCGGTTTAAAGACAAAAGAATTTGGGCCACTGCATTATCTGGCTTTGGCCTACAGGGAGGTATTTCAAGAAATGAAAGCTGACATGAGAGAGGATGAACGGGAGAGGGTGGAGAATATAAAAGGACATTAAGTTTGGGGGAGGAGGAGGTATGAAACCACTGTGGAAGAAGAAGAATGAGATTGGAAGGAGGAGGGATGGTCAAATAATGATCTGGAAGGAGGTGTTCAAGTGCTATCAATGAGCTTTTAATGAAGCTATGCGGGCACTCTTGCACCTTTCCACCGCACAATCAGGAAAGTATGTTTAAAGGTCTTATTATTTTGGTGCTGGTCTGCATTGATTCTTTGAACAATTAGGCCACATGTAGACCAGGCATATGTGAACAAACTTGATTTGTTTTGGACAGGGCCCTGTGCACCTCTTTTGATACCTGTACCAGTACTGAGGGCAATGTGCTTCTGGCCTGTTCATTACTGTTTTTAACATCTGTAAAACGCTGCAGAATCAAGGCAATTCTAGGCCTAAATGTCTTTGTGAAGACCACTGCAAAAAGAAAACAGGCTTTTCTGTGTCCAGTCCAACATCAGTGGTCCCTGCCATTTCTCCACACCATTTCTCTTCTCACCTATATCTCTTTCCTGTTTTCCCTCTGTCATTGTGAAGAGAGCATGCTGTAAGCATTTGTAAGGGATTTCCTTTCTCTCATACAGATTGGCACTGACATCAGATGAGAACCATGGGGTGCTTCAGCTGAGGTTACAATGTGCCAAATCTGTGCAACCCAATTTTATTTATATTTATTCTTTTCCCAGCAGGTTGCTGAATCTCTGACTTAAATTATTTTTGAAGAGCTCCCTCCTGTAGTCCTTTATTGATTTTTTTTTTTACTTTTCATGTTTAAATGCTTCATAAAAACAGTACCGTTTGAAAAGACTGTTAGGTCACCTTTTGTGTGTGCCTGATTTTAAATAACATTTTGAAAGATCATACTCAGCAAATTTTCTGTTGACGCCAAGAGGTAAATTTCAAATTGATGAACAAAGAAACATTGGGCAGTTTCTGCAACAGTTGCCTATCTTGCAATGCCAATTTTATTCTTCAGCAGTTAAGCTGAAAATTACCTTCTTAGCTACTTATTAAACATCTCCCTTTCCACACTGCAGAACAGGCAGTGATCGTTCATTTGCGACTGATTTTCACCAGCTTCATTATTTGGTACTCTCTTTTTTAAAAGTTTTAAGGAGTTTTATAAAGCTCTGCCTTCATATTGGTTCTCGCTATGGGTGGATCAATCACAGAAATTGCAATGGGATGGGAACTTATTAAGAACAGGCAGATACAATAATTAATTTGGTACAGCAAAGAGCTTGGCAAGAAAACCCCTCAAGCATACATGTTAAGCAACATACACCTTTTGAAGGACTCCAATATAAAGGAATTGCAATCATTCATTCACATGTTATCTCTCACAGAGGGGAGCAATTTTCTTCAGATGTGAAAAGTGGCTCTGCAATACTGTTGATGACAAGGAACTTGGTGGAGACCTGCACTATATATATCATATGATAATCCTGCAGTGCCTTTGTTATGTAGGTTTTTTTTTAAATCAAGTCCACTGATTGCCCCAACTATTAACTTGCTAACAATCTGCATCTGGATCAAGATCCTGGAAGTCCTAACCTAATATCACTATATGGACTGCAGTGAATCAAGAAAGCTCACTGTCCAAGGCTACTAGGAATAGGCAACAAATGCCAGTCACATTCACATCCCGAGAAGCAACTGAAAAAATACTGGGCTCAGATAGTAGACAAAAAGTACACATTTTTCCTGACATTTTGGGTTTTTCGCAGTCTAACATTGATGCTAATCCTGATAAATCAACGCTCAGACATACAGGATACCCCACAATGGGCTCTATGTTGAGACAGTGATTGTGATGTGGGACGATCTGAGGCAATAGATCTACACTTCACCATTATTCATATTGTCCAGTACAACATTTACTTGATTATTCTATGAATTCAATTAATCAGTGATGCCTGGAGTATATGTTAATGATGCTGTTCTCCAGATACAAGGTGATAATGGAGATCACATCCTGGACAATCACAATTATGTTCTGACAGCAATAATAATTGGTTGGGTAGGAATAAACAGGTGTAAAAATGTTTGTAAATCCGATTCAGTGTTGCTTGGCTCATAAAGTTGTGAAGTGCGATTTGGTTTCAATCCTTCATTAATTGCCAACAATTAACATCAGTTTTAGATTTCAAATACATTTGTGATTCAAGTGAATTCAAACTAGAAGCAGGATAAGCAAGTTAAGTTCAAATGACACATCAAGACATTCATAGCTCTATTAATAAAGTCACTGTATATTTTTCTGATTCTGATGCCCAAACATTATGGCATAAATTTGACAGGCAGGAAAACAGACAGGTGGGCCTGTAAAGTAGGACACCATGCCATTTGGCGGTATGCCCAATTAAGGGCTTCATCCCATCACTACTCTGATTCAACATGCAGTGGTAGAGGTCTGCACTTAACCCTATGGGCTGTTACTCAGTGAAGGGAAGCAATGCCACCTTCCTAGGGTGCCAAACGGAAGCCCCTCCCAAAGTTTTGTCCATCCTTTCCCTGCCCTGTCCAACATGCCCTCCTGCCCCCTCGAAAGAGACCGCCAATCCAGCCCCAACCTGGTGAGATCCCAGACGTACCTGGGTTTGGGGGCATCCATGGTTCCTCTTCCTCCCTGGCCTCCTGCAATACAGGCAGGGGCCACCGATCCTGGGGTGGCTTCTCGTCTCTGATTGGCTGGCACCTCTTTGGAGAAGGACAGAAGTCCCGCCTCTTACTAATTAAAGGGCCGTCGCCTGAAAAATTAAAGCAGGGCGAGCCGGCCAAACAGAGGCAGGCTCGTCCCTGAAATTTACAATGGAGTGCGGGGAGTCTGTTCTGTGTATAATCCAGCTCAATGAGACAGCAATAAGATTTTACAACGAATAGAGTTTGTAACACAGACCCTAATATCGACTGACACCAGGCAATGTCTTGAAAGTAGAGATAGCAAAATAATTTCAAAAGCTTCTTCATTAAAATCCTTTATTAAAATCATATTAAGGGTTTTAGGTTACTGTATGGCAAGCAGCAAGATGTCCATCATATCTAATGCACTGTATTATATTACAAATCAGCTGAAGAGCTATGGAGCGATTCAAGATTTTATATATATAAAGGGAATTCAAAGTGCACTATATTTGTATTTTTAATTGTCTCAGGTAAAGGAAAAATGTATTTTTAAATTTTCATTATTGTACAATTTTGGAATGCATTCCACAGCTTTTAAATATACTTTCTTGTTAAGTAAACTTTCACAAGGTCACTTCTTTGAAATGGAGTTTGTTTGGAAAATTTCTAATCTGTACCAATTAAATTACATTAGGTATCCATCTAATCACCTTGTCTTTATTTTTTTTGAACTGCATTTACCAGGTGATTTTGTCTGTTTCTTAAGTCTTTAGGGAATCTTTACTGAGTAACTTTGTTAGTTGGCTGGACAGAAATGCATTTTTAAAAAAAAAGACACAACCTGGAGCATTGGGAGAGCATGACATATTTGTACGAAATTAAAGATCTCAACACTGAACTTGGGTTGCAGCAACATCATAAACAACAATGAAAAAGAAGCCACAATAGAAAAGCACCTTCTGTGTATCCTGATAGTTATCTCTATGCCTGCACTCCCAAATTTTGTAGTTAGGCACACAGATTCTTCAATTTGCTTCTGACAGAATATTGAAAACTATAGCAAATCTCTAAAGATAACAAACCAGAACACAAAGCACGTGCACTGGATTGTGCAGGTATCGAGTATCAAAATGTACTACATTAGCCTTTATCCTGCACATCTCAATATATGTAAATGGGGAAATATATTTTAGCTTGTGAATAGCTTACAATTCCTTCATTTGTGGTGTCTTTGATAAAAGAAACTTCACCGAGTTACACAACACAAGGGTTTCCACAGAAGTCAGAGCTAGCTGAATTCTTCAGTTATTCTGAATACCTGAATACCTGCTGTATTCTTATGAAAGTTGCTTATCATTAGAAACTCTGTTCAACTTCCCCTTCAGGATACCAACTATTTGCCTACTTTAAAACATTGGGGAGCTGGAGGGGGTAAAATCCTCACAATGACTTGATGGGAAACGCAATTCCTCTTTCCAAATGTTACATTTTCATGTTTTTTCAACAGTCCTAACACCCTAGGTTTTTTTTAAACAATGTTCAATTATAGTTGCATAAAAAAAACTTATATTTGAAAAAGCAATAATGCCAAGTCAATTCCAAGGCAAAATTCAGAAGAAGAAAAGTAAAACAGCACTTGTTTTGTCCAAACAATTTAATACCAGCAACATTAATCTCTCCTCAATAAAATAGCTACATAATGTTTTATCTGGGTAGAAACTGATTCATAAAAGCAAAATATTGCAGATGTTGGAATCTAGAACAAAAACAGAAAATGCTGAAAATCTCAGCAGGTCAGACAGCATCTGTGGAGGAAGAATAGAGCTAATGTTTCGAGTCTGGATGACCCTTCGTCAGAGCTGATTTAAGTTAGCTTTCAGGCCTGAATTGGGTGATTCAAGCAGTAGAGGCTGGCCACCCAAGGCTAGCGGCAAATTGGGACTCAAGCCTCATCTGAATAATTCTGGCGAGCCACAGATACCAATGGACAAACATTCCAGCTTGCAAGCCTGCTGAATGCCAATACTGGCTGCCTGAAACATTAGCAGCAGGCCTCAGTAGGTGGGGGAGGGGGGAGGGTGTGGAGAAGAGATGAAAGGGAGCTGGGTGAGCCCAGGCAGATGGAAGCCTACAGTATTGCTGTGGAGATATAAGTTACAAAAGAGAATTTCCTTTTGTTGGCAGCCTTTTGTGCATTCAAAACAATGCAGGAACTTCTGAGCAAATCTTGAAACGAGCATCTTTTCATATGCCTTATGAGCATATGTAAAGGGCCTATGTCACCTGTTTCAGGTGGCTTCCAGGGATGTCTAAATATTGACAATGCTAAGTTGGCACTGAATGTAAGACAGACACTCTTGCTATGTGGGACATTGTCTTGCAAATTTGAATGTTTTTGTCCTTGCTGTGACCAAACATTGGGTGCAACATTGCCTAATTTCTACTCCACCTTATGTTATATGCCACGCCTGGGAGAAGAGCTTTTTATTCAAAAATTGATTCATCAATGCAACATCCAAAAGTACAGTTTGCAAAATCTCACTTCACAGCTTTGGAAAATGAGTGTACATCAATTACCAAGCCACAGAGATCAGCTCATCTGGCAGGATTTCCTATGCAATACCCATGGGAAATCCTGCTCTGCTCAATGACTTCTGCGTCCGAATTCCCGATTATGCTCTGTGCCCACACAGCTCCACAATCAAAGTGTGAATTTGCAAAATCTACCCGCCAGCTCTTTTAATTGCAAAGTTAAAATGGGCTCCAATGGAACAACGCAAGTGATTTTTGAAGCAAGAATGATAAAAAAAATCATCTGCTCAGCATTACTATTTTCAATGGATTCTTTTTCCATTGCCCACAATAAAAGTAATCTGTCTCTGCCACATTTTTAATAAGGAATGAAACATCAAAAATCCTCTTCAAAAATGTTCAGTACAGCTTGGGAGTTTTTTTGCTCGAGTCATTACAGCTTTAACTAACCTTGTTCAGGGACAGGGGGTTTGGTTGTTGTAGATTTTATCTTGAGTGCGTCCTTGGCAGACATGTCACAGCAGGAGCCTTTATTAGTGTCTTGATCGCTGTCGGCTTGGTCACTGTCTCCGTGTCCGCTGTCCCTCAAACTAACTCTCTCTGGATCTTTGAATGTGGAATTACTGAAACAAAAGACACCACTGTTCATCACTGCATCAATTTTGAGTAATTTGGCCTGACTGAGCAAAGCAGACAGGAATGCAAATGCAATGGCTGAGCAAGACATTTAACAGGACTTACCTTTGAACAAACTGCTGCCTGCTGCCCATGTAATTGGGCTCTGTGGGAAAATTGTCTGTCTGTGAAGAATAGATGAAGAAATTTAAGTATATTGGTACATATTAAAATCTCCTAGAGAGAAACAAAATTTCCTAGAGGAAGATGATTAATTCATAAAATCCTTTTTATCTTTAGATTTGTCCACTATAATTGCTTTCAAAAAACCCCTACCTCTATAACTGTTTATCCAAAACAAACAGATAGGGCAAGAATTTTGCTGGTTTAAACAGTGCCACTATCAAAAGTAAAATATCTCTTTAAACTGTTGAATCTGAATTTGAGCATGGATGGAAACAGGGAGGAACTTTATTCTCCCTCAGCATCAAGCAATTCTGGGTGTAATTTTCAATTCGTCATTTTTATCACAATTTTTATTGTTGTATTAGATCAGTTTCAGAAGCAATTATATAATTCACAGAATTGCAACAACAGCTTTTCCTTCTAAACAGAAAGGCTTAATGTGAGGTACTTGTGTCAAGTTTCTCTGTGAATTATCTGGGGATTCACAATTAGATGAAAGACTGCATTTAGAATAGCACACAAAGAATAATGTACAGATACATTAGGCACTGTTGAGATGAAGTTAAGCAGACTAGGTAACCTTTGAACTTTCAACATCACCATTTGTTTCATTAAACAAATGTAAAATCCCCCACTCTCAATTTTTAAAATAAAAACTATTAAACAGAATTGCAAGGGGCTAAATAGCCATGCAAAATTCTTGCCTCCAATGTAATGTTAGAAGTTACATCTGTTTTAGTGTAAAATACTAATGCAAAGGTTCAAAATGAAGTGCCATTTTATTTGTCTCAACACGAACAGGTGTTTGCACCTTTTCTGCAGAAACATTAAAGGAACAATTTTTTACCAAATATAAGGATACAAGTTTTGTAAATACACTAGAATTAGATATCTCAAATAGTTCTTTTATTTATAGTATTAAGAAATTATTCATAATTCTATATTTCTTTCTAGATAGAAATAGAAATTCTTTCTAATTGTCCCAGACTTTATTTATCACAACACAGTGATCTCTTCTGCTCAGAATAAAGGTTTACTGATGAGCCAAGAGATTTTGGATAATTTGTGATGGAATCTGTGGTTCGATGTGTAAAATTATAGCCCTGATCAATTTTATGCTTAGCAGTGTCTCAGCTTTGCTGGGCAGTTGATCATTTCTTTGTTAGATTGTAATAAAATGACGCAGTGTCATACCTTTATCTTGTCATGATTATTAGCTGTCTATGCTTGACCCATTCACCCATTAAGGAAATTCTTTCACTAAGTCTTCTTTTTCCTGGGAATAATTTAAAGTAGGCATCTGAAATCTGGAACTCTCTTTCCAGGAATTTGGAACTCAACACGCCACAAAATGATGTGGATGTTGGGACTATTGGAACTTTCAACACTGAGATACATGTTTTGTTAGGAAAAAAATCATGGGATATGGAACAAATGCAGCTGCTGTGCAAATCAGCCATAAACTAACTGAATCATAGAGCAGTTGAGGAGCTGAATGGCTTCCTCCTGTTTCTGGTGTTTCTATTTTTTGAGACATGACTAAAAAGGTGGTGCTCAGAGATACCATAACTGAACCATTTCAAATTGTCCAACTTTTATTTCTCCTAATACTGCTCCACTGATTGTTTAAATTATACTAGTTTCTCAGGTTTCTTGTTTGTGACATGTAAATAAGGTCCTGTTCTAAACTAGCTATAATGAGTCAGGTCATGATCTTGTTCACCATTTAAAACACCCCATTTAAAGACGGTGACAGAACAAACAAACAGATACACAGAGGTAAATCTTCTCACTTCAATGATTCATCTTTCCTTTTATAAGCTTTATAAACAAAGCTTCAACAGTGTACATAAACCACCCAGTTTCAAACACGCATTAGTTGTTCATCACTTCTTCTGCTCCTTTTCCCCCTTTTCAGTAAAACCATGGATATTTTGGCAAAATGCTTTGAGTAGCAATCAAGAAATCAGAATTCTTTGCAAGTCCACCCACAGCCTTAGACAATCTTTTGAAAGCCATGGAATAATGAAGATCAGTGCTACACAGTAACTTCATCCAGCATATCAGGTAATGAAATCCGTATGAACTAATTTGAAAATCCAGCTAAATATGAACTCACATTTGAGGAAAGGCCTGGATTTACTGAAACCTTTGAATCACAACATTCCTGAGAGAACTCACAGTTGTTTCTTTGTTTTGTTTGTAACAGTGTTAAGAAAATCCAAGACTCATTGGGTTACATGAATTTCACGTAATAAGGTCTAAAGCGCTTACAAAATCTAGACTAGAAAGCAGTTGTCAAGAAATACCCTTGGTGCTGAAAAATCACTTTGTTTTGACTTCATCCATTTAAAAAAACATGGAATATGTCACATTGTATTAGGATAACTGGAGTGGTTGTTGGCAATTTTATTAATGTTTGTTTTTTATGGGCATATTACATGACGTGATTTTTTTCATACACATCAGTTCACTCTTCTATTACACAATCCACAACACCAGTAACTACACTGCTGCCTTGACTGTACTATGGCATTCAGCATATTTACATCATCCAGCAAATATATGTACTTAGTGATAGGTACATTGTCAATAAAAAGCGCATTAAGACCCTATTGAAAGGGTTTCCCTGTCAATTACAGCACAGAAAGGATTCTATTGCCAGATTTCTCCTGTCAATTTAATACAGTAGGTCATATTAACAGTACTGCCTTGTCAATAAAACAGTTCTGAATCCTATTAATGGTGCTAACCTGTCAATATCATCTGATTTCTTATTTCTCAGCCTCTCCAGTATCTACAGAATGGGATTATAGGGTTACTCTGTGTCTATCTGATGCACTGCATATAGATTTTAACAGAAATATGATACTTTATCTGAGATCTGACTGTTAAACTGTGTGGGTCTCTCCATGTATGTGTATATGAGTATGCTTGTAGTAAGTGTTAAATAACATGCATATCAAATGAAAAACCATCTTGGAATCACCCTGAATGCAGGTAATGAATAGGGCAACTCTGGTACACATTGATTATTTTAAAACGTACTGTTACAGTGTTACTAAGGAGCAATGGAGATGAGCAACTCTGTTTTTTATAACATCACAATGGTAGCTTACATCATGCATCCAATGTCTGGATCTGATAGCAAACAAAATGGTTTAGCTCGGTATGGCAAAGGGAAAGGGGTGTTTTCAAGGCTGCACACACTGGAAAGCTAGAATGCAAGGTGGAAAGCGATAGTAAAAATTGTATCAATCTTTCACAACCTCAGAATGCCCCGAAGCACTTTTCAGGTTTTGATGAGAAAAAATGGCAATTTCCATACACAGCAAGGCTCCAACAATGAGTTAATGAAACGATCTGATAATCTGTTTCAATATGTAGGTCGACAGATAAATATTGACCAAGACACTGAGGAAAAGTACCTTGCTTTTTTGCAGACAGTACCATGAGATCTTTTTTATTCACCTGAGACACCTTGGCTTAGTATCAAATCTCACATCTCTGACAGTTTGGGACTCCCTCAGTATGGTATTAGATTATGTGTTCAAGTTTCATGGATTGGGACCAGGGAGCTATATCTTCTAGCAAAGGCTAGAGTGCTACCCACTTAGCTGAGACTGAGATCGCAGTACATTTAGAGCCAGGCATCACTACACTACACTAGGCTGCCAAACCAGCTTGCCCATTACAAGCAAACATTATATCCGAACATTGCCAAAACAAGGCTAATTCATACTCAATAAGAACAGATTTTCTGCTTCATCAGTTCTTTATGGTTTTGAGAAAAGTATGCTTTATGCAGCACAAGAATTGTAAATGCTGCATTTCTGAATAAGCTGAATGACTAAGTTTTAAACATTAAATAAATTTTCATGAGAACAAAAGAAGATAAAAGTAATAGGTTTCAAATAACTTACTCAAATGTACAGTAGCTTGTGTGTGACAAGAACTGTATTTGCATATATCTAGTATGCACTTCCATCAGTCTTAAAAAGTAAGCCTCTAATAGATACTAAATTATGTTTAAATGTAACGGCCTTGTCAATACTGAAATATATTCACTAGTGATCATCTCATTGAAATATCAAAATCCCACTAACATTTGCTGTTGGAAAATTATTTCACTAAGATGGCTGCTGTCTGGCACTTTTCATAACCAGGGGCAAACTAATTTGCTGGTATGTGGCTACATTCATACAGTAATCCTTCCCTATCTGATAATATTCTACTAAAAATTAAAAAGATGAGCCATGTTCAAAAAAACCTTCCTCTGAATGATGCAGAAGCTTTTGAAGATTCTTCAGTAAGTAAACCAAAATACGTAGAAGAAAGCAGGCACAGGCATATAAATATGGTTTGGGAAGAGTTGCTAGGAATAATGTGTTGGCTGAAGTATTATTTTCGCTATACACGCATGAGGTTCCACACATGTATTGGGCAGTCAATTTTGCTGCATAAAATAAAAACAAATTTTAAAATGTATTTCTGAGCTGATTTTAATTCATGTTCCTAAATACTCCTGCCCCCTAAAAGGCACAGAGAAAGACAAGAGATAATTTGAAAGTTTTCTGCAGTTTCTTATTGCTCTCTCTGTTTATGTTTCTCTCTCTCTTCGGACCAATATCCTATGCTTTTGAAAGTGTTACGAACCTATTCTGATGCCTGAAGCTTATTATCTCTGTTTTTATATAGAACTTGTATAAATATTTGTTTTATTGGATATTAACCACATTTAGCCCAGTAAATGAAAACTTCTCTCAAATTCAAACATTAAGATCTTTCCCCCGGCACTAATCTACAATGTTGAATCTGATGGAAAACCCAATTTTCTTTCTCATAAGCTCTTGAAAGCTGAAGCCATGCAAAGCAGACATGCCAACTGGCATTAGCTGGGAAACCATAATAAACCCCCCTAATTTTACTTGTGGGAAGTTTAAATAAAATTAGCACATACAAATATGTTATTAATAAAAGGGGCAGCATATTTTTAAACATACATAGAGAGGCTGCCTGGTGCAATGAATTACCACAACGATCACCACTGAGATTTGGATCAGAATCGAAGTCTGGGCCAATCAAAGCTATCCCTTTCTCAGTTGATTTCAATAGACCAACATGAAACCAATTTGAGCAATCAGAATTCATCTCCTCGTGGGAATGGTAGAAAAGCACAAAAATGCCAATGAATCTGCATTAAATTGGTAATCTGACTCAGAAAAATCCTGAGGGTAATTTATGTAAGGAATTAGACAAGTTACATTGGTGCAGTGGGGCCAAATCTTCTGAGGTTGAGGTTAAAGTGCATTGTTGAAGCAGAGTATCGGGACTCCTGTTCTGTTATCAAGCTGGATAGAGCCATGAAGAAGGCTTATAGTGTGTTAGCGTTTATTAACAGGCGGTTTAAGAGCCGTGGGGTTATGTTGCAATTATACAGGACCTTGGTGAGACCACATTTGGAATATTGTGTGCAGTTCTGGTTACCTCACTATAAGAAAGATGTGGAAGCATTGGAGAGAGTTCAGAGGAGATTTACCAGGATGCTACCTGGTTTGGAGGGTAGGTCTTATGAGAAAAGGTTAAAGGAATTGGGGCTTTTCTCTTTGGAGCAGAGGAGGATGAGAGGCGACTTAATAGAGGTTTATAAGATGATGAGGGAGATAGATAGAGTGGACATGCAGAGACTATTTCCTCGGGTGGATGTAGCTGTTACTAGGGGGCATAACTTTTAAGGTTCATGGTGGAAAATATAGGAGGAATGTCTGAGGTAGACTCTTTACTCAGAGAGTGGTTGGGGTGTGGAATGCACTGCCTGCTGTGATAATGGAGTTGGACACTTTAGGAACCTCCAAGCAGTTATTGGATGGGCACATGGAGCATACCAGAATGATAGGGAGTGGGATAGCTTGATCTTGGATTCAGACATAGCTCGGCACAACATCGAGGGCCAAAGGGCCTGTACTGTGCTGTACTGTTCTGTTCTATGTTCTAAGCTGGAACATGTTCGCTCTAGAAGTAATGAGGAAAAAGCAGTTCAATTCCTTCACTATAAAGAGCACAAGATTTTCTGCTGTTCCTCAAAATGCACAATTTAAACAAAAACTGTTTTGAGGTCAGGACGGGATGTAATGGGAGTTCTACAGAAGTAGTGCAGAGGTGGAAGCAAGACCAGTGTGCGTTCGGGAACTCGTCAGGCATACAAACTGGGCCGTGAAGAAGGCCCTTTTCTGAGCAAGAAAGTCGATGGTTTACTGTCTGTTCATTGGAGGAGACATCACT
Organism: Carcharhinus amblyrhynchos; assembly: GCF_965287045.1. Taxonomy (NCBI): domain Eukaryota; kingdom Metazoa; phylum Chordata; class Chondrichthyes; order Carcharhiniformes; family Carcharhinidae; genus Carcharhinus; species Carcharhinus amblyrhynchos. Next base: position 40,066,267 of record NC_137333.1, on the reverse strand, counting down.
GACCGCTCAAATGAATGTAAACTCTCTAAATGTTGTTCAACTGGTTGCTGACCCTGGAACAGATGGCCCATCATGGGCTCTCCCTTGGGAAAAATTCTCATAACTGCTGTCCACTCACATTGTACGAAAGGAGTGCACTGAACCAGTGAAAGCATCAAGTGGCTTCACAAAATACAGCCATGGAGATGACAGCATCTTGGCAGTATGACCTACTAAATATATTTTGCGGTAACATAGTTAAATACTATGCCTCAATAAAGTTATGGTGAGCAGTGCCAACATCCTTTAGCCTATCCACCTGCCCTCTTGCTACCTGTCTATCAGAAAGCACTGACACAGCTGACCATTTACTAGATTCCTCATAACTGCAAATGGCATGGCACAAGAGTGAAACAGTAGGGCAGTTAATGATCAGGAGTGCAGCATGCAATCTGGGAGTGACAGCTGTAATATCCATAGCATCATGCATTTGTGCAGGGCTATTTGCTCCCCTAACCTTTACAGTACTCAGTGATGATATGGAGAAAATAGTTAGTACATGCAGGCATACAAATGTGATTGAAAGCATTGTCAGGTGCATGAGTCATGCCCCTTCTCCTTTTACATTTTTATTGCAGCACAAAGGTTCAGTGACCAGGGCCTGAGAATTTTGGTAGAAGAGGTACAGAGAGAAGGTAAATTAATTTTTCTGCTGGCCAGTGCAACATTCTCACCAAAATGAAGGCAGTAAGGTTCCATGGTTGTTGCATTCCAACAAGATGAGTCTTCTGGCACATCCTCACAAAGGTCTAAGTAAGATGTTGCATCTGCATGCTGTGGCTAAGGTGTGAGACTCATCACATGCTTCTGCTATAGCACTGAGGCTTTTATGTCCAAACTGTTCATGTAGCCATGCTTAGTACTGATGTGAAAAGCACTGCAATGTACAGACACATTAAAGAGAATTCTCCCTGCAGCATTAAATATCAGGCTAACATAAATTCATGTTGTCTTGGGGTCTATGAGGGAGACGGCCAGGATGGGGGTGGTTCAGCAAGGTTGCAGATAATTCATTCAGTTGAGCAGATAGCCAAGGAATTAGCCAGCATGCCTGTCCAGTTGGCTGTCAGAGAATCACCTACAGCAGATAAAATATGTTAAATGCATTTTGCAACATGGTAGCAATGGTGAAGGTAAAGCTGTCAGTTCACTGAGTATAAGATAACACCATACAAGCTCACACTCCACCAACTCAGATACCGCCGTTTGGAGAGATGCAGCGCACATGTAGAGTCGATAGCACTGGATAAACAGTACCGCACCAGGGTGTAGGATTTGGTGTCAGAGTCAGTGACATACGTGTACAGTCCCCCATGGAGGAGGGAGGAAAGACACGCACAGTAATGCTCCAGTGGGCAGGAACATGGAGTCTCAAGTGTAACCTTTTGAGATGCAATATTTGGACGGTCAGATGCAGATGTGTGGACATCTGAAGGCATTCACTGAGGCAATGCAGGTTCATGTGCTGAGGGAGGAGGTGTCCAAGGCTTTGATAAGCTTCACATTATCTCAGATGCTTAACTGCAGGAGCTCCAACCATGAGAAATTGGCCAATTTTATGGAGAGACACATGTAACAACACTTGGAGTGGATGCAAGAGCAGCATCTCAGCCAGGAAAGACTGCTTAACTCCCTTAGCAGCTTGGATCAGTCCAATCATAGTGTGAACACTGACATATGGAATACATAAGGGGAGCGCTGCAAACCCTGAACAGGACAGTTGCACTGTTGGCATAATTGTTGCTGGAATGGACAACTGCTGCGCACCTGCAGCCAGATCCATCAACCCCATCTGAAGGCTAAAGGACGTAACTGAAGAGTCTAAAGGTAACATGAGTTTCTCAGCACCCTCTTCCTCCACTGATCAGCCCCTTCACCAGAGCCCTCACCTGTTTTACAAGTGCTAGTAACCACAGCTGTCTACAGAGATGTAGAGGCCGTGATCTGAAGGTGATCACCCATAGATGGCTGCATGATTAGGCAACTCACCACAGTCCTCAATGCCTTATAAAACAAGAGCTGGGATTTTTGTGCATTCTGCAGCAGCAGAGGTGACCACCATTGTTAACAGGGTGTCTCTCACTGCAGGGAAACCTGTGGCAGGGGTTCGCTGTCAGTGGGACCAGAAGGTCTCACAGATACATGGAAATGGCCAGTAAATTCTAGCCAAGAAGTAAGAAGCCTGGTTCCAGTTTCTCTGAGGCAACACAGTGGCCACTTTGTAGGTATGTGCACAAGTGTAGGGTGCCATCTTGCCTAAAGCACTCGTGGGTTCAGCATGATTACACGTTTCACACTGTACATATCACAATTAGCCGTATTTTTGATTACATGTATACACACTCTTTGATGTCTCGGTGTTTGTACAATACAAACTTCAATGGTATTGCAAACATTATGAAGCATGTTTTTACTTGGAACACAGAAGGCAGCATGCTGAGATACATTTCACATTAACATCAGGATCAAGGGTGTGACCATATTTGTGAGGCAGAGGAAGGCTTCTTCTTTCTCTGGTCTTTCACTTAAAGTAGTAGCAAATAAAAATACAAAGACGGAAATGCTCCTCGCATCATTCATTGTCCACCCAGGGTTGCCTTTAAAGGAGACTAATGATCAGACTCAATGATCAGATGGAATTAATCAGGTGCATCTCACCTGAGTGTTGGATGTAAAGCAGTCATCGTCACATAAGTGTTATGCAGTACCGAAGTGCAGGTAAGACAGGTCAGGGTGCCATATATACTGCAGGGAAGATTGCTTGTCTGTTATCCACAATACTTTGGATGCCTTTGCATTCCAAATGACATAGGTGTAAGAAACCAAGATTTGTGGTAGGATTGCATGTTGTCTACTACTAAGACTGGGCCATGAAGGTGAATGGATGATGACATAGTAATTCAAAGAGCTGGTCGAGCATAGCCATGGCCTCATTCTTCACAATTTGCATTATCTGCATGTAGATTGGCAAAAACAATCATATCAACCAGTATTAGATGTGAAGTCATAATTCCTACTGGCAATCTCCATATTGAGGGCATGGTTTGAGTAGGTAAGAGCACCTCATTGACAGCACTGGTGATGAGTTGAAGGGTCAAGATTGTGATGATGTTTCACACTGGGTGTTTACAATGTGCTGTGGTTGACAGTTATGAGGGTGATGGTTTGTGCCTTATTTATATAACTGAGTAAACTTATCGTTGTTGCTTTTCTCTCTTGTCAGGAATATCCCTGAGTAACTGCAGGCTCAATGTTATGAGGAAGTAACTGACCAGGGAAGTGTTAAATGTGTGGAACCTGTGTGAGTCTGTTGTGCATCAGGACACATTTGGCACCGAGCCCTTCCTGCACAGAATCAGCCCTGGCTACTTGGTCCTGCCTCTCAGCTGCTCTTCCACTGCTGCCTTCCTCATCCTTCTTCATACCATGTTCCTGAGAATGGACAGGGGCTTCCTCTTCCTTATGAGCATCCTTCTCCTTAGATGATGGAGCTCTGGCCATGGTATCTTTCTCCTCAGGTTGCAGGCTCTTCCATGGCACAATATGATGAAGCATACGATTACAATTCTGCATACTCTTTATAGGGGGTTATGACGGAACTCCACCTGAGTTGTTAAGACATTGGAAGTGCAATTTCAGAATGCCAATGGCTACTGTTGTATTTACATTTCGTGTAGGTAAGGACACCTAAAGGTGGTCATCAGCTAGCCCTTCACTCTCCCCCCCCCACCAAATCCAACTACAAATAGGTCTCTATGTATGAAAAGATAAGGGAGTTTGAAATTCCTCAGCATGATGGAGTTACTTGGAAACCTTGCACATACCTAAAGGAAAACTTTACTATAGTCACAAATTGCCGAGACATTGATGAAGATGCCCAGTAGCTAAGTTGAAGGCTTTATTGTGGCAGCTGAGACAAGTCTGCTAATTGTGCAAAAGGCCCTCTGTTACTCGTCACCAAATCAAGGGAGAAGTTAATATCGTTGTCCACATGAGCAAACAGGGCATCAGTTACTGCTTTGATGCAACTTTGTGCAGCAGATTGTGAGATTCCAGGCAGGCCTCCTGCTGAGCACTGGAAAGAGTCTGTTGCATAAAAATTGAGAGCCACAGTGACATTTACAGACACTGTCAGGGCAAATGGATCAACAGACTATGGATCAAGATATTGCTGCACCATGCCACACATGTTGGTGACAATCTCTCAGCTTAACCTCAACTGCTTTTGGCATTATTTCAGAGGTGTGAGCTCCAAAGTCAGTACGTCCTTTGTCATCCTTCCTGGTACACACAGTACTGACTCTTCCTCGTGTCTTGGTGTTCTGCCTCTGGCTGATCACATTCATTTCCCTCTATGGCACCAACGTGTGAAGGTGCCATTTTCCTGTTGTTTCTTCAATGGCACGCCCTCATTCCTGCAACCTGGGTAGCTGAGTCAGTAAGGGAAAAAGATTTTGTCCTGCCAATTGCAATTGCCTCACTCCTATTCTTATGGGTTAAAGCCAGACACTTGCAAATGAATGTTTTGCCACTTCTGTGACTTTTGCAACAACTTTTCTGCATTTACCAAAGGGCCCCAATACCTCTCGAAAGGGGGTAACCTACTACCCGAACATCTCTCCAAAGTGCAGACCTGCTCCGACCTGGTCTACTCTGAAAGAGAGTTATTCATGAAGCAGTTGAAGATGGTTGGACCTAGGACACCACCTGAAGAACTCGTGCAGTGATATCCTGGGGCTCAGACAATTTGCTTCCAACAAGAACAACTATCTTTCTTTGCACTAGGTAGGAGTCCAAGCAGTGCAAGTTTTTCCCCTGGTTCTCACTGACTTCAATTTCGAGAGGCCACACTCAAGTCAAATGCTGCCTTGAAGGTAGTCACCCTCACCTCACTAGTTCAGCAATTTTCTCCGTGTTTGGATCAAGATTGTAATGAGATCTGCTGCTGAGTGACCCCGGTTGAACCTAAACTAAGCATCAGTGAGCAGCTTAGTGCTATATAAGTGCTCTTTGATAGCATTGTCGAGGACAGTGACAAATTGTTTTAACTTCCCAGATATTTTGTGTAATCCTACTAAACTAGTCCACATATTAATACCATGAACACTTGCTACTGAAACAAGAATTTAAATGCCAACTGAAATGAAGGAACTGTTAGATTAGTATGTCCAAACATATATATGCGACTGCACCTCCCAGTACACTGTTCATGAAAGGACATCACAGTTTTCAATGAGATAAAATCAGTAATTGGAAATGTAACAACAATAATTTGTATTTATATAGCTCTATGCAATAAAAAAACCCAAGTAACTTTGCAAAAACATAATCGGACAAAAATTTGCTGACACTGATCAAAAATTGGTCAAAGAAGCTGACATTCGGACAGCAGAAGGAGGTTTTAAGAAAGCCGTCAAAGATGATGAGGGGACCAGAGAGGTTTAGGGTGGGAATTCCACAGCTTCTGGCTTAGACCCCTGAAGGCAAGCTCAGCAACTGTGGGCGTACAAAATTGAAAATACACAAGACAACATCCAGGACTAGGAACTATGGGATCTGACTTCATTAAATGTGGCATGTGTAATTTAACTGGCAGGTCCCAATTATACTGTAGATCATACCTGGGTGCAAAGTGCACTGTATGAGCAGGAACAGACCATTCAGTCTCTCAAGCCTACTCTACAATTCAGTTTGATTATGGCTGATCCATACCTAACACCATTTACCTGCTTTTGTTCCATATCCCTTCATGCCCTAATCTAATAAAAATCTTATCAACCTCAGTCTTGAAAGGTCCAACTGATCTGGTATCCACATCCTTTTGTTGGTGAGAATTTCTAGTTTTCCTACCCGATTTCATTCCTGAGTGACACATTTACTATGGAGTTTCTCACTTACAGGGATCTGACACTGACCCAGCAATATGTTTCACACTGACCAGGGATCTCACTTGACTGGAGGGCCTCTCATTATTCATTGTGGAATCTCACATGATGGCAGGATCCAATACTCGGGGCAGAGCAGGGGGTGGGGTGGAATGGTTTCACAATGATATGCGGGGGGGGGGGGGGGGGGTTTCATAGCATCTCAAAGGTCTCTGATGGAAAATATTAAATTGAGTAAGCATGTCTCACTGACTGGGGTGTGTCTCACACTGACTATGAGGGTCTCAAATTGACTTGAGGAAGCTTCATTCTGATTAGGTACAGCCTCACACTGACTTGGGGGGAGGTCACCAACTGTGGAGGTTTCACATTGACTGGAAGTTCACAGTGATTTGAATGGAAGTGATTGACAGTGGGGAGAAGGCTTCACACTGCTGTGCTCTACTACACTGGGATTAAGATTCCTGAGTTAATCCAACCACTTTCCTTTTTTCACAAAGGAAATGCTTTTGTCAGTTCATACATGGTAATATAACTTCACTCTACCAATGGTTATGGAATCCTATGTAAAGATTAGTTAAAAGAAATTGAATCCTTTTGATTAATTATTATTATAAAATTGATGTCTGTGGTGTGTCAAAATCATCATGGTACAGATTGGCAATGCCATGTTAAACATAATACAATCACCTTGGTTTCAGAAAGGAGAGAGGATTAGCAGTCTATATTTTGATTTTAATATCTGCAAATTGAATAGTATATAGAGAAACAAATTACTGCAGTTTGTTATTAAATACTGTAAAGACACCACAAATAAATGCTGCTTTGCTAACAACAATATTTATCAGTTTTTAAGCACTGAAGTTGTATTTGAAAATGTTAAATATAACTTTTTGTATCTCACCTATAATAATTTTGACCGTAATATGAAAGGTTTACCAAACAACTGCTGCATTGGATTTACCTGACTTTGTAGGTATCTATTTTTGTTACATATGATTTTATTGTACTACAAGTGTTCTGCTGTCTATATGCGTGCAGTTTTGCCAATTACAAATTTTCCACAAGTAACAGTTTTAACCTGACTTTTTTCAGACTGAAAGAGATCATGTATCCATGGTTTTCTTATCTGGTGCTATGTTGCACTGAATTTGCCTCTCACAGAAAATCTGTGTAAGTGCTCAAAAAATCTTGTAGAAGTTACAAAATTATACCATTCTGTCATTCTGCTGTCTCCATAACCAAAGTGATATTGAAAATATTCCAATGAATCCTGACAAACTACTGTTAGTTACCCGTGGGTATATTGAATACACGGCAAAAAAAATGATGTTGATTTGGTAGAATTGTACTTTATATGACCATGGGCTTATGGAGAAGCAATGAACACATAGGAATTTTATAAATGTGGATGGAAGTCAGTTTTCATCATTTTAAATTATAACAACCAGCTACTGACATTGCAACAGTCCCACAATGTGCCATATTTATTAACTATCTGTAACCTCAGTCATTAATTGTAAACTTGAAATGCTTGTGGCAATATTCATCATCTACTTGCATGGATATGTGGCTTTTAAGTAACGATTATTTGTAAAACAGTTCACTGAATTTATTAGCTTCTTTAAATAGCTGACTCTTCTATACACCTCGTCATTGTTTCGTTGATACTTGTGGGACTCTGGTTCTGTGCAAACTGGCTGCTGCTTCCCCTACATTACAAATGGGACTGCATTTCAAAAGGACTTTACTGGCTCTCAAGTGCTTTGAAATATCCTGAAATTGAAGGGAGGGGGGAGGTGGACAAGACGTGGCTATATATAAGACTTGCTATGCCACTTCCATTCCTCACGTTACTATTGAAAAGATTTCATGCATCAAGTCAGAAGTAACAAACTGGATTATCATTAAGAGATTTAAACTTTACAAAAACAGTCCAATTCAATCTCAAGGGTAGTTGAAAGTATAGCTTCAATGCATCAAGTGTCCTACTGGTGAATCTAAAAACTATTAGTTTGAATGTGTATTAATTTATGCAACAATGATTTATGCTCCTAGCAACTCTTTCAAATATTGCAGAATGGTTGGAATAATGTGTTGGCATGTAGTAGTAAAGGGGTATTTTGTGACTACTTTCTCCATTCACCTAGAGAAATGTATCAGCAACTTATTGTACAGTAAATAAGACATTTTGAGGTTATATTGGAAAGTTGGTCTATTAATCTGCCAACATAATCGTAATGCCTTATTCTTACTCATATTAACTCATGTTATATCAAATGAGAATATTTTAGTAAAGTAAAGTAGCATCAAACTTAATCAGTTAGTACTTCCAAAGAGACATCTATCTTCAACAATTACATTTATGTGCCAGTATCTTTCATCTTTTACACAAAAAATATTTGCAGCCACATTTCTATTGTTAGTTAACAAATGCAAACTCTTTAAAATTATTAATTTAACCAAGGTATCAGTAAAAAGGGACAACAAAGCCACTGGGTTGTTGTAAAAACCCAACTGTTTAAGTAAGGAAAGCAGCTCCGCTTATCCAGCTTGGCACGTGGCAGTCCAGTCCTACACCAACAAGACTAACTCTTAATTGCCCTTTAAAGTGCCAAACAAGCCACTTATTAGTACCACTAGCCTACTAGAGCAAATAGGCACAGATAACAAACACCCCCTTGCTAGTTATATCCATGCCCCAAGAAGTAATAAAAGTGTTTTTAAATGTTATGTATTACAGGTTGCCATTGAAATTTCCCTTCCTCATATAAGCCAGATACAGAAATGAAGGACTAACAGAAATACTTAGTATACATGCATGTGCTTATTGTAGCAAAAATATGTCGTGATAAATATAGCAACATGGATTATGAAGTTTGTTCTCATTTATTTGCAGTGCTTTCAGTCGAAAGTGTCTCAAACACTTCCTTTAATCACATTAGATACATCTTTGAATCAACATTATTTTTACTATTAACATTTCTAAATGAATAAAGTTAAATTCATCAAAATGCAGTAAATCATCGAAAATTGTCACATCATTTATATTAGTTTCCCCATATTTTAAAATCGTCTTCATTCTTCCCCTGCCAATTACAAATACGATTTTGTGATAATTGAAAAAATTTCCTCACCAATGTTTTTAGCATTTTTAAAGACAAATTTGAATAATGCAGACAAAGCCTTTTGTTTTAAGAAAGGAAATATCACTTCTTTAAACGTGAATAAAATTAAGAATCGACAGAATTTTAGTAGGTCCGTTTACAATATGTGCATCTATCAGTATGTATTGTTGCCTTACACTCTATCAATGAAACTATGACGTCTTCTGTCGATCTATAAAACTGATCTACAGATACATTTCCTCTGAAAATCAATGTGATTCAAAGCCAGACAATAAATCCAAAGTCTGTTCAATTTCAAACTGGCTTGTGGAAGTGTTTTTTTAGCATCAGTGAAACAGACGTAATCGGTTGTACTTAGAAAACACGTTACTAATAAAAAGTGGTGTTACAGGGCAAAATATTGACACATTTTGGCTAAGCATTACATTGGTGTTTTTCTGAGGGGGGGGGGGTGGTCTTATGATCCATAGCCCAGTACTCAAGGATCCAACTTATGCCCTGTACAATACGACTTTAGTCATAAATCTCTATGCAGATCGATAAGGGAGTCAATACACTTCACGCGAGGGAACACGTTATATTATAGAAATATTGACTTATCATAGATATTAAGTGCACAGAGCACATTACCCAACTCTTAAAGACGCACGGCACAATTTGTCAATAACTTTCTGAAAGCAACAGGTTCCACCAACGAAATCATTACTGACACCATGGTGTATGTGTGGGTGTGTGTGTTTTACCTGAATCAGTGACATTCTTGTCGACGTTACGTCAGTCGGATTTGAACCCTGTCCGGAGAAAGTGTGACAGACCACATGGCCCTGGGGGACGGTCAGGTTGTTGGAAGTGGGCTTCAGATACATGACTTCGGACCTGGGGGAGCTGAGCGGCAGGCGCGTCTGGTAATCGAAATAAACGGGAGAAGAGGCCAGGGAGGGACTGCTCACCACGTTCATGACATCTCTCTCCTCCACTTCACTCTGGACCAACATGATGTCGTTCTTGTTGATCTTCTTCTTCTTGCTGCTCTTGCCCAGGTGGGGATGCGAGTACTCGGCGATCCTGCAGTTGTACGTCCGGATCTCCTTGTTCTCCCTCCGGCACTTGACGGCGATGGTGACCATGGAGGTGAGCAGGATGACCGAGATGGAGCTGAGGGTGACGATGAGGGGCAGCGACATGTCCCAGTGCCGCGGCTCCTGGTTGACCCGGTGCTCGTCCTTGGGGGCCGCCCCCAGGTAGGCCACGATGACCAGGCGGGCCACGGCCGACAGGGACGGCTTGCCGTGGTCGGACACCCTGACCACCAGCTCGGCGCTGGGGGACATCTCTTCCCAGAAGGGCTGCGCCGTGCGGATCTCGCCGCTGCTCGGGTCCATGTCGAAGAGGTGCTGCTCGTTGCCCTCGGCGATCTCGTAGGAGAGGCGGCCGCTGTCGCCGAAGTCGCTGTCCACGGCCCGCACGGTGGCCACGATGTAGCCCAGGCCGGCGTTGCGGGGCACATGGATCTCGGCCGTGTCGTTCTGCAGCACCGGCAGCACGATGACCGGCGCGTTGTCGTTCACGTCCAGCACGGTGACCCTGACGGTGGAGTTACTCTCCAGGTGAGGGCTGCCCGAGTCCTTGGCCAGCACCTTGAACTCGAACCACTTGGTCTGCTCGTAGTTGAAGGAGCGCAGCGCGTAGATGGCGCCGTTGGACGGGTTGACCGACACGTAGGTGTAGATGGAGACGTCGCCCACCCGGGAGGGCAGGATGGAGTAGGACACGGTGCCGTTCTGGCCCAGGTCGGGGTCGTGGGCCAGCACCGAGCCCAGGTACTCGCCCGGGATGTTGTTCTCGGGCACCTGCAGCACGTACACCGGCTTGGTGAAGCGGGGCGGGTTGTCGTTCTCGTCCGCCACCTTCACCGTGAAGGAGCGGGTGGCGTTGAGGGGCGGCGAGCCGTTGTCCCGGGCCACGATGGTCAGGTTGTACTCGTCGTTGAGCTCGCGGTCGAGCGGCCGCTCGGTCAGCACGGTGTAGAAGTTGTCGTAGTTCTCCTCCAGCTTGAAGGGCCCGTTGCCCAGCACCCGGCACTGCAGCTGCCCGTTGCGGCCGAAGTCGCGGTCCGTGACTTTGACCAGGGCGATGACGGTGCCGGGCGGCGCCGCCTCGCTGACCGAGCCCTGGTGGACCGACACCAGGTTGACGGCGGGAGCGTTGTCGTTGACGTCCAGCACCCGCACGGAGACCTTGCAGTGCGCGGGGATGGAGTTGGGCCCCAGGTCCTTGGCCTGGACGTCGATGTCGTAGATGCTGCTCTCCTCGTAGTCGATTTTGGCGCGCAGTTTGATGAGGCCGGAGTGCGGCTCGATGGAGAAGAGCTGGCGGATCCGCTCCGTCACGAACGGGCTGAAGGAGTACACCACCTCGCCGTTGGTGCCCTCGTCCGGGTCGGTGGCGTTCACCTGCAGCAGCAGGGTGCCGGGCGCCGTGTCCTCGCTGATCTCCACCGTCAGGCTGGCCTCCTGGAAGGTCGGGCTGTTGTCGTTGGTGTCCACCACCTCCAGCTTCACCTGCACCGAGCTCGACTTGGGCGGCTCGCCGCCGTCCAGCGCCGTCACCAGCAGCACGTGGCGGGCCTGCTCCTCGCGGTCGAGCGGCCGCTGGATGATCAGCTCCGGGAACTTGGTGCCGTCGCCCCGGGACTTGACCTCGAGGCCGAAGAGGCGGCTGGGGCCGCTCAGCTGGTAGGTCTGCAGGCCGAACGGCCCGGTGTCCGGGTCGTGCGCGCTCGTCAGCGGGATGCGCGTGCCCGGCGCCGCGTTCTCGGGGATCTCCACCTCGATCTGCTCGCTGGAGAAAGCGGGCGCGTTGTCGTTGATGTCCACGATCTCCACTTTGATCATGCACAGCTCCTTGTCGTTGGCGAACACCTCCAGCGACACCACACACTTGGGCAGCCTCTTGCACACCGTCTCCCGGTCAATGCGCTGCTTGGTGTAGAGCAAGCCGCTCTCCCGGTCCACGTCCAACAGATGCGGCGCGGAATTCTCCAAAACCCGAAAGTTAGCCTTCCTCTGCTCGGGACTGCCGGCCAACCGAGCATCTTTGGCAATGTTCCCGATCACCGTCCCGGGTCCCTGCTCCTCCAGGATGGTGTATTTCAAATTCTTCAAGGTCAGAGCTCCAGTCCACAGTAAGAGAAAAATCACAATGTGCAGGTACATTACCAAAAACTTGCTCGTTTCTCTTTCTCCCCCCTTCTTTTTCCAGTTATTTTCTTATTTTAAGGGGGGAAAATGTTAAACCTGTTGATTTACTGCTCGGCAAACAAGACGAGCCTGCAGCAGCGTGTGAGCATCGATACACCTTCCAGTAATCATTTCAAATCGTGATTGAGTTTGACGACAGGAGTCTCTCTCTCGTCACCATCTTGCATTATAAATCCTTAATGTGGGAGGGAAGGGGGGGGGTAAGAATTAGCAATCGTGCCCAAACACTTTTCTTTCTCCCCCTTAACCGCCTTCTAAAAAAGGTTTCTTTGCACGGGTCGCCCGCACTACATGCGAAATCTGCCTTTTAACCCCCCTCCTCTCCTTTCCCAAGTGAAATCCAAAGCCCTTTTTTGCAAAATGCGGCGCCGGCGATGTTCCAGTTTCAAGGCTTGCGATGTGTTCCTTCCAATTTCACGAGATGCAGCTGCTGAGGATTTTGCATGCTACACACACACACACTCTCATACCGACTGGATGAATCTATCTGTGTGTGTGTGTGTGTGTGTGTGTGTGAGACAGCCTCTCCTCACTCAAAATAAGCGGCAAGCAGCTGGCTTCTCTGACTCGGACAAGACCGCAAGAGGGGGAGAAAAAAAAACGATTCTTATTTTTCTTTTCCTCCCCACAGTCGAAGAGCAGCAGTTTTCATCGGGGAAAAAAAGCGTTCACTGGTACCCCGAGGATTCCCCTGAAAGTCCTCCCGTCAAACGCAACACAAACCTTCAGTGACACTTGGTGAAGGCAAAAAAACGGGATCAAATCTCTGCCCTCCTCTCGCTATCTGCGGCAGCCCCCAAGCTCTCGGCTGACACACGCGTTACTTTCCCTGTTGATTCTCTCCACTTGTGATGAGCAACAGTCTTAGGTCCAGCCTGTGCGGCAGGAGAGCAGGACGTGGTTAACATTCAGAGATGTTGTTCTCTGCTTTTTTTTGGTGTGTGTTTCTCTTCCTCGCTCTCTCTCTCTGGCTGTTTTCTCGTTCTGTGGCTTTTGCACTCCCTCTCGGTCCGGTGTCCTTTTTGGACATGAACCTCTCGTCGACACGCTCCAGGTCTCTGCCTCCCCCTCCTGCAAAGAGCTTCGTTAAAACATATAGGGGCTGCACACAACCCAGAGCCTCTCCGGCCAATGGAGTGCCCGCGTCCTCTGGCACCGCCCAATGCAAGCACACCGGGCTCGGCCAATGGAGCGGGCAAAGCTGGCGTCGGAGGCGAGGGGTTGGCGGTGGGGGGCAGGATCCGAGAGGGAAGGATGGGGGGGGGAGGCGGGGAGGAGAGGGGGTGGTCTCCTATAGGGAGCGAGCATTGCAAAGCGCGACCCCGAGTGCTCGCTCTCAGACCGCGGGCATGTGCTCCTGCAATTACACCCGCAATTCTTTATGAATGAATTGGTCTCCAGTGAGTGGGGTCCAAAAAGTGTCTTTCGGAAGCTTTATTCGATTTTAAAAAATAAAATTGTAACCAGAGCGTTGATAGCAAAATAAGACAAGTACTTTGAATGATTGCAACGCAGCGTTTCGGAAAACGACAGCAGAAGTGGCGATAATACATGAATCTTAACTCACAACAGCGTTTAGTGTACGTCAGTACTGACGACTGGGAGAGGGGTGGAGGGGTAGACACAGGTTACGATGAAATATTGTAATTCTCCCCCCTAAAAAATCGTCATAGGCAAGGAAACTGGCACAATTTATTCACTTTTAAAAATGAATATATTGGTGGAAAGGGATAATGCAAACAGGTAGGATAGAGAATGTGTGACTGCAAATTGCCGGGTGAAGGCACTGGCAAAAGTGAATGCCTCATCTGTCACCAGTCCGTAGTGTTAGCAGTCAATACACAGTTTACAGGGGGTGTGAGTATCACAACATTAAGGCAGATTACTCCATTGAGATCAAAGACAGAAGTTTGCATTCCCTGTCATTTTTGCACGGGAAATTGCCGCTTAGCTCGTGCGAGTGTAAATAACGGGGGAGCTGAGTGTCAACAACTGGGAATGCTAACAATTTAACTCAAAGCACACCAAGCTCCGTCGTTGAAAGGGTTTGCAGCGTGCATTCGGGATGCTGAACAGTGAGTGCCCGGCTTCACCACACATTCCAAAACCAAATGCAGTCACGGGTTTTACTGGAAGAATAGACGGTAACAAATATCACAAAATTCTCTCCAAACGAAATGATACGCAAAGCGTATTAAAATGAAACGAAACTAACAGCTCTCGCTAGTTCATATTCCGGCATTCCGATTTTCAATATTAAAATTGAACGAAAAGTTGCGTGTTTTGGAAGTCCATTCAAACTGAAAATGTTTAATAACAATCTATTCTGGAAAATGATCGTAAAGCGGAGCGAGGGATGGAAGTGAGGCGTTTTTACAGGCGATTAGATGGCCCGAATGTAGCTTGTAGCGTTTGAAATGTTCTAACTTTTTAGGAAAGGGTGGATCCGAAACTGTTTCCCGACCAACCTTCTTCAAGGCAGCAGCGAGTGGAGCGGTTCCAATGACACGCTCACTTCGAGATAGCGATTTCATTCCACTTGTGGTAACAGCTTATCCTTTCACCGCTGACAGGTACCAGTGGAGAGCGGCGAATCTCCTATGATTAAATCGCACAGTATTCTGAGCAGAAGGACTATTGTGCCATGTAATTTGAACTGCTGAGATATTGTTTTTTTTAATTCCACCGCATATAACAATAGCTTGCGTACATTATGCTGAAATAACAGATGGCTGTGAGAGATTGATGAAAATGTTGAGGTGATGTTTCTGATACATCTTGATAGGTGATGAGTGTGACTTGACTGTGTACAAACTAACTGAACTCAGCCAGCGTGTTATGCCAAGAGTTCAAATTCCCCAGTTTTATTCATAGAACCCAACACATCGTTACCTGAATTCTGAAACCAGGGTTCATTTTGAAAACATCGATAAAACGACACAACAGTAAAAGCAACAGATTAAATATGAGCGAAAATCCTCAGCGGAAGTTCTGCATAAATCCACGATCCGATTTTTCTAAAGTTCTTCCTACACAATACTTCCAGGAGCTTGTGACCCAGGAGAGTTCATTTTTTTTCCTAAACCGTTTTGCTTTACAAAATAAAAAGCGTGTAACGCAATCATCCTTGTAGCGATTTTTTTCACTCTATGTACTTTAACAAACCCACAATGTTGAACTATATAATTAATCAATTAATTTTGGATTTATGACATTAATACCAGATTTGCAAAGGCTGATACTTGTATTGAGAGATTGCAACGATCAGGAAATAGCAGGTGAGAGCTCTTCTCTAATGAAAGAAACTGAGGGGTAACTTGATAAAGGCCTTGAAAATGATGGAGGGTTTCAACACTGACACATGGAAGAGATGTTTCCACTTGTTGGGGAGTCCATTACGTGGACCCATCAATACAAGGTGGCCACCTATAAATCCATCAGGAAAACCAGAAAATATTTTTAATGATTGCAGAGTGAACATGTACATCTTGCGATCACATAGAGTGGTTGAAGTGCATTAGAAGTACAAAACCCCTACAGTGCAATAGGGGGCCATTCGGCCCACTGAGTCTACACTAACTCTCCGAAAGAGCATCTTATTCCCACCCCCACCACCGTGTATCCCCATAACCCTGCATAATTACCATGGCTAAACCACCTCCATATTTTTGGACAATAAGGGGCAAATTAGCATGGCCAATCCACCTAACCTGCACATCTTTGGACTGTGGGAGGAAACCGGAGCATCCCAGAAGGAATTTCCGCGGACCCGAGGCTGGAATCAAACCCTGATTCCCGGCGCTGTGAAGCACCAATGCTATCTTTATAGGGAAACAAGATAAATCCTTAAATGGGAATTGTAGGGTTATGCTGATTAGGTGAGATGCAGTATGGTGGTGGGATTAATGTTTAATTTTAAGTACTATTAACTTCTGATGAGCACTCACTCCGTGCACTCTGAGCAAGGAGCTGCACTTGAAGGGTGCTTAACTTATTATATTTAGTTCACTGATGTTCATGAATGGAAAGTCAGGTGTTGCAGTCTTGCAACTAGACCTCAGTGCTGAATTCCTGATCCATTCTCACAGTAACAACAATCTGTATTTATATAGTGTCGTTACTGTAATAAAATGTCAGAAAGTACTTCACAGGAGCATTACAAAGCAAAATTTGACTCTGGGCCACATATTAAAGTAGGTGGTCAAAAACCCGGTCAACGCGATAGATTTAAAGGAGCACCTTGTAGAAGAAAAAATAAATAGAGGCAAATAGATGTGGTGACTAGATTTCAGAGCTTGTGGGTCAAGGCAAGTGAAGGCATAACCATTAATGGTGTAGCAATCAAAATTGGGGATACTAAAGAAGCCACAATTAGATTAACAGATATCTTGGCGCGTCAGGGGCTGAAGGAGCTTACAGAGATAGAGGAGAGGCCATGAAAGGATCTGAAAACAAGAATAGGGGATCATGTGAAGGGAGCAGCTGCTTTTTCATGAGATCTGATGTTATTCATCTTATTTTAACCCTGATGCACAACCCATAATTATTTGACCTTGATGTGTATAACCTGTGCCATGTTCCTGGAAGATTGTGGCTAAACTTTGGTGATGGAGAGCCAAGTTAAATAAAGAGAATCCTCGTTTAATTGAAGTGATTGGAGGCAGTCAAGGTGGGGCCTAGTTTGCAGTGGCGGTTTTGCTGGTGAGGAGGACAATGCTTCGGCAGTGCCATTGGCATCAAGATGATAGTTGCCATTGAGAGTGAAGTTGTGGACGACAGTCTCAGCGCCCTGGCACAGACTGTTGGTGCTCACATTGATGAACTATGAGACATCTAAAGAGAATAGATGAAGTGGAGAACAGCATCCCTGTCAGTCAAGGGGGCAGTTTCCTTGTTGGGATTCACCTTCAGTCCTTGGAAATAGTGCTGCATTGTATGTCGAACATTATGGTTGATTCGGTGAGATGGGTTGAGGAAGGAGTCTCCTGATTGGCGCTTTCAAAAATTCATAGAATCGCTACAGTGTAAAAGCAGGTCATTTGACCCATCAAGTCTGCACCAACCCTCCAGGTCATTTGACCCATCAAGTTTGCACCAACTCTCTAACAGACCATCCCACCCAGACCCTCATGTATTTACCTCGCTAATTCCACCCCCCCACCGACTTGGGACACTAAGGGGCAATTTAGCAAGGCCAATCAACTTAACCTGCGCATTTTTGGACAGTAGGAGGAAACTGGGCACCCAGAGGAAACCCACACAGATATGGGGAGAACATGCAAACACCACACAGACAGTCACCCAAGGCCAGAATTAAATCCTAGTCCCATGTCTTGTGAGACAGCAGTGCTAACCACTGTGCCCACGTATTGAGGATGAATCACCTTGTTGGTCAGGTTTCCATGGTGGAAAAGAGTTTAAGTTCTCTGGTGATGGTGAGGCCTGAACAGTGCCGCTGACATGGCTGGAGAGGACCGAAGCCTGTTGTGCTTCTAACCCTAACCGTAATTTTAAAGATCTATGCACCTGAACTCCTTGGTGTGGTGTAAGAATCTTTGACCAACTGGCTCCAGTATACGAGCATATACACTGCCACGCTATACCTTATTACAATGGCACTTTACTGATCTTCCCCTTTTTTGGGATATCCTTTCATTGCTCAGAAGTCTTGGCATGCTGAGTAGGTCCCAATTGGTTGTATTTTTTCCATGAGAAACCCTGTATTGTGTAGCTGTGTCTTTGTTATCCTGTGGACGAGGGTGTGCATAATGGTGCTATGTTCTCATGGCTTTATACTGTTACCCTGAGATCTCCACTCTCTCTGGTATCCTTTCATAATCTGTACAAAAGAAGGCACTACTAGGAACATAGAAACAAGAATAGGCCATTCAGCCCATCAAGGTTGTTCCACCTTTTAATGAGATTATGGCTGATCTGTGGTCTAGTTTCATATACCTGCCTTTGGCACATATCCATTAATGCCATTATTTAACAAAAAAAATTCTCATATTTAAAGGTAGCAACTGACCAAGCATCAACTGCTGTTTGGAAAAGAGAGTTCCAGACCTCTACCATCCTTTGTGTGCAGAATTGCTTCTTAACATCGTTCCTGAAAGGTCTTGCCCTAATTTTTAGATTATGCCTCCTGGTTCTAGAACCTCCAGTGGAAATGACATATCTTTATCTACCCTGTCTTTTCCTTTAGTATCTTGAAGACATTGAGCAGATCACCCCTTAACCTTCTAAATTCTTGAAAATAACAGATCTAATTTGTATAATCTCTCCTCATAATTAAACTCCTGAAGTCAACATATTATTCTTGTAAACTACACTGCACTACCTCCAAGGCCAATGTATACTTCCTAAGATGTGCTGTCCAGATCTGCTCACAGTACTCCAAGTAGAGTATGACCAGGGTTTTGTACAGCAGCAGCATAATGCTGTGGCCTTATATTCCAGTTCTCTAGAGATAAAGGCCAGCATTCCGTTAGCTTTCTTGATTATTTTCTACACCTGTTCATGGCATTTTAAAGATCTATGCACCTGAACCCCTAAGGCCTTTTGGATATCTATTGTATTTAACTTCAGACCATCTAGAGAACACTCTGATCTATACAGTTTCAATCCAAAATGAATAACCTTACAATTGCATGGATTGAAATCCATCTGCAACAGTTTTGCCCACTCACCTAGTCTATCAAGATTGCTTTGTAATTTTATCCTATCATCTACACTGTCCACAGTGACTAGAATAATTACAATGATTGACACTCTGAACCATTTGTATAAGTATTTGTTGATCTTTTCTGTATGTATATATGGAATAATGCTCACTCTGTATTGTACTTGATTTTGGGGATTTGTTGAGTCTTGTGATAAAATGTAAAATGAAAACTCCTTAATAAAAACATTTATTACAACAAATAAAACAAGAGTGAGCATTGTAAAATCAAAGTGTTGCTTAATTAGGAGCCAAAGCAGCAAGCAAAAGGGTCATAGGTGAATGGCTCTTGATGCAAGCAAAAACATGGACAACAGAGTTTTGGATGACCTTAAGTGTGTGTAGGATAGAATGTGGGAGACTATTGGAATAATCAAGGTTACAAGTAACAAAGATATGGATCAGGATTCCAGCAGCTGATAAACTGGAGCAAAGGTGGATTTGAACAATGGAAGTTGCAGAGGTGGAAATGGGCAGTTTTAATGGTGCCATGTGATCAGTCACTCATCTTGAGGTCAAATATGAAATAGGCTGTGGACAGCCTGCAGAGAGCACCTGGGGCTCGAATAAGCCCATGGTAATCTTTACAGTGTCAACTATTATACTGTTTCATAACATCGTAGATTCAAGCCCTACTCGAGAGACATAAGCCCAAAATCTCAGCTGACATTTGAATGCTGCACTGCTGTCTGTGGGAGTTTAAACTGGGACTTCATTTCAGGTATCTAAGACATCCCTTGGCACCATTCAAAGAATAGAATCTTCATGTATTTCAGCCATTATTTATCATTTAAATAATGTTGCTAAATTTTCTGGTGAGCAGTCCTTATTTTTTGTGGGATCTTGTGCTCATATTGGTTGCTGTGTTTCCTATCTTATAATAGTGGCAATGATTCAAAGGTAGTTCTTGGGCTGTAAATTGCTTTGGGAGATTCTGAGGTTGTGATGTATATAAATGCAAAGGCATTTTTCGTTGTGCAAGATTTCTTTCTGCACAAGCATAACCTTGGATGAAGTTGCTTACTAACACAGCAGTGTGCACTGTAACCACAAATGGCTACTTTGGAATCCAGATATGGTTAATTGTACTTTAGATCAATTAAATTAAAAAAAGTAACTATCATTGAGTTTGTGAGCTTATTTGCCAACATACATGCAAGTGCACTTTAATATTTGTATGTGTTTGTTGGTAAAATGGTAAGATGAAGAGTAAAGTATACAAGCTTTTTCTGATTTTGGTAAATGATAACTAAACACATCCATTGTATTTTGGGTATTTTCTACTCTGCTTAATGCATGCAATTAAAATTGTCTTGGTTTAAGAACACTTGTGGCTACTCAATGGCTTCTAATGGAATATTCCGCGAACAGTTAGTATTAAGACATCAACATTAGAAATATCACTAAGTGGAGGAATGGCAACACTTAGTAGGAAGTCTGAATATGTGGGGATCGTGAGGCCTGCCATGTTTGCTGTTGCTTCCTGCACTGCTGTCCAAAATGCTTCAATGTCAAGGAATGACATAAATACATGCAACAATGTATCTCATCCATCAAAGCTATTTTGGCTATAGATGCTCCAATAGCCATTTCCCAAAGAGAATGGAATTCAATAGATGAGAGATGTTTGCTGTGTTATCTTGAACTGGCACTCACTCCTGACTGTGGTAATTGTAAATACCTACACCCATATTCCTCTTCCTTTCCTCTTCCATTATCTGGCAGCTTCATCCTTTCCAGACCCTTGATTTTTTTTTGTTTGTGTCTCTGTTGATCCATTGATAAACATAATACAAAGGATAAAGGTGCAAAGGAAATAGACATACAATTCCAGGGGGTCAACACAGGCCAAGAAAGTTTGACTGCTGGGTAGATCTGAGAGATAGCAATATCTGCTGTACAAGTCTGGTAAGGTTTGTTTAAAAACTGGTGTGTGGGATAATCTAATCCCTGTGTAATATTTGTACTAACTGAATATTATGTTTCTCATGGAAGGCACATAATTCAAAATAACTAGTTTATCTGGGAGAGTCCTACTGTGTTAAATTGGGAAGTGTTTTTTTTTCTGAGGTGTACAGGCTGATATTGATGTAATTAATTGAGAGACACCTACCAGGGATGTGATTATGCTCCGAAGGAATCTGTGAAGTTGTCAGTTACATGCTTTGTGAAAAATACTGAATTAATTCAAACCCATCTTTAAATAAATTCTGTCATTGAATGTGGGCATTGCTGACAAGACCAGTATTCACAATGCACTCTCAATTGACCCTAAAAAGGTGGTGGTAAGCTGCATCCTTGAAATGCTTGCAGTCATTGTGATAAACATGCTCCCAGAATGCTTCTATAGAGGAAGTTCCAGGATTTTGACTCAGTGACGATGACAGAACAGCACAATATGTCTAAGTCAGAACGGTGTGTGATTTGGAGGGGACATTGAAGGTGATGAAATTTCCCTGCATCTTCTGTGCTTATTCTTTGAACTGGTGGAGATTGCAGATTTAGAAGGCATTGCTGAGAGGACCTTGGAGAGATGTTGCAGTGCATACTATAGATGGTAAATAACATTGCTGCATTATACCATTGGTGGAAGAAGTGAATGTTTCAGGTGGTGGATAGGGTACCAGTCAAGATGATAACTTTGTCCTGTATTGTGTTAAAGTTCTTGAGTGTTGTTGAGATTCATCTGGGCAAATGGAGAGTAGTCTATCACATACCCAGCTTACATCTTCCTTTACCCAGTGTTTCTTGCATTTATGTGGCTGGCCCAGTTAAATTTCTCATCTGTGGTGACTCCAGGGTGTGGATGGTGGGGAATTCAGTGATAACAAAGAACAGCACAGCACAGGAAACAGGCCCTTCAGCCCTACAAGCCCACACCGCTTATTTTAACACTCAGTGAGTGCCTTATTCAAGTCCTCCTTCTACGTACAACTTTTGTCTACATCTAGTGGACTCCACAATAAAGGGGTGCAAATTTAGGGAATTATATACGTGCATCAGATTAAGGGAGATCCAATTTAGGGACAATTAAATCAGCCTAAAAGCATGTTTTTGGGGTGTGGGAGGAAATCGGAGCACCCGGAGAAAACCCACGCAAGCATGGGGAGAACATGCAAACTCCCACAGACATTGACCCAAGCCAGAGATCCAACCCAGATCCCTGTAACTGCACAGCAAACAGTGATAGTCACTGAGCTGTCGTGTTGCCCGTCAATTGGTCCAGTTTAAGCGTACACTAATGGACGTGAAGCACTAGGCAACTCTCAGAGCAACATCCAAGAGCAGCCCTCACACGACCCACCGTGTGTATGCCCCTTGTTGGCCAACAAGGCAGACTGAATCACCTGTGGATGTGAAAAGGAGACATCAATAAACATACAACAGGCTATACAGACATTAACGGAAGATCCCCAATAGCTCCAACGTAAGAGACAGGTGAGCCTTAAAATTTGTTGGAACAGCCGATAGAAATCAGTTAATTCCCAGGAACATCCTGAGGATCTTGATCTTCAACTAGAACATTCTTTTATATCCCTCCATCTCCAGTCTGCTCATGTGCCTAACTAGGTAAGCCTTAAACAACCCTAGTGTGTCTGCCTCCACCACCCTACTTGGCAGTGCATTCCGGGCCCCCACAGCCCTCTGTGTGAAAAACATCCCTCTAACATCTGAGTTATACCTCGCCTCTCTCACCTTGAGCCCGTGACCCCTCGTGATTTTCACATCCAACCTGGGAAAAAGCTTCCCACTGTTCACTCTATCTATACCCTTCATAATCTTATACACGTCTATTAGATCTCCCCTCATTCTCTGCCTTTCTAGGGAGAACAACCCCAATTTGCCCAATCTCTCCTCATAGCTAAGACCCTCCATACCAGGCAGCATCCTGGTAAACCTCCTCTGCACTCTCTCCAAGGCCTCCACATCCTTCCGGTAGTGTGGCAACAGGATGGTAATGCCTTGAATGTCAAGAGAACGTGGTTAGATTCTCTCCTGTTAGAGATGGTCTTTGCTGGGTATTTGTTTGACATGAGTGTTATTTGCCACTTCTCGAGGGTGGATGTTGTTCAGGTGCTGCTGCATGTGGACATGGACTGCATCATTATTTAAGGAACTGCAAATGGAACTGACACTTCCCAATCAGTCTGATCTTATGATGGAGGAAACATCAGTGATGAGACAGCTAAAGATGGTTGGATCGAAGACATTATCCAGAGGAACTCCTGCAGTGATGTTTTGCGGCTGAAACAATTGACCTCCAATAACCACAATCATCTTGCTTCGTTCTGGCTATGACTTCAAGCAGTGGAGAGTTTTTTTGATCCTGATTTTCAATCTCTGTTCTGTAACACAACATATGTGTGTTTTCTGTGCTACAATGCTTTAACCCAGCCACAGATGCAGGCAAGCCAGCCTGCATTGGCACCAGTGCCCAGTCCAGTTAGGTAGGGCATGGTTTATGGCAGGGAGGATATCGAGCTGTAAAACATTTATGTGTGGCGGAGGGAGTGCTGATGCACCTTCAATCCTCATGATTGACGTGGGCCTAATCCTTGGCTAAGTTACTGGTGAACATTATATTCATACTCCCTGGGAAATGGAAGTTGGCACAACAACACAAAAACTACATCAAAGGAATTGATGCAGTCATTACCGCCTCAGTGAGAAACTATTAATGGACACTGAGATGCGCACATGGTTGGAGAGACCATCATGGCTACAGATCTTGTGCTTTGACCCTAGAAATGAAGACAGCCTTTTCACTCTTTACTGGAAGTGTTTGCAAAATGCATTTGTAACCTTTACTCATTACAAGACAATCCTCCAAATGCCAGAAACTTGTGTTGTCATTGCTTTCGAATGCTGTGGAGACGTGTTTATGAGGTGTTGCCCAAAATGTGACCCCGAGCCTACTCTAGACCTCCTGGGGTATGTGCCTTCTGTGCTGGTGGAATGTGCAGATGAATACATTGATGGTTTTTCATCTGATGCCTCCTCAGCATCTTCCTATGAGGTGGCCTGGGGGCTGGGGCTTTTAAAGGTCTGGAGCTTTGTCTGGAGCTGCTGGTGCCTGTGAGGACGAGAAGATAGATATAATTCATAAACAGGCAGAATACAACATTGCATGTCACTCACTGTGATTGCAAGGATGTGATCAATGCATGGAGGTCTCATCCATACTGGCTTGCTAGGAGAGGCTAATCTTACCTTCCCCAGAGGAGCAAACTTTGACTTCAACTGGCAGCTCCTCGGCATCCTCCTCAAACTGCGACTAATGCGAGACGTCTGCCGTCCCTCCTCCCATCTGGGATATCACTCAGTGGTTGAGGGTGAGTTTGACCTGCATAAAGATAGATGCAATGGAATGTGCTGAGAAGAAATGGAGGATTGGTTGGGAAGCATGCATACCTGCTGTGTGTGCTGTGCCCTCCTAAATAAGGCCTGAGGATGAGTTTGTGCAGCATGACAGATGAGATGCTGGTGATGTTAAAGTTTCCGTGAAACAATCAGTGCTAGTGTCTATCCAGCTAATATTATGTGAGATGCTTTGAGTGCCAATATGAGAGTGTGAGATTGGAGTGAACTGAAGTTGACTGACCCTGATGGCGTGGATGAGATCATTCATCCTCTTCTTGCACTGGTTGGTGTTTCTTTCAACCACCTGCTGGGCTAGCGAGATGAGGCTGGTGGATTGCCTGAAGCCATCCCATGAGTAGAAGATTTCACTGTTACGAACCTGAAAGAAGTTATTGCTGAACCTGGGAGAAGCTTATTTCTTTGATGGAGCCACATCAAGAAGTTTTCTGTACACAGCTGGCTTGTTGTGAGTAATGTGTATGTTTGGGTCACATTTAAATATGACGCTCAGACCTTCAACCTCAATAGGCGACGGTGGGGTGGATAAAACAGTGCCTGACACGAAACGTGATTTGGAGAACAGCTCCCGATGCATAATAATTGAATTTCTGAGTGTGAAATGAGGCTCAAGTGCCCACCCCACCACTTAGCGGGAAATGCGGCATGAAACCCATCAGCATGTAGAAAAATTGAAAGTAGGAGCAGTAAGCCATTCAGCCCTACGAGCCTGCTCTATGATTCATTATGATCATGGCTGATCATCCAACTCAATAGTTTGATCCTGGCTCCCCTCCATGTCCTTTGATGTCCTTTGCCCATATCCTTAGTTCTGGACAACCCCACCATTGGGACATCCTTCCTGCATCTATCCTGTCTAGTCCTGTTAGAATTTTAAAGTTTCCTATGAGATTCTCTGTCATTCTACAGAATTCAGGCAAATATAATCCTAACCAACTCAGTCTCTCCATGTACATCAGTCTTGTCATACAAGGAATCAGAATGGTAAGCCTTCGCTGCACTCTATCTGGAGCCACTGCACTTCGTTTCCAAAATGGAAAGTCCCACCCCATGTCTCCAGCTAAATAAGCCGACTTGTTTTTTTTGATTTGATTTGATTTATTATTGTCACACGTATTAGTATAAAGTGAAAAGTATTGTTTCTTGCGCACTATATAGACAAAGCATACTGTTCATAGAGAAAGAAACAAGAGAAAGAAACAAGAGAGTGCAGAATATATTTTTACAGTTATAGCTCCAGTGGAGAGAAAGATCAACTTGATGCAAGGTAGGTCCATTTAAAAGTCTGCATTTTAGGATCTTACCTTTTTAGCTGTTACTCCTTAAAACAACATGGGCCTAACCTTTTAAGTGTAATAGACTTCAAGCCTCTTTAGTTGCACTTTTTCTATTTTCGGCAGTTAAACTTTAATCTTTCCAGAACTAAACATTACCTCATAAAATATTAACATGTGCTATGAACTGGAGATTTGTCACAATTAGAAAGAAAGACACAAAAAGCAGCAGAGTATCTACTCTGAGGAGCTATGAATGGACAATAGTGTATTTATATCATATCAGTTTATAGAGGTACAAATTAGTCACAGAGGGAGTCAGTGCCAATGAATTTGGTATGGTATGGATTGCTGTGTCACACGGAGATGGAATTTATATGGAATGGACATTATGAGGGATGATGAGAAGGCATGGAATGTGTATGGGATTTAAAAGAAGGCAGAAAAAGCAAAATACTCTAAATGCTGGAAATCTGAAATAAAAGCAGAAAATGCTGAAAGAGGAGTCTCAGCAGGTATGGCAGCATCAATGGAGGGAGGAACAGTTAATGTTTTCAGTCTGTGTGTTAAGCTCATCTGACTCAGACTGAGCAGGTGCCTAATCTTTAGCAGCCTTCAGCGTGCCAGAGATTTGGGCTGTCCTTAACTTGTTAGTGAGATGCTCTCCAGAAAGTGAGACTGAGTTTAATCAAGAGCTGTGCCCCACTGAGTTCTCCTCTGCACTGGTGGAGGGTGCGGGTGAGCACTATGATGGTTCTTCCTCAGCCTCCCCCTTAAGTGTGGACTGAAGGCTGAAACTGCTGCTTGGCTGATGAGCATGAGCAATATAAAACTGCATGTGACTCTCTGTGATTGTTAGGATTTTCTGAAATGATGGAGTTGTGATCTGTACTTAATTGTCGAGAGAGGCCAATCTCCTCTTCACCACAAGAGCAATCCCTGTCCTCAAATGCCAGCTCAGCTGCAGCCTCCTTGAACTCTGAGGGTAATGATGTCAGTCATCACTCCCCCAGTCTGCAGCCTTTGTTGCCTGTTGTTGCCAACTTGGCCTATATGCAAACAAAAGAAAGCCATGTGATTCGAGGGGATGGAGTAGAAATTGGGTTAAATTCCTGTCCAGTGTAGTGATTAGTGAATAGTCCTCCCCAAAAGGGCCAGAGGATTAACTATTAATAACACGATAGATGGGATCGTAGTGACGTCAGAGGGTGAGTGTTGAAATGTGTCCCCTGCTAATGGAAGTGTGAGATCCAAGAAGAGAGTAATGATTTGAGAACACAATGCCTTGATGAAAGTTTGATATTGAAAGGAATTGAATGATAGCTTACCCTAGCAGAGCGGATGAGATATTCAGCATCTTCCTGCACTGGATGATTCTTTGGGCATAATTGCCAGCGGTTATTAGCCTCATTGGTGTGCGATGGCCTCCCAGGCCAAAGATGTGAGGTTTGTGTGCTTCCTCAAGCCATCCCTAAGATACAGGATGTACCTGTGCACCCACACTCCACTGATGAAGGCCTCAAGGGACTTGTGGGTGGAGTGGAGTGCTGCCTCCTTCTTGAAGCTTTCGGCTTTATTATTGTGGCTAAAAGACATCTATGCAAGTGTCCAGAAGACAGGTGGGTTGAAATAAGTGTGGCATATATGTTTAATACGGTGACCTGAGCTTTGAACCTGTCAGCGATGAATCAGCTTCCGACCCATCATATTTGCCTGAGCATAATTATTGAGCTTCCAAGTGCGGAATTGGGTGCCAGCAGCCATTTCAACCAATGGGAAGGGGGCCACTAGAACTGGCCACGTTCTCACTTAGTCTCGTAAGTAGAAAATTCCACCCATGAGTCAGTTGCAGGTATTGCAGGGAATAGGTCACAATTTACCTTACTTATCAAATAATCTGTAGATTGTTAACATGAGATGGAATAACTGATGAAGTCAATTATTGAAAGTTATTGAGAAA
Source organism: Carcharhinus amblyrhynchos (assembly GCF_965287045.1). Classification (NCBI taxonomy): domain Eukaryota; kingdom Metazoa; phylum Chordata; class Chondrichthyes; order Carcharhiniformes; family Carcharhinidae; genus Carcharhinus; species Carcharhinus amblyrhynchos. The sequence continues at coordinate 40,038,621 of NC_137333.1, read as the reverse complement.
TTTGAGAGGCTTTGCCAGACAAGAAAATATCTTATGCATGAGAATTATGTTTTCAGTCTGAAGAAATGAACAGAGTAGGGGAACTGATTGATCACTATATCACTGCTGAAGAATCTTGCATACACTTGGCAGGCTATTGAACTGAAGTATGCCACATAGTTTTAGATGAAGCAGCTAAGCAATGAATGAACTGTCCATACAATTAAGCAAAAATGGATTGTCAAAGATAAACTAGCTGAGATGAAATTCAGTGAGAAGAAGTCCAAATTGAGTGGAAGTGAATTAAATAGCAATTTTATGAGAAAAAGTATCCTAAGAGCACTTTTTCTATAATTTAATCCCAACATGTGAGTGTATCTGGCTTGTCCATCAGTTATTTCCTATCCTTGGTTTTCCCTGAGTTTTGTACAACTGAGTCACTTGCTACTTCATTTCAGGGGGATATATTAATTTCATTGGTGTGGAGCATGGCTCATGTATAACCCAAGTGTGAATAGGGGTGGCAAAGTTTGTTCCCTAAAGCATGTTAATGAACCAATTGAGTTTTTTAGCCTTCAGACTGGGCTATAAGAAAACAGTTTAGAAACTAATTTTATTTTAATTGTAAAAGAAAGGATGGAATTTTCCCAGTGTCATAATGGCAAGAAAACTGAAGTGCTCTATGCTGGTCCATCAGGCACACTCCAATTGTCCCACATTCGGTCACTTTTTGGGAGAGTGATGAGTTGTGCGCCAGTGCTGGGTGGGGCGGGACCTAAACATATTGGTGAGCCCAGCTTTAGAATGCTCAGGTGCCATTTCACAAGGACTCCCTGTTCTCATAGTGCACCAGGAAACTCCCTCCCTCCCACCACGGACATTGGGACCCTCCCCTCCCCTACCTACCCCTACCTCATCGGTGGCATTAGCCCCCACCTCCTCCTTGACATGGGTTAGCAGTATAGGGGCAATGTAGCCCTACCGATGAGTTCCCTTGCCTGACTCCACACATGCCCGCCTCTCCATCATGGCCTCCAACATGCCCCCTTTCATGATCCACCCATGCATGAGCTTCCTTGCCTGAACACCCCCTGCAAAGTCCCCTGTCATAGCCTTGCCCTACATACACCCCAGTTACTGCACATCCTCTCCCCCATTATAGCTCCCCCAGCTCACCTCCCACCCCCCCATGTTATTTTATGGAATCAGTGCACCCTACACCAGCTGTGGTGAGGTCAACAATATCTAGATGTCAAGTTTCAAAAAATAGTGCAGCTCTGTGTTGTTTACATCCACTTAAATATGATGCAAATGCTATAGGAAATCCAGGTGATCCCTATATGCAGAAACATGAACCTCAGTTATAATGGTCCTTAGAATCATTGGCCTGAATTTTCATGATGCGACTCCTGCAGCAGCCTCAACTCCAGTGGCCATGATGCCATATCATGCTCTAATAAGCATTCTTTGGCACATAGCTTGAGTGAGAAAAGGCCCTTAAGTAGGTATTAGGTGACTACTTAAGGGCTGTAATTGGGACAAGGGCAGGCTTCCCAACTCAGGGTTGGCGGGGACCCAGAGGGAACCCTGTCCATGCTGTTTCACGCTTTGCACCACTCCACACCCCTACACCTCCCCACCACAGAACCCACTGGGAGGAGGGTGGGGGCAGGGTGGGTGGCAGAGGTGGGGCATAGTGAGAGATGTGGTGAAGCATAAACTTCTGGCCATAAAATTAGGTAGAACAGAAAGAGGTCATTTGGTTCATTGTGCCCAGGCTACTGCTTTGAAACAGCTGTCCAAATAACCTCACGTCCTGGCTGTTTCAATTATAGACAGAGTGGGGATGGAATAGCGTATAATTTTATGTTTTAAGTTATAGGAAAGGATGTCTAAAAGCAATTTGCTGAAGGTTGTGATAACTAGAAAATTGTAACAGAAAAATTGTTAAAAACAAGACAACTGATGCATCATGAACCTATGAAAATTGTGAAATAACAGAAAATGATGTAAACACTCAATAGATCAGGCAGCATTCATGGAGAGAGAAGCAGTTGACATTTCAGGTACATTTCAAGTCAATGACCTTTCATCAGAACCGCAAGATGTTAATTATTTCATTCGAAAGACAGAATACCCAGAAGGGCAACATTCCCTCTGTCCTGTACTGAAGTATCAGCTTTGATTTTGTGTTCAAGTCTTTGAAGTAGAGGTTGAACCCACAATTTTTGATACAAGAGTCTAGCATGCTACCAACTACTTCTATGTACAGCAGACAAAAGTGTTCAATGACACCACTTAGCAAAACAAGACCAAGCTATAATTGAAGTCAAAAACCTAAGAACAGAACATTCGGTTCTTACGTACTGAGATATGGAGAGTGTATTACAATGTGATACAAGTGAATCAGGTCATTTCAACTTGAGAAATCGAGGTCTATACTGCACTGCAACAGAAATACACACTTTGAGAAAGAAATGCCTTCTGTTACATTTGAGCAGTTGAATAACATCTATGACAGAGGCATATCATAAACTCTTGCAGAGAGTTATTAAGTGCAAGAGCTCTACTAGAACAATTAAACAACCTTGGCCAATAAAAGACAGTAGTATAAAAATAAATACAAATAATAGTGGCAACCCATGTGCTTGGTGAGATATAAAGATCAGCAAATGACTATAAGTAGGTAATAAGAAATGCAGAAAGGAAGTATGAACAAAAAGCTTGTGAAGGGTATCAACAACAACACTAAACATTTGAAAGAGGGTGGTTAAGCACATTTTAGGTTCCTTGAAGACAGATGCAGATGATACTGTAATTGAAGATATGGAAATTCCAGACTTGCTAAATAATTGCGTTGCAGTGTTGGAAGAGAATAAGGAAACAAAAAAGAAAGAACTTGTATTTATATGATGCTTTTTATTACCTCAAGACATCCTAAAAATTAGATTGATAGATTTTTGTTGGGCATGGATTTCAAGGAATATGGAATCAAGGCAGGTTAATTGGCTTGAAATACAGATTGGCATTGATCTAACTGATTGGTGGAACATGTTTGAGAGGCTGAAATGCCCTGCTGCTTCCTATGTGTAACCAATTAACTACAAAGAATGTTGTTATATTTGCAATACACACTTAAAATGGAAGCAAAGGATGTGTACATTACTAAAATTTTGAGTAGCTCTTACTCACTCAGATGTATAAAGCTAACGGCAGTGATTATAAATACTCCTGAGTTGAAGCTGAATTCATTGAAGAAATTGAAAACATCAACTGACAGCAGCCTCTTTCTAACTCAGAACAACATCTAACTGAAATCTAGTAGAAAAGTCAGAAATGGCAAGCCCTTCAAAAGTTGAAACATGCAGTTTGAATGGCAATTATGCAAAAATGCACTGGGAGATTGAAGTGGTGTCAACTGTGGCTCAGTTGGTATCATTCTTGCTTCTGCGTCAGAAAGCTGTGACTCCAAAACTTAAATGCTTAATTTAGGCTGCCACTTTAGCACTTTACTGAGCAAGTCTGAGGGCCTCCTAAGGCAGTGTATGCTCTCTTAAATGATAAAGATCCTATTGTAGTGTTTGAAAGGGAGGGAACTTCTTCCCTACTTCACTGAAGTTCAGGCCCATCATGTAGTCATTATAAGGCTGCTGCCTCTGACAACTTGCTGCACTTGGCTGCAGAGTTTCCTACATTGTACAAGTGACTACACTTGACCAAATGGGCTTTGAGACAGCCTTATGTTGTAAAAGGCACTATATAAATGGAATGATTTTCTTTTCTACAATTAATATTGCTGAAATGAAATGTTTGCTCAAGATGAGACCAAAATCAACGTACAGGTTGTCAACATCCCACAAAATATTAGGACAAAGATATTAAAGCAAATATGCTTAGATTGAATGATGCTTGATAAACTGGACTGGTGTGACTTTTGAAACCAAAGCCTGGACTATGTGGTGAAATTTTTAAATCATATCTCAAATAGGGTTGGCAAACTCTCCTGGATTGTTTTGAAGTCTCTAGTAAATAAATATAATTCTCCTGGACAATACTAAAAGCAACTCTGGAGAAAACTCATTGGAATATATTCAAATATTTGTTCATTCTAATTTCCTTGGAACACTCTTGTTTATTAGTTATAAAAATATTAGATATGGTTAAAAGTCTAATTGACAATCAAGAATCATCCAATCATGTAACTAAAAATCTATTTGCTAAATAGTTGGCAGGGGAAAGTGGAGAACCATGAGACAGGCCATGTCACGTGACCAAAGGTGGGCACTGGAGGGCAGGATGGTTGCAGGCAAGAAGTCATCTAATGAAAACAGAAGTCTGAAAACCAAGTCCTAAAGTCAAGCAAACTCAGGCAAGAACCAACATATCTCTGAGGGAAGGTCATCAAAAGGGACAAATAGAGGAAGACAGATTAAACCTCCACTGAAGTTGAAGGACTGTACTTTATAAATGAATAATTACCAAAGGACTCTAAAAAAGCTATTTAAAGGAAGCCAACTGAATAATGCTTTGATTTTTTTTTGAAAAGATAGAATGATATTGATACAATCAGCAGACAGACAGGCACCTGAAACCATTATGCTCTCCAGTCATTGAATCTAACTAGGTCATCCAAGTTTCTTGTTAAATTCTCTGATTAATTTGGACACTTACTGCAAGCAAAATATGCCACTTCAAGACTAATTGATAAATGGACCAATAAATACCCTCCTTCCGTGCCCGTTGGGCACCGCAGGGGCTGAGGTGCCTTATAGACCCCGACAATCACTTTTTGATTTGACGTGTCTTAAGTTTCCTTCGTACCTTTTGTTTCTGTTCAGGCCCCCCCTCCTTTTGGGGAGCTGCCCCCTTTTCTTTGTCCAAATGTAATTTAAGTTTGTTTTGCTTGGTTCGACCCGAAAGACCGACCAATAAATACCCTACTGAATGTGAATCTGTGGTTTGAATCGTTATATTTATGCAGGTGTCAGATCAGCCACGATCTTATTGAATGGTGGAGCAGGCTCATGGGGCTGAATGGCCTACTCCTGCTCCTTGTTCACATTTTTCTGGACCATTTTTGGGATTCGCTGGGGACCTATGAGGGCAAACTGCTTTGGAAGGGATGTTGGCTGGGATGTTCCAGGCCGCATGCTACAGACGATGTGCAGAGTCAAATTTGGTACATAATTCCAGGGAGTTGCATTTCAATAGTAGCACTGAAGAGTGCATTTATACTGCAGTTGCAGAGCAATGCAAATCGCATTCACTTTGCATCAATTGTGTAAATATGACTTGAATCTGACTTTAGGGACCCACAAGAGATTGGAATCAATTGGATTGAAGCTCCCTGGAAGGAAGACTCTTACTTGCTTCACTTTGCAGTCAGTTAATGGCTTCACATCCAATTTGCACTCCCAAATTTTACATTAAGACAAAGCAATTTTTTGATTTACACTAACCCTTGCACTTGTGGAATGCCATGCGGTTAAAAAAGATTGAGCTTTTGCCCCAATTTTAGACTTAAAAAGAAAACAAACATAGAGAAAGATGGAGATTTAGTATGGATGCAAAAAACTATTTAAAATTATTCATAAACATCCCTCCCCTGAGATAAAGTAGCAGGAATTGGAAAGCTTAGTTATATCCTTGAAAACTAGACAATATTTGGTCTGCTTTATGTAGTGCCATTTCCTCATGGGTATTCTTTTCTCTCATGTGCTTGTCTTTGTTTAACTGAAACCAGCTTTTTCCTTATCAATGTCATTAAAACTGCCTTATTTTGCTGTGTGACTTGATATCAAAGGATGGGAAGAAGTAGTTTTACATGATTAGAATGCAAGATTATGGGTGTAATTTCATTAACTGACTAGAAGTAAGTGCTATACTGTTGTTTAAAATAGTTGCATGTGTATATATGTATTTTATGCTAATTATTTCTGTTATCTTTATCCTAAATTAAAAGGATTGTTTTACATCTGATAGAGAGGCAAGTATCTTATGAGCCTAATCTGGTAAGGTTAAGAAATTACTATTCAGTTATTCAACCGTTTTGTTAATTGATTCCACATATTTGACCAGTTTATCTTTTACATCCTAGAATACAACAGCGCTGGACTAAGTTGCTTTAGTTTATTTGTGTTCAGCCAAGTCCACCCCCACCCGCCCCATCCCCTCGGCATGTTTTCTAGCAAGGGTGGAGGCAGTTTACCATTGGCTGATAGCAGGGTGTTCCAGTCCATCCAAAGTCTACAGCGTTGTGTATTTCTTGTCCTCACAGCACTGGGGACCCTATGAGAGGGGTTGCCTTTGGTGGGACCAAAAGATCTCGCCGGTGGGAAGTACCAGAAAATCTTGCTCTGCGAGTGAAGTACTTATTATTCAAAAGCTGAAATTTAGCTACCTCTTTTCTCAGTTTAGAATTGGGTTCGTTCTTTCTTACGCATATCAGTCCAAACTCCAACTCATTTGACCAGCTTACCTATTCCTTTCATGCATGTAAAAATTTGGAATATATTTGCCAAAGACTTTTTTTCACCAGCAAGAACGGATCTTGATTGGTCAACCTTTTAAAATGTACTATTCTTTGTTGCATATTTGAATGCTTTCCAAAAATGGCGTCTTTCTGTTTGTACCGGTTCTTGTAGACAAAACTCGAAAGGTAATCTGATCAATTCTGTACATAGAATGTTGGTGTACTCTGAGGCGTGCTTGTAAGAGTGAAAGAAGGTTAAATCCTCTTAATATTTAAGGCATCGTTTTACAAGTCTCTGCTGCTGATGAGAAGCCAACCGAATATTTTGCCAATTCTAATGTATTATCTTCACAATTTTCTGATTGTTAAAATTGCACTGAAACGTTTGCATCAGTGATTCATGAAGTAAAAATATTTTTATTAAGATGTTCAGTTAACTTTCTATGATTAACAACAAAAATATTGCAATTCAAGCTATCAACCCTACCCCGTGCCTGCCTCTTTCCATGTCTCCAACTGACCTTGAACCTGGCAGAAGTGTTCTGATTATATTTGTGCAATAAAGGTAAGATAAGAAGAAAGAACTTTACAGCTGTAGAAAGAATAGAGAAAAGAGAAATCAGATTGACGGGTGGAATAAGAAATTGGATTAAGAGGAGAGACTTTGCAAATTGTTCATTTCCTCACTGGATAAAGGAAGGTTAAGTAATGAGTAGAATTCTACTTTTAGGATTCTAGAGAGATTAAATAATGCATATCATCATAATCCTTCAACCTGTCCAGAATAACTGAGTAAGAGGTCTCACAACATCAGGTTAAAGTCCAACAGGTTTATTTGGAAGCACAAGCTTTTGGAATCTTGCTCCTTCATCAGGTGAGTGAGGGCTTGTGTTCGCAAACAGGGCATATACAGACACAAACTGAATTTACAAGATAATGGTTGGAATGCAAGAAATTACAAGTAATCAAGTCTTAGAGGTACAGACAGTGTGAATGGAGAGAGGGCCAAGCACAAGTTAAAGAGATGCGTATTGTCTCCAGTCGAAGAATTCCAGCAGAAACTGATTGCCAAGTTCCACACACATGAGGATGGCCTCAATCGGGATCTTGGTACATGTCACACTATGTGTAACCCCCATGACTTGCAAAATCTCACTAACTGTCCTGGCTGGAGACAATACACACCTCTTTAACCTGTGCTTAACGCTCTGTCCACTAACATTGTCTGTACCTTTAAGGCTTGATTACCTGTAAAGACTCGCATTCTAACTATTATCTTGTAAATTGAGTTTGTGTCTATATATGTCCTGTTTGTGAACACAAGTCCTCACCCATCTGATGAAGAAGTGAAACTCTGAAAGCTTGGGCTGCCAAATAAACCTGTTGGACTTTAAACTGGTGTTGTAAGACTTCTTATTTTGTTTACCCCAGTCCAATGCTGGCATCTCCACATCAGAATAACAGAACTAGAGAGCACAAATTGCACTTGTAGGGGCTATATTAAAAATTAGTCTGCAGATAGGGATAATTTTATCTTATTGCTTGGGTAGGAATTCATGATGTGGAGATGCTGGCATTGGACTGGAGAAAGCACAGTAAGAAGTCTCACAACACCAGGTTAAAGTCCAACAGGTTTATTTGACCTGTTACTCTGGTGTTGTGAGGCTTCTTACTGAGAACGAATTCCACAGGATTTGGTGGAACATCAGTTTTACACCCCACTCGATATTATTCTCTATTGACTTCAATAGGGAGTAAAATTGGGCAGGTTGTAAAACGAATGTTGAACTTCATCCTGTCAATTTCCTGATATATGGTCCAGGTTAAAGTGGTTGCGAGTGGTTGATCAATGGGACACTTATGGACCGGATTTTCCATCAGCACTCGTAAAATCCTGCATGAGCTCAATAGATCTTTGCATAGTCTGTGTCCTTCCCGCTAGGATTCTCATGGGGACAGGATAGGAAAATTCTGCCCATTTTCGAGAGGAGATGGTGGAAGCATTAAGTATTGAATATTCATAGAATCTTTAGAATTCCTACAGTACAAAAGGGGTTCATCTGTCCCATCAAGTCTGCACTAACTCTCTGAAAGAGCTTCTTACCAGGCCCACCATGTGCCACTATGCCACCCAATGCGAATCAGATTTCTTTCAGGAAATAATATTTTGTGATACAACATATACATAATTTGATTCATGCTGTGGCAAACTTAGCTTGCTTGGGAGCAATAGATGACTTTAGACTTATTTGTTCCATAGCTTTCTACTGTTCAGTTTTCTTGCAGATTAAGTGATTGAAATCTATAATTAGTCAATAGCTTAGTTATCATTGCATTACATGAATAGCTAAGACATTTGTATTGTTCTCATCCACTTCCTTTAAATCCTCGATGGAGGAGTGGAATGTTAGGCTTTGGAGGGGGGTATGCTCCCTCCAAACTGTCAGAACAGTCTTTGGTGGGAGTGGGGTCTGATCAAGGGGACTGATTGATTGGATCAAGCCTGGAGATTTCACGGGGGTGGTGGGGGGGATGGTGGTGGGAGGGAGAAGGAAGGGGTTGCTGAAAGTTGGGCGTAGTCTTGATGGGGGTAGAGGTAGTATCAAAGGGGATGAGTTTGAGGGGAGAAGGAATTCTAGTGAAGGGGAAATATCATTGAGGTGGGATATCCTTTGGGGGGATGAGAAGTCAGTGGATGTGACGAGATCCTGTAAGGGTAAGTCCTGTAAGGATTCCGGGGTATGGGATGTGTCCTATTGGATCAGTGACAATCTGTACAATAGTAACCCAGAAGTTGGAAGTAGCTTTTAAATCTCCTACTATTCTTTGGGATGTAACACAATCAAAACCATTAGAAGTTTGAGATTTAAATCACACTTTCAGAAGATCTCTAGTATAGGGCAGTTGTTTAGAAGTTTGCACAGCTAGGCAATTGCTGTGCAAACCTTACCTGGAAGCTTTTGGAGATTGGTAGTTCCCCAGCACTCCTTTGGGGTAGCCCTCACCACCCTGGTTTCCCCCAGCTATACTGCCCTGGATCTTGAGACTTATGGTGATCTGGTGGCCATTACAGAGACGTGGCTGCAAGGTGACAGGGACTGGGAGCTGAATGTCCAGGGGTATCAAGTGTTTAGGAAGGATAGGCGGGAGGAAAAAGGGGGGGGAGGCGTAGCTCCGCTGATTAAGGATAGCATCAGGGTGGTAGCAAGGGATGATATAAGAACCAAAGAGCAGAATGTGGAATCGTTGTGGGTGGAGACGCTGGTGGGTGTCGTCTATAGGCCCCCGAATAATGATCTGGAGGTGGGGTGGGCTGTTAACGTGCAAATAAGTGCGGCGTGCAGGAATAGAACGGCCATAATTATAGGAGATTTCAATCTACGTATTGATTGGTCGACCCATGTTGGACGCGGTGGGCTCGAGGAGGAGTTCTTGGAACGCTGCTGGGATAGGTTCCTTGAACAGTGTGTGTTGGAGCCAACGAGGGAGCGAGCTATCTTGGATCTGGTGTTATGTAATGAGGCGGGTAGAATTAGGGACCTTGCTGTGAAGGATCCACTTGGGGAGAGTGATCATTGTATGGTGGAGTTTCTGGTGCAGATGGAGGAGGAGAAAGTGGGTTCCCGGACACGCGTCCTTTGTTTGAACAGAGGGGAGTACGGTAGGATGAGAGAGGAATTGGCGAATGTTGACTGGGGGAGCGCATTGGAAGGTAGGTCTGCTGAGGAGCAGTGGAGGATCTTTAAGGAGATCTTTCTTGGTGCTCAGCAGAAATTTATTCCGATGGTTAAAAAGGACCGTAGGAGGAGAGGTAATAAGCCGTGGATAACGAAGGAGGTGAAGGAAAGTGTTAAATTAAAAGCGGAGGCGTTTAGAGTAGCTAAGAGTAGTGGGCGAGAAGAGGATTGGGAGAGGTTTAAATGTCAACAAAGATTGACAAAGAAGTTGATAAAGAAGGGTAGGAGAAACTATGAAGCTGGGCTAGTGCTTAATATAAAAAAGGATAGCAAGAGTTTTTATAAATATATAAAAAGGAAGAGGCTGGCTAGGGTGAACGTTGGACCCTTAGAGGATGAGAGGGGGGACTTGTGGTAGGGGATGGGGAAATGGCTGAGGTCTTGAATAACTTTTTTGTTTCGGTCTTCACGGAGGAAGATGTGAATAATTTGCCGGGTGTTAGCGATGGAAAGGTGGTAGGACTGGAGGGTCTCAACGACATTATTGTTACTAGAGAGGCGGTGCTCGACAGACTGGAGGGACTGATTGTGGAAAAATCCCCAGGACCGGATGGAATGCATCCGAGGGTTCTGAAAGAAATGGCGGAGGTGATAGTGGATGCCTTGGTGGTTATTTTCCAGACGTTGCTGGATTCCGGGGAAGTGCCGGAAGATTGGGAAGCGGCTAATGTTACGCCGTTGTTTAAGAAGGCTGCCAGGCAAAAGGCAGGGAATTATAGGCCGGTCAGTTTAACGTCTGTTGTAGGTAAAATGTTAGAATCTGTCATCAAGGAGGAAATAGCGAGGCATCTTGAGGGGAATTGCTTGATAGAGCAGACGCAGCACGGTTTCGTTAAGGGGAAGTTGTGTCTGACAAATTTATTGGAGTTCTACGAGGATGTGTCGAGGGCGGTGGATAGAGGAGAGCCGGTGGATGTGGTCTTTCTTGATTTTCAGAAGGCGTTTGACAAGGTACCTCACAAGAGGTTATTGCAGAAGGTAAGGGGGCATGGATTTGGGGGTAGGGTGTTAGTGTGGATAGAGGATTGGTTGTCAAATAGGAGGCAGAGAGTGGGGGTTAATGGGTGCTATTCGGATTGGCGGTTGGTGACTAGTGGAGTGCCCCAGGGGTCGGTGCTGGGGCCTCAGCTATTTACCATTTATATAGATGATCTGGAGGAGGGAACCGAGTGTATGGTGTCGAAATTTGCTGATGACACCAAGATTGGTGGAACGGCAAATTGCGCGGAGGGTGTGGAGAGTTTGCAGAAGGATCTAGATAGGCTGGGCGAATAGGCCAGGAACTGGCAAATGGAATTTAATGTTGGCAAGTGCGAGGTGGTCCACTTTGGTAGGAATAATGGTAGGAAGGACTATTACTTACGTGGTGAAAAACGGTGCAGAGGGACCTCGGGGTCCTTGTGCATGAGTCGCAAAAACCCAGCCTGCAGGTGCAGCAGGTGGTCAGGAAGGCGAATGGGATGCTGGCCTTCATAGCGAGGGGGATTGAATATAAAAGTAGAGAGGTCTTGTTGCAGCTGTATAGGGCATTGGTGAGGCCGCAGCTGGAGTACTGTGTGCAGTTTTGGTCGCTGTACTTACGCAAGGATATTTTGGCCTTGGAGAGAGTGCAGAGGAGGTTTACTAGGCTGATACCGGAGTTGAAGGGGTTGAGCTATGAGGAGAGGCTGAATAAACTAGGCTTGTACTTGTTAGAGTTTAGAAGAATGAGGGGAGATCTCATTGAGATGTATAAGATGATGAATGGGATGGATAGGATAGAGGTGGAGAGACTCTTCCCACTCAGAAAGGACAGTAGGACTAGGGGGCACAGCCTCAAGATAAAGGGGGCCGGTTTAGAACAGAGTTGAGGAGGAACTTCTTCACTCAAAGGGTGGTGAATCTCTGGAATTCTCTGCCCGTTGACGTGGTGGAGGCTGCCTCGCTAAATATTTTTAAGGCGCGGGTTGATGGGTTTTTGATAAGTGAGGGGAGTAAGGGTTATGGGGAGAGGGTGGGAATGTGGAACTGAGCCACGATAGATCAGCCATGATCTTATTGAATGGCGGGGCAGGCCCGAAGGGCTAGATGGCCTACTCCTGCTCCTATTTCTTATGTTCTTATGTTCTTATGAGGAGCATCCTGCAAGTCAAGTAGGTTTTTCCTACTCTCTTTCTGTTGCCACCCAACCGATTTCTTGACCAGTTCAATAAATTGCTGTCAATTCATTGGCTTCAGCTATGGTTGTCAGCCTCTGATGATAGACTTTTTAAAATGTTTTCTGCAAGTGCACATAAATAGTATCCCGATAAGGCATTCGCTAGTCCACCATGTTGATTACCCCTAAAACTTCAATCAGGCTTGTAAGGCGTAAGCTAACCTTTACAAACCTACACTGGCTCTCTGATCCTCCCAAAAAATGTTGTTTAGTCACTCTTTAATTATAGACTTTAGTAATTTGCTGCAACACATGTTAGCTAATGGATATATAATTTCTTGGTTTCCCCCATCTTTCTTGAATAAAAGAATGGTGTGCAATTTTCCATCTAAAGGAATAATTCCTGAATTGAGAGAAGTTTATAGCTAAGATATCTGTATTGTTCTCATCCACTTCATTTAAATCCTGGGACATAAATCATCTGGTATGGGGATTTGTCGCTCATTCATGACATTATTGTTTCCATTGCTGTTATTTTGCTTATTTTAATATTGATAACATTGTGTGATATTATAAAATGGGTGATAGTAATTATATATCCATTAGCTAAGATGTGTTGCCAGCAAATTGCTAACGACTATAATTAAAGAGTGACTAAACAACGTATTTTTGGGGGGACAGGGTGGGGGGGGGCGCAGAAATCAGAGAGCTAGTGTAGGTTTGTAAAGCTTAGCTTACACCTTACAAACCTGATTGAAGTTTTAGGAGTAATCAATGTGGTGGACCATTTTACATCTCTCCCTGTTTTTATTTCTACTGAATTTAAGCAGATGTAAAACAGGTGACTGTTTTAGCCAGTGGCATAAACTCAAGATCTCCCCTAGTTAGCTCCAGGTGTGTGACATTCTACGTTTGGAAAAACATTAAGCACAAGTTTTCCTGGAATATATTTGTATTATATATTATTTCATCCATGGTTCAGTAGGAGTGCTTCCATGCTCCCAGTCAGAAGGTTGTAGGTCCAAGCTCCATTTTAGAGATGGGAGCACATTTTCTAGATGCTGATACTAAACTGGGGTCCTGTCTGCCATCTCAGAGAGATATAAAAGATCACATACCAGTATCTAAAGAACGGCTGGGGATTTTTCCATGTTCTGGCCAACATTTATCTTTCAACTAACACTTTAACAAATAATCTGGTCATCTATTTTGTTGCTGTTTGTGGGAAATTGTGTAATTTGACTGGCGCATTTTCCTACATTACTGCAGTGACTATACTTCAAAAGTGACCAATTTACAACACCCTGAGGCACATTCTAAATGCAAAACTTTCTTTCTTCTTGCTTTCTTTCTTTCCGCTCCCTTGTTTTCTAACATTGTCATTGTTTTCCCTTTATTTATCTAAGCCCTCCCTCTGTTCTTCAAAATGATTTATATTTTTTCTCAACAATTTCTCTCCTGCTTAGGTCTGCAGTAGTCTGATCCACATCTCAATGCTTTCTTGTGCTTTCTTGTGTAACTTAGCCAGAAAATCATGTCAGTGGTTAGTTCACAGAAAATTATGCAGACAGAAAGGAGAAACTGGTTGCTATGCATTGTAAGCTTTGCACAGCAACCAAAGAGACAGAAAAGACCTTGCAGAATACAGGCTTTCTGCTTGGCCTATGATCTTGCACCTTCAGACACAGTGGATCTTGGAATTGTGGAACATTTTGGCGATGTGGCAGCCATCTTGATTGGAATCAGTGACCATTTTAGGACAGAGATATGATTTCTAGACATTCCAAATAGGGTCTGAGGTATGTGTGGTTCTGAAAAACTACACAACTGAACAGAATACACAAAATTTGAGAAGAAAGATAAATATAAAATCCTAATGAGGAATATTGAGATTGGCATAATGTTGTCCTTTATCCATGAACTTACTTGTCATGTGACAATACCATAAATGTAGATGCAAGCCAGATTGCATTGAAAAATCAATACAGGATTTCTACTGATATTTTAAAGGGCAGAATTTCACTGGTCCATCCAAACTTCCAATCCTGCCTGGCAAGGCTGGAAAATCCCAACTGAAGTCACTTTTTGTACTGAAAAACTTAAATGATCCAATAACTCAATTTAGGCAGTGTAAATGACACAGGACAATTGTAAATTAGTCTTTAAAAATGCTATTATTAGATTATTCGAATTGACATTGAATGAAGAAAGAATTTGTGAAGCATTCATGATGGACATTTATTTTTCAGTGAAGTATTAAGTTTGCAATTCAAGAGGATTCAGGAAAATGATATCTCAGTTTTTATTCAATCAACTTTTTTCTCTCCGACATTGCCAGTTTCTCAAGCGGAAAATACTCCCGTACCAGCAATGTCAACGTTCCAGCAGGAATTCCTTGAAGCTGTTTGTCAATTATCCAGCAGGGTGCACCATTCAGACAAAAGCAAAATACTGTGGATGCTAGAAATCTGAAATAAAAGCTGAAAACATTGAGAGCACTCAGCATGTACAAGGGTGCCTTTATGGTGAGCGAAACAGAGTTAAAGTTTCAGGTCGACGATCTTCCATCACACCTGGAGATTTAAAGACAAACAGTTTTTAAGTGAGTGCAGAGCCAGGAGAAAGCAGAAATAATTCAGTGTTGAAAAGGACAATGGTACGCGGCGAAAGAGAAAAGAGGGCAAGTATAGAATCAAATGATATGTACAGAGGTGGTTTAACAGGTGCGGCAGAATAGCAGAGGGAGAGGGAAGTACGACGTTTCTGCCAAGGTGGAGGGTTTTTCCATTGTCTGAGAATTCAATTTTGGCAAGGATCGGTAAGCCTGAGTTGATGCCATCAAGTGAGTGAGTGTGACTTGCCTGATCCATATGAAGCTCCAGAAAGCTTGGGATTTCGCTACTTCATTTACTAGGGTTCTTCATGTTTTATAGTATTTCTAACCCCAAACCAAAACACCCCCATTGTTGCAATATGTTTAATGTAACTGCAGTTAAATCCACTCACTCAAGTACTAATCCCTAGTGTTTGGTCTAGACTCTTGCTTGTGTCAATCTTCATAAAGTGATATGGAGCTTGCATTCATGTCCTTTGTCATCCCAGAAGCGACTTTGCTTTCCAACTCCTCAACTGAAACAAATGTGTGCCAATGATAGACAGCTTTGGGACTAATACTCACCACTTTCATCACTTAGGCAAGTGAACAATTGAACCAAGACGTTTCTATACATTTAGTTTGTAAATTTTAAATGAATTAAGAACACAGAGATTGCACAGATTTGTTAAAGAAATGTGTGCACCTGAATATAAATTGTGTTGTAAAATTATGTACCAGAAAATATCGTGATTAATATATTTAATTCTATATAATCTGCAGAGGAAGTTCTATACCTCTGCTAAATATGCATAGGAAAGTTTAACACATTTATAGCTCTGTGAAGCCTAAATGTGCAAAGCTGGATTTTCTACCCTGGGATCTGACACCTTGATATTTGGAGATACTTACAGCACACAACAGATGTCTACAATCCTAACAGGCAGAGTTGTGAAATTAAATTGTTCTTAATGTGGAATAGATGTAGGTTTCACAATGTGACTGTCCTTGTAATTATTAGTTCAGGATTTTATGTTCTTTGCACATGTACCTCTAAATGGGTAAGGTCTGCCTTCCTTATGAAATTAGTCACTAAAACCCCTTGTGATAATATCTTATTAAGAATATCACTGCAACTGTTTACTGACAAATAATTTGGTAAAGTGGCTGCAAAAGACATCTTGCCAAAATATTGCATTGAAGACAGCCAATTGTTATCAAGTGCAAATCATTTACAAACATGTAGGTCCTGAAGTATTAAGGTGGAAGTTGATGTGGATGTAATTTCAAGTTATCACTAGCAAGAAATTAAGAGTAAGGACAAGTCCATTTTAACAATTTAGCCGCTTCTGTTATGTCCCACACTTCTGTGATTAATAACATAAATGGTTTCTATTAATTCCTCTTCAAACACAAACAGCTATCGATCTGGTTGTTCTTATCTGTCAGCATCAGTTGTCTCTCAGTTGGTAGCACTCTTGACTCTGTTTCACAAGGTTCAAGGTCTTTTAACTCTCACTTAAGGGCTTATGCACAAGGATCCATGCTGACACTCCAGTATTATGCTCAGTGAGTGCTGCATTGTTGGAAATGCAAAGCTTTAAATGAGCTATTCCTTGGCTGCCTGCATAAGTGTGTGCTAAGGATCCTATAACACTGTTCAGAGTAGAACTAGTGTCCTGGCCAATATTTACCCCTCAATCAATATAACAAGACTTAGGTTACATGGGATCTCTCCAATATCTAGTTGTACAAATCTGCTGGGCAGGATTTTCTGGCTGAGTGGGCCCCATGGCTGGAAATTCCCGCCTGAACTCAACAGACCTTTACATGGTCTGCCAAATTTTTATTCATTCATGGGACATGGGTGTCGCTTGTTTCCCTGAAGGACATTAGTGAACGAGGTGAGTTTTTCTGACAATTCACAATAGTTTTATGGTCATCAGTAGATCCCAGATTTTTATTGAATTCAAATTCTATCAGCTGCCGAGATGGGATTCAAACCTGCGCCCCCAGAATAGTAGTTGAGTTTCTCAATTAATAGAGTAGCAATAATACCACGAGACTACCATTTCACCTAAATTTTCTGACCTGCCTGCTATGACTCCCATGGTAGGCGAGATGGGAAATCTTTGGCCACTGGGTGCAAATTGGCTGCTGGGTTTCTCCCAGAATGAGAGCGACTACTCTCCAAAAATGGTTAATTGACGGTGCGGTGCTTTAAGGTTTCTGGCATTCGCAGAAAGCACTGTATCAATGTGATTTTTTTTATAAACCTAGACAGGAGCCAAGAATATTTCATATTTCTTCTTTAATGATTTTCTTCAGTGAAGCTATGCTTTTACCTTTTCGTCCAGCTGATACCAGTTTGTTCCGTGTGTCAGTTACCTTCTGTAAGAGATTTCTGATCAAGGATTTGATAACTTGCATTCTCCAAATCCCCAGACTAGCTAAGCTGCAGAGTCCTATGGCAAATAAAATAGTGCACAGGAGGTGGAAAGCTGTAATTTAATAGAGGATTTAGGGCAGGTTTGTAAATGTCTTTTGAACTCAAGATGCATTTTAAACCTCACTATATGACAAAAGAAAGCTGGATGCATAGTTGAAAAAAAGAAAAAGAAAATACAGGGTTCTGGTAAAAGAGCAGGGGAATGAGACTAATTGGACAGTTCTTTAAAAAGCTGCCATAGGCATGATGGCCTGAACGCCCTACTTTTGTGCTGTGTGATTGTATGATTCCAGGTAGGTTGGAAGATACAAGCTTGAAAAGACTACTGCAGTTCCTCTGACCAGTCCCATTGTATTTCTTAGTAATTTATGCCTGTGGTGCTTCTCACTATCCATTTATACATTTTTACAGTACTTGGCAATGCCTCCTAGACTTACAATAATCTCATTTTTTTGTGACAATACCGGATGACAAGTAAATGATTGATCAAGTATAATTGACAAGCAGAACCCAATTCAGATCAATACTAACATTATGTAGCAGACATGCTTTTGTTTGCGAAGTTATGTTCCACTCTTAGGTGGTTTGTGCTGAGTGGACCATGTCCTTGATGTGTAATGACAGAAGGGTTTTAATGATCTGTGACAGCAACATCAGGTTTCATTTCACTGTTCTTTGCCAGGATTCAATAGGTATGGGATACGTTAAAAATACCGTACTGACTGCTGTTAAATATATTCCTTTTGGGCTGAATTTTATATTTAACAAAATGATGGTTATACCAGCTGGGACATGGATATTCCCAAGTCAGGCGTAGACATCATTCAGTGGTATATAAAGCTTCAATTATTTTGCGTTAACAGCCTGACCTACATAAACGTCCCTTTATTACACCAATGCCTGTGGCAGACTTGGCTTAGTGATAGTGACTCACTGAATCAGAACATCATGGGTCTTGAGTTGGACTCCAGAGGCTTTAGCACATAATCTAGGCTGGTACTGTGGTTCTGCACTGTCTGGGGTACCATCAGATGAAAGGTTAAACAGTTGGTCTTCCTTGGGTCAGGTCCCTGCCATTAGTTTTAAAAAGAACTGGGTAGACCTCCATATTTCCTGGTTAGTATTTATCTTGCAATAAACATCACTACAACAGATTGACCGGCTCTGAGGATTTTCAGCACTTCCTATTTTTATTTCAGACTTTCAATTTCCACAATATTTTGCTTTTGGACCAAAGCAGGTCAGCAGGTTATTACCTCATTGGTCTTTGTGGGACCTTGCTTTGGGCAAAATAGCTGCTGTGTTTCCTTGACTTAGAACATAAGTGTACTTCAAAAGTATTTCATCGATGATAATATGCTTTGGGACATCCTGAAATTGTGAAATGCGTGACATGTATTATCATAAAATGATCTCAACAAGACCCATAAGGTGAGCCTGTTGGCGTATGAGCTCCCTGATTGAGATAATTATTGCCTGCCCAATGGGGGAGTCCTAACTGTATATATTATGAAGGCTGTCAGGTCTACTGGCACTCCGGATTCTGACTTATACCTGAAGCACTCTTAGGAGTGGAGATAAGTTTGTATGTAAAAGGGAATCTGATGAAGGGACACCTGCTTTGAAGGAACTTTTGCAATCTCTTGCTAAGTTTTCAATTACCACATCATGTACCCACTTGTGAATGCAACTAACACCAAAGTAGTGTGAATGGTAGCTCGGTTGTAGCATCCCCAACTCTGAGTTGGAAAGCTATTAGTTCAAGTCCCACACGAGATAGTTCCAGCATTTAGAGATGGAACTCTTTAAATACTGAGTTGGTATTTCTGGACCTTTGTGACTGACAGGGGTTTGGCAGAAGTACTCTCCCCATGTCATTGCATCATGGCTCACCAGGTAGGGGGTTGTGACTCAGACTGACAACTTGTCCAACTGCAAATGATGTCCATTGCAGAAGAACTCCAGGCAAGATCTGATGGATGTAAAGCAGTGAAAGAAATGGATTGTTTTAGGGACTGCTCAGCATGGAAGGAAGAAGCTGGGGGAGTGTGTGGGAGGGGGGGGAATGCAGTGGAGGGTAATTTTACCCCGTATGCCCATTGGGAATGTGGTTGAAACTGCCCAAACTAATTTTGCACAGGACCCTTAAACTAACATTTTGGACTGGGCTTGAGCCCATGTCCTATAATTGAAAGGGCAGTCATAGCACCATCTAGTCTTCCTTCACCAGGTTAAATATTATGTATCATATTCAGCTTTCTTTTTTGAATTGTTGCACTTCTGTACTGCTTTCTAAAATACCATCATCACATGAACATTGTATTTGTAACAAAGGCAACCACAAATGGAGAATGAAAGGCACCACATTGAGCTACAGCTCTTTGCAAAACTATTGAATATTTGATTTCAGGGGAACAACAGTAACCTGTATTTGTACCCTTAATCTAATTAGACATCTCAAGATGCTTCACAGAAACATTTTCTTACAAAGTTCAACCAGAATCATGTAAGGAAATATTCGGACGTGTGACCAAAGACTTGGTCTAAAATATAGCCGTGAGGACTGTTTCAAAGGGGGAACCAGGAAATTGAGTGACAGATGGGTTTAGGGAGGGGGTTCAAGAACTTCAGGTTTAGGTCATTAAGAGTGGGACAGCCAATGGTGGAGCAATTAAAATTGGGAATGTGGAAGAAGCCAGGATTAGAGGAGAGTGTTGTGGGACTGGAGCGGATTACAGAAAGAGAGAGGCCTAAAGCCATGAATGACTTGAAAACAGGGATAAGAATCTTGAAATCAATACATCTACTGAATCCGGGGCAAATATATGTCAAAAAGCATAGGAGTAGTGAGTGAATGGAACTTGATAAAGTTAGGATGCAGACATCAGAGTTCGGGACATATTCAATTTATGGAGAGTTTAGTGCTAGAGGCTAGCCAGGAAAAACATTGGAAAAGTTACATCTGCAGATAACAAAGGCTTGAATGAGACTTTCAGCAACAGTTGAGATGAGACAGGACAGAGGCTAATGATGGAGAGATTATGATGTCAAAGTTCCACTTCAGGAGAAATAGATTTTCCAAGATCACAAACAGTCTCAGAAAGTGAACACAGAGATGGAATGGATTTGATGGCTAGTTAATGAGTTTGGAGTGGAGACTTATTGAGCATGATCTTACTGGTCATTCATGCCATGCTCCCACTGCAGTGAGCTCGGAGAGTTTGGTGATCAGCTAAATCTCCGTTCATTGCAGCTGGGTGGGAAAATCCTGGCAGTGTGAATGATGATAAGGTAGTGGCCAAAGACAATGGTCGGGGTGACTTAGTGTCTGCATTCGGTGTGAGTGTGGCGTTTTCTGAATTCCCCCAATCCCTGCCAGTAGGTAATGGGATTCTTAACCAGAAAGGTCAGGAACTTAATTTTAATACATTTGAATATAATTAGCGGCTTCCCCATTGTATCATCCCTCAACATTGGGAATTCCCCCCTCACCAACGCAACAGCATGGCTAGTGAGGATTACAACTGACTTTTAAAAATGTGAACCAGATGAAAGCTAGGGGTGCACAGGTAGGTATAGCCTATAGGGGTGAGAGGGACATGCCTGGGCAGTACTCTGGCAGTGTCCCTGGCACTGCTCCCAGGTACTCTCAGTGCCAGAATGGCTGGGCGATAGCGGCAGGCAGCAGTGCCTTGGAGTCCCTTTGGGAAATTTCATGGGATGAAGGGATGGCTGTTCCTCATGTCCATGGGGGGATGGGGGCTTGCCCTTGTCTGTAAGGGAGGGGGGTTGGGGTGTTGCTCTTGTGGACATGGTGAGCTGCACATCAGTTTCCTCGCCTCACCCAGCACTGTGCGCAAATGAGAATATTCCACCCAATGGGTGGAATTCTCCCAAACTCCCACCAGCGGGTTTGATGGTCAGCATGGTGGGACAATATGGTGGCAGGGCCAGAAATCAGTTTCATATTAGCTTGAGTTTACAATGGGATTTTCCGCTGGTGCCTGCCATGGCAGGTAGGAAAACTCACCAGGATATGGCATTAATAGGATGCAGACAAAGGCCTAAAACTGTACGCCATAATCTCCAAAATGCTGGCGAGTAAACACACCAACGTGAAACACATTTGTGCAGATGTCAGAACTCACCTGACCAATGCCTGGGGCTGCTTTCAGAGTTCAGACGGAGATTGCCCACAGCCCTGGACCTGGAACACCACGGCGGTGGGTGTGGGGTGCATCTGCAGGTGATCCTTCAGATTCGGTGTTTTGGAAGGGGTCCACTTCCAGCCTCTAAGTAATCCTGGACATCTTTCTTCATTTTCAGATGTTTCACCTTCTTTCTTTAATAGTGGGTCACTGATATTGGACACCTTTTCAATATGACACACGGACTCAGCGGCTGACTACATGCTTTCCAGACCTGCCCTGCTGTTGAACATGCAGAATTAATGAGGCGGGTGCTGGAAGATTTGCCATGTAATCTCATAACCACAGTGGGAAAGACTCCACGTTTCTCCCCCACCATCCCCCACCCCTCACGCCATCATGGCACTTAGTCTCAAAATGGGAGAATTTGCCCAAAGGTTTTATTCTTCAAAATATTGAAGTGCATAATTTATGATCACTCAATTATCTAAAACTTTTTATTTTTAACGCAGTTTTCAGGCTTGCTTGTTTGGCGTAGGAACATCACCTTCTCGAAACATCCCTTGTAACGGTTTTATCAAATACTTTTAGGGAATCCAGAGATGTCTTGTCAATTGTACCTGCATGCCTGCAGTGACCGTGACATCTGTGAGAAACAACATAATGAGCTTGTAAAGCGTGAGTCATATTGCATGACCTCCCCTTTCTAAATCCAAGCTGCCTGTCATTGATCATGCTCAATTTAGATAAATGGCCCTTAAATTGTTTCTCCTATAATATTTTGCATAGGATCGAAGTCAAGCCAACTGACCTGCAGTTCATAAAACACATGCTTCTGGTCTTTCTTGAATAATAGAATCGCATTAACTATCTTGTAGTTTATAGGAACTGCCCCTACTTTTGATAAACTACAGAAGGTCTGATCCAAAGTTTCTCACTGCATCTTCCTTCAACTGCTTTAATATTTGCAGATTCATGCTTCCCTGACATTTTGGCATAAGTACTTTTAGCTTTCCCTAATTACATTTCCTTGTGTACTTGAACTGTTAACTCTACTGGGCTTCAAGAAAAGTGTGACTTGCGTTTCTGAATATTTTTACAATTACCTGCTTATAAATACTCATGGGGAAACATTGTAAGAAACTTAGCTGCATGCTTGTCATTTAACTCTGGACTCCTTATGCATATTCTTTGGTAGCTGTTCACTAAAACTGTAACTAACAAGGATATGATGTCTGCTTGGCACCTCTACTTCAAAACAAATATTTTTG
This sequence comes from Carcharhinus amblyrhynchos, assembly GCF_965287045.1. Classification (NCBI taxonomy): domain Eukaryota; kingdom Metazoa; phylum Chordata; class Chondrichthyes; order Carcharhiniformes; family Carcharhinidae; genus Carcharhinus; species Carcharhinus amblyrhynchos. Next base: position 40,015,835 of record NC_137333.1, on the reverse strand, counting down.
TTTACCGATTTCCTTTGGTTTCCCAAGTGTATTTTCAAGGATCTGTAAAATTTAAATATTCCAGTGTTGCTGATACTAACAAAGACGCAGGTATGATTTTTTTTGTTTTTAACGGGGCCATGTTGTTAGATGTACTCTGTTGCTATTGCTATGAAATCTATGTCCCTCCAATAAGAACTAATGAAACTAAGTAAATGTGGAAAAACAACATGCTTGTTAAAGATCATGTGATTCAGTAAAATTTACACACAAAACATTCTCGAACTTTGATGTCAAGTGAATATGGCACCAGTCTTGATTCAGTGGTAGCACACTTTCCTCAGCAGGGATGTGGGTTCAAGGTTCACTCTGGAGATCTAAAAATATCCAATAGATTCTTCAATGCAGCATTCAAGGAGTGTTGCACTATTGGAACTGCTGTCCTTTGTTGTCCTTCTTGGTGTCCTGCCAGAAGCAAAATCTTGCTCATTTCTTTCATTGCTATCAGGACACCTTTCTGTGTGAAAATTGATGGATTAATTTCCAATATAAGAAGTGTGACCACACTTCAAAAGTACTTCATTTGTTGTTATGTGGCTTGGAATTTTCTGAAACTGTGCAAGGTGCACTAAGTGTAGCTGCCTTTTGTTTTTTTTTGGTTCCATGCGAATCTTTGACTTTGTGAACTCAGTGAAGGTAAGATTTCAAAATATCACAGGAGGAAACAATGGAAATGAGGAGTTTGCTGGCTAGGACAATGGGTGAGATGTCAGTGGTAGATACATTGGAGTGGTGGAGGAATGAATAATCAGGAAGTGCAGAGGTCATAGGAGACAGAAGGCTTGTAACAAGTAATGCTATCGGGTAACAAAACAAGGTTGATTATCTACGTATGATTAAAATGGCTGAGGCTCACTCGGGAGACCGTGATGGAATTGTTCTATTTGGTTTACCAACCTCTGTAGGGGCAATCAGCCATTTGGGGATGCACTATTGTGTATTGAATATCATCACTGTCCTCAACCTCAGTGACCTTCCAGGCACTGACAAAGAACAGACAAGGAATTCACCACGTTTGCTTGTTTGCTTTGTAAACAATTGACATTTCATTCTCTGTAGAATGATAGACTGGAAGATATATTAAAAGTGATTTCATTTTCAGTGCTAGTAATGCACATGTTTGATGTGTTTTGCTGCTATTTCTGCCCTTAGTGTGTCACTGAATTCTCCCTGAATGTGTCTTACTGAAACTTATTCTTAAAGAAGCAGGCAGCACCAATGCAAATAAGAATCTATGGCTACACTGCCTTTTTTAAAACAGAAGTCTATTATAGAGGGTTTATTGTTGCAGTCACTGAGGAGTCATTGTTTTCAAAGGTGATATTTATTGTCACTGTAATAATTCAGGATGCCCAACTGGAAAAGAAAGGTATTTGTTAAAGGAGCCTAATTTTAATATCCATTAGGTGATTTGGAGCGGTAGTGGTTCACTACCATATCTATCAGCTCATTAAAGGATTTTGAATCTGGGGCTGCCGGGCAGGTTAAACTCTTTATGATGCTGAAAGTCGTAGCCTCACAAGCTGTTAGGAGGATGACTGATTGCCAATTGTCCCTTTTCATCCCGTTAGTCCGGATGAAGAATCTCATTCATTTGGTGTACTGGGGCCAATCCTTGACACCAACATTATACAGTTCCAAGTTCCCAAACAGCGGCATTTTCAATATCTCCTTTTTACTGTCTTACCTGGTTCATTGAAAGGCAACGTTATCTGAAACTTTCCTTGTTCTGCATTGCAATGGAATAACTCAGGAAGCCCAACTGGAAAGCAATGGTATTTATTGTTAAACAAAAATTAAGCCACTGCATCGTAGCATACATACACAAGTTCCAGTTGGGAAAACAGCCTTGCAGACTCTTCCCAGCCAGGTATTGAGTTCCACCTGGGCAGGCTATTGCATTATCAAGGGAACTCATACTCAACACATCCCACAGGGACATCATTCCCCATGGATGTCATGGGGCGGTGGGGCGGTGTTATCGCAGATACCTCCTCAGGGCCAGTGTTTGCTTCAAAATTACCACTGGCACAACTGTTGGCAAGCTGTACTTGTGCAATTCCCTATGTGACAGATGGAGTTTATCTTTTCACAATGTCTACCAACCTCTGTGGGAATAGAACCGTGATTATTTGTGAGGTTTCAGAGTTTCTGTCATAGATGACTGTTCCTCAAGTGAGTTGAAGCCAGTCATGATTTCAATTTAAAATTACTTGGCACCTTTTTTGGCTTTAGGACCTTCAAAATTGCATTGCAGCCAATACTTTGATTCAGCAGCCAATTTGGATACAACAGTGAAATAAGTAACCATAGGTTTTAACAATTGGCCAGAGCACCAGAAGAACAATAAGGTTGTTCTTTTTTAAATTGTTTTCCTTTTATTTGTTCAAGAGAAGTGGGCAGCACTGGCTGGGCCAGCATTCATTTAAGAATCTGGAGGTTTTGCAACAATGGTCATCATTAGACTTTTTAATTCCAGATTTTTATTGAATTTAAATTTCACCATCTCCGTGTGATTTGAAACCAGGCCCCCAGAGCATTGCCCTGCGTTGCTGAATTACTCGTCCAGTGACAATACCATTATATCACCAGCTCCCCATGGCTGCCATGAACTATTTTACGTCCACTTGATCTGACAGGTTTGGTTTAACACTTCTTCCTAAAAATAACACCTTCAACAGTGCAGTACCTAAAACTGCAGTGAAGTATCAGCCTGAACTATGTTCTGAGATTCTAATCTGCGGTTTGAACCCATGATCTTCTAGCTAACAAACCAATGCGCCACCACTGAGCCACAGCTGAAGAAAGTTGGATTGTTAGGCTTTTCCAGTATCAGAAATATTCATAAGGAGTGTTCTGTAATCTCCACAGCACAAAGTTTTTCAAACATTTTTTGCAACGCTGCAGAAGCAAGCTCCCGAATACATGGACTTCAGCCAGCAGCTGCCTGCTCTGCCTTCCTTTTGTGTGTTGGTTTTAACACATGAGGACTGAAACTAGGGGCTGAAAAATTTCCTTGGAGATTGTCCTGAGGATTAGCCTAACTTCAACAAGCATATGATGGAAGCAACATATCTGGGAGCATTTTGTTGTACATTTAGTGAGGTTTCAGAAGGTAAGAAGGAACAACTCCAATAAGATTTTTTTGGGAAAGATGTTTGGCCCCTTTCAATTCCTCCCTGTAGTAATTCTTGTCTTACTATGAAATTATGCCGACTTCACATTTGAATATATTACTTAGTATGTACTTGCAAACATTTCATTAAAACCTCCTTGCTTCACACCAATGCTGAATTTGCACAACCTTATTGTTGAATTTTTTTTCACAGTTGCTATCCAGTTACTTTCACCAAATCTGATAAGGAAAGGGAGAACAGAATATGACTGAAATCTAGCAAAAAAAAGATAGTAAAAGCTTTTATGGGTATGCAAAAGGAAACATTTGGCTAAGACAAATGTGGATCCATTACTGGCAAAGTCAGGAGAATTTATAATGGGTAATAGAGAAATGGCAGCGAAACTAAATGATTGTTATATGTCTATTTTCACTAGGGAAGACATGAAATCTTCCAGATGTGGGGATCCAAGGGACTTGGAGAATGCAGTGTTGAAGGAAACTCATCTAAGAAGGCTGAAATGAATCAGACTGAAAGTTGACGGGTGAAATGCTCCCAAAAAGTTGTTGAATTCATTGGAAAACGGGAGTAATTGATGCTGTTTTTTTCAGTGGGAGTTCATACAAGAATCTCGCACACTCTGTGCACTGCGGAGGCCACCAGCATGAATATCATTAGATCTCAGTGGGCCTATTCCACTGAACCAGCAGGTCTTTGCACATGCACAGTGACCCCAAGCTGTCAGCCTCCTGTTTGCCGGCCAGCTCGATCTCTGGCCAGCCCGGGACCCCTGCAGTGCTGCTCCCCCAACCCCCCATGGCCCGATTGTGATCCCTCCCATTGTGGACCACCACGATCTTCAGCTCCCACCTGCAGTGCCAATCCGTTCCCCACCCCCTGCAGTGCAGACACCCACGCAAGCAGCCCCTCCGGCAGACCACTCCCCAGCCTGCCCCAATCACTGGCCTCCCTTCTGCCCCTATTGATCCCGATGCAGAGTGGCAGCGGGACCCTCCCCTTCCCCACTAATCATCCCATAGACACCTCCCCATCAGGCTGGCATTGCCTGGGTGCCCATGCCCAGAGGGCACCACCCGTTGCTGCCTGAACCCCTGGGGGGCCCCGATTGCCCCCTTCACTCCAGCAGGGTCAGGCCACTAGCTGCCTGAAAGTGGGGAGCTACTCTAAACCCTGCTGGAGTGGAACACTCTGGCGGAGTGGGACAGGTGAGCGGGCCTGGAGACTCCAGTCCTGGGCCCACCAATAGCATTTAAATGATATTTAAAATATCATTTAACTGTTAGCCCTGCCTCCTCATTGATTCCGGTGTGGAGCAGACTGCACCGGAAATCTGGTGCTGGGAGTTGCTACTGGGACACGAATGCTTGCGGAAACCCCGTAACTTACCCCACCCGTGCGATTCTCCCAGACTGCTGCAGTAGAAAATTAGCACCTACGTAAGACTCCCGGACCTGATATCATGCATGGCAGAGTTTTGAAAGAGGTTGCTATAGAGATAGCGGGTTCTTTGGCCATCATCTTCCAAACTTCTATGGATTTTGGAATGGTTCCTGAAGATTGGAAGGTGGCGAATGTCACCCCACGTTTAAGAGGGGTGGGAGAGAGGAAACAGGGAATCGCAGACCTGTTAGTCTTGTATTAGTGATAGGGAAAATGCTAGAATTTATTTATAAGCATGTGATAAATGGACACTTGGATAATTATGATCTGCTTAGGCATAGCCAGCATGTTTGGAAAATTTGTTGGAGTATTGTGAAATTGTTACTAACAGAATTGATAAAGGAGAGTTGATGGACCTAATATCTTTGGACTTTCAGTTACTTTTGTCCCCCACAGGAGATTAATTAGCAAAATGAAAGCACATGGAATAAGGTGCAACATCCTGCCATGGATTGAGGATTGGCTAACTGGCAGAAAACATACGGTAGGAATAAAGGGTTATTCTCCCATTGGCAGACTGTGGCTAGTGGGGTACCACATGGATCAATACTTGGACCCCAGTTGTTCACAATATATGTCAATGATTTGGATGTCAGGACCAAATATAATATTTCCAAGTTTGCGGAGAATACAAAGCCAGGCAGGAATGAATGTTGTGAGGAAGATGTAAAGTGGCTACAGGAAGATTTGGACAGATTTAGTGAGTGGGCAAGAACACGTCAGATGGAATGTACTATGGAAAAATGTGAGGTAGTCCACTTTGGTAACAGGAACTGATCTACAGAGGATTTCTTAAATAAGAAATTAGAAAGTGCAGATGTACAGAGACCTTGTGTCCTTGTCCACAAGACACTGAAGGCTAGCAGACAAGTTCTTCAAGCTATTAGGAAGGCTAATGAAATGTTAGCCTTTATTCCAACAGTGTTTGAGGACAGCAGTAGTGAGATCTTGCATCAATTGTATACGAGCCTGGTTAGAATGTACCTGGAGTATGGTGTGCAGTTGCTCCCCTTACCTCAAAAGATATTATTGCCACAGGTGGAGTGCAATAAAAGTTCACCAAAGTTGTTCTGGGGACTGTCATATGAAAGCAGTTTGGGAAAATTGGGCCTATATTCTCTAGAGTTTCAAAAAATGAGAGGTGATCTCATTGAAACCTATAAAATGCTTAAAAGAATAGACAGGGTAGATGCAGGCAAGATGTTTTCTTTGGCTGGGGAGTCTAGAACCAGGGGACACAATTTCAAAATAAAGGGGTGCCATTTAGGACTGAGATGAGGAGACATTTCTTTACACAGAGAGTTGTGAATCTTTGGGATTCTCTGCCCCAGAAGACTGTGGAAGCTCAATCATTGTGCATGTTTAAAGCAGAGAATGATAGATTTCTGGTAAAGGATTATGGTGAAAGTGGGTGTAAAAGGAATTGACGTATCTGATCAGCCATGATCGTATTAAATGGTGGACCAGGTTTGATGGGCTGATTGACCCACAACTGTTCCCGTGTTTCTATGTTCCTAATTCCGCATCTAGACAAGTGACTTGTTCATGTTTGTACTCACAATTATAAAAAGCTTTGGTGAGACCATGTCTGCAGTATTGTATACAGTTCTAGTCTCCATGTTTTAGGAACAGTATACTTCCATTGGAGCGGTACAGCAAAACTTCACTAAATAGGTTCCTGGGTTGAGGGGGTTGATGAGAGGCTGCGTAAACTGAGCTCATATTCTCCGGAGTTTAGAACAATCAGAAGCAGTCAAAAGCATAAAATTCTGAAAGGGCTTGACAGGGCAGATGCTGAGAATTTGTTTCCACAAGTTACAAATCTAAAACATGGCGGCACAGTTTCAGGATAAGGGGCTGATCATTTATGACTGCGATGAGGAGAAATTACTTCACGCAAAGGGTTCAAATTCACTACTCCAGAGGGTTGTGGATGCTCTATTATTGCTGATACTGTCGGGGACAGTGAGAGAATTCAACAGGACGTAGACTAATTGGAGTCTTGGGCAGAGAAATGGCAGATGGAGTTTAATCCAGATAAAGGCAAGGAGATGCATTTTGGTGGATTAAATTTAGGCGTGAATTATACTGTGAATGGCAGAACCCTTCAAAACATGAACATACAGAGGGATCTGGAGGTTCACAGTCCAGAAGTGGCAACACAGAGTGGCCAAGATGCTTAAGATGCTTTCCTTCATCAACTGGGACATTGAGTACAATAGTTGGCAAATCACGTTGCAGCCAAATAAAACCTTGGTTAGGCCACATTTGGAGCATTGCATGCAGTTCTGGTCACCACACCACCAGAAGTAAATGGAAGCTTTGGAGAGAGGGCAAAGAAAGCTCACCTGGTTGCTTGGTCTCAAGGGTATTGGCTATGAGGAGAGATTGAAAAAGCTAGGATTGTTTTCATTAGAAAGTTGGAGGCTAAGAGAAGACCTGATAGAGGTCTACAAAATTATGAGAGGCATTGTTAGTGTGGATAGTCAAAGGCTTTTTCCCAGGGTAGAAGTGTCAATTACAAGGGGCCACAGGTTCAAGATGAGAAGGGGAAAGTTTAAGAGTGATGTGTGGGGGAAGTTTTTCATTCAGAGGGTGATGAATGCCTGAAACATGCTGCCAGAGGAGATGGTGGAAGCAGGCACATTAGTAACATTTAAGAGGCATCTGGATGGGTACATGAATAGGGAGAGAATAGAGGACTGAGTCAGGGCAGAGTGTTTTTAGTTTAGTTAGGGCATCATGATCAGCATGGGTTTGGATGGTGAAGGGCCTGTTTGTGTACTGTACTTTTCTTTATCTTTTTTTGCTTTGAATGAACTTAAGGTTGGGATGGACAGATTTTTGATCTGTCAGGGAATCATGGGATATTGGGAGTGGGTTTGAGCTGAGACCCAAGATCAGCCATGATCATATTGAATGACAGAGTATGCTTGACCATCCATGTAGTCTACAGCTCCTTTTTCCAGTGTTTTTGTGTTCAATGTCACATTATTTGCTTCAGAAGACTAAAAATGCCATTATTGTAGCATTCTGGTTAGCTTTTGCCATTTCATTGCCACTCATTAAATTGTATCATGAGAAACAAGTTCCAGAGCAATGATGCTCTGGAATTTTGATAATGATTTCTTACTTCAGGAGTGAAATAAAGCCAGTGAAATCATTGTTTTCATTTTCTGCGATAGAACATGTTGGATTGTGGATTCTTCAGTATTCTGCAGATGTTCTCTACAGACCTCAACATTAAGGGGAGATTCAATAGAGCTAATCAAAGTACTGATAGGCTCTGAGAGAATAACCAGAGAAAGTGCTCCCATTGATGGAGGGTCACTAACCAGAGAACACAAAATTAAGATAATTGACGAAAGAATCAGAGGGGAGATGGGGAGAAATGAAATGAGTTGTTGGGATCCTGAGCACATTCTCTGAAAGGGTAGTGAAAGCAGATTCAATAGTATGCTTCAAAAGGGAATTGGATATATACTGAAAAGAAAACATTTGCAGGGCTGGAGGGAATTAAACAAGGGAATGGGCTTAATTGGATAGTGTTCCCATAGAATGCATAGGCATGATAATGCTTCTATGTTATATGCTTCATTGATTTCAGAACTTTTCTTCCTGCATTGCAAAATACTCTATTTCCCCATGAATTTTTGATGCCCCTTTTATTCACTTGAATGTACACTGTTAAATTACAATGCAACATTACATCATACTTTGATCGTAGGGCTTAAAACTTTTCCCTAAATTCATTTTTCCTTCTGACATACTCCCTAGTGATTTCAATTTCTGATTAATTCTTTCTAATGTCTCCACTGTCAGTTTATTTGGAAGATGAAATCTAATAAAATTATGATCGCTCGAATGTTTGCTCATATACAGATGCTGGGTACAGCGTAATGTTTGCAAAAAGACAACACCCCTCCCTCAGCCTACATCTTCTGTTGCATTCTCATTGTATTTCCTTAATATGGCAATGAACCATATTTAATTTTAGGGAGTGGCTTTTAAACATTAAAATGCTATCAATTGCTTGGAGTATTTTCTTTCTATGGGCCCCTTTTACACAGAGTTATATAGATTGCGCAGCACATAAAGAAGCAATACAGTGGAACACATCTACATTGGTATCCTTGTTCCATATGTTTCCATATTCCTTTTGCAATATTGAGATCAAAATTGTGCATAGAACTTGCATTTTGGCCTAATCAACGTCCTACATAAGCTTGACATAGTTTTTCTGTTTTTGAATTCTATTTCTCTAAAAAACCAACCTCAGTGCTTTGCATTTATGCAGATTTGATTACCTGCATTGCTATTTTTAGAACCTAGAACATAGAAAAACTACAGCACAAACAGGTCCTTTGGCCCACAAGTTGCACCGATGATATCCCTACCTACTAGGCTTACCTATAACCCTCAATTCTATAAAGTCCCATGTACACATCCAGAAGTCTCTTAAAAGACCCTATCGAATTTGCCTCCACCACCACCGACAGCAGCCGATTTCACTCACCCACCACCCTCTGAGTGAAAAACTTACCCCTGATATCTCCTCTGTACCTATTCTCCAGCAGCCCTGGGAAAAAGCCTCTGAGAATCCACCCGATCTATACCTCTCAACATCTTGTACACTTCTATCAGGTCACCTCTCATCCTTCGTCTCTCCAAGGAAAAAAGACGGAGCTCCCTCAATCTATCCTCATAAATCATGCCACCCAATCCAGGCAACATCCTTGTAAATCTCCTCTGCACTCTTTCAATAGCTTCCACATCCCTCCTGTAATAAGGCGACCAGAACTGAGCACAGTACTCCAAGAGGGGCCTGACTAGGGTCTTATAAAGCTGCAACATTATCTCCCAACTCCTAAACTCAATTCCTCGATTGATGAAGGCCAGTACACCATATGCCTTCTTAACCACATCCTCTACCTGCAAGGCCAATTTAAGAGTCCTGTGGACCTGGACCCCAAGGTCCTTAGTTTTTAATTTTTAATGACCCTTTTTAATCTAGATTCTTTTACATCTCTACTGCATTTATACATTATAAGGAGTAGATGGCATAGTTATTCCTTGTACCAAAATGCATTACTTCACCCTGATCTATATTGAAATCCATTTTAATTTGCAACCATTCTGTAAGTCTGTTAATGTGGTCCTGCATTTTGGCACAGTCTTCCCTACTCTTAATCAGAGCGCAAATTTGGTGTGATCTGCAAATTTTGATATTGAATTTCTGATTTGTGAATCAAAATCATTGATGTGAACAGTGGACAGCACTAATCCACGTGGAACACCACTTCCCACCGGCTGCCAGTTTGAGTAAATACCCTTAACGCTTATTCTCTACTTTTTTAATCCAGTTTGTCCAGCTGCTTGCCACCTGATTCCACACGTCCTGACCTTGGTCATGGGTCTATAATTCAATAATTTATCAAAGGCCTTTAAAAAGTCTTGCATATTACACTTAACATTTTACTCTTATCTACATTTTTTCTATTGTTCCTTTGAAGAATTTAATAAGTCTGTGGCATTACAGCGGCACATTGGTTAGCACTGCTGCCTCAGAGCACCAGGGACTCGGGTTTGATTCCCAGCTTGGGTCACTGTCTGTGTAGAGTTTGCACATTCTCCCCATAGCAATTCTCCCCATGACAATCCCCTATTGTCTGGAACAAACTGACAGAGGTAGTAGTAGAGGTAGGTACAATTTTATCTTTTAAAAAGCATTCAGATAGTTACATGGGTATGATGGGTATAGAAGGATATGGGTCAAATGTGGGCAATTGGGATTAGTTTGGGGGCTCTAAAAAAAAGGTGGCATGGACAAGTTGGACCGAAGGGCCTGTATCTATGCTGTACACCTCTATGACTCTATGATTCTATGCCTGTGCGAGTTTCCTCTGGGTGCTCCATTTTCCTCTCACCATCCAAAGATGTGCAGGTTAGGTTGATTGGCTATGGTAAATTGACCCTTAGCGTTAGGGGGACTAGCAGGATAATACGTAGGACTATGGAGATAGGGGATGGGTGGGCTTGTAGTTGGTGCAGATTTGATGGGCTGAATGGTCTCCTTCTGCAGTGTAGGGGTTCTCTGGTCAACCTTCCCTTTTGAAAACCCTGTTGACTATTTTCTATTACATTTTCATATTCCAGATAATTTTCTATTACATTTTTGAGGTCAATTCCAAAGTCTTTCCTATATTTGATGTTAGAATCATCAAATATAGGAAAGAGGCAGCAGTGTGACCATTGTGTCACCATGCTAATTTATTTATATTTCCTTATATTTGTGTTCTATTTCTCTATTTGAATGTAGAAATAGCATTCGCTGTCCACCGATCTTCTGATTGAATTCTATTTTCTTCCATTACTTTCTCAGATGTAATCCATCTCAACCTGCACTCTGATCCTCTCTATACGTGTCTATTTTATCATCAATCTTTCTATCTTACATGCTTTGATGGCCAGAATTCTCCAGGTTCTCTGTCTTGCCAGTGGCACAACCCTGCCACGGAATTCCCATTGACAGTGGTGGGATTTGAAGATCCAACAAATGGCGCACTGCTTCCCACTGCCAAGAAATTGCTGATGGAGACCAAAGAATCCTGCCTGATATCTTCTAAGTAAAAAACTGAGGCAAATTAACACTTCGACATTTCTGCCATTTCACTGGCACGAGATTTTCTCATCCATCCCCAATGCCTTATCCTTACCTTAATTTTCCTTTTTTAATATATGGGTGGGATTTTCTGGCTGTGTTCATCCCAAAACTGGAAAATTCTGCCCAAGGTTGGCATGGTAGCACAGTGGTTAGCACTGTTGCTTCACAGCTCCAGGGTCCTGGGTTCGATTCTCAGCTCGAGTCTATCTGTGTGGAGTTTGCACAGTCCCCTCGTGTCTGTGTGGGTTTCCTCCGGGTGCTCCGGTTTCCTCCCACAGTCCAAAGATGTGCGGGTTAGGTTGATTGGCCGTGCTAAAATTGCCCCTTAGTGTCCTGGGATGTGTAGGTTAGAGGGATTAGCGGGTAAATGTGTAGGGATATGGGGATAGGGCCTGGGTGGGATTGTGGTCGGTGCAGACTTGATGGGCCAAAGGGCCTGTTTCTGCACTGTAGGGTTCTGTGTTCTAAAGGTCAGACTTTTGCATGTGCCCACCACAATGGGAAAATTCCCCCCATGTCTCTATAGAATAACTTACAATTTCTTATAGTTTAATTCCTTCTTAATTTTTTTCTTAGTTCTTTTCTAGTTTCTGTGTATTGTTCTTTTGTCCATCCTTTCCTTTATTGGCTTGATACTTAATATATGCATTTTTCTTAAGTCTTAATCCTGCTGTTATCATTTTATTTATCCATGGTACTTTACTATCAATTAGTTTATTCATTTTAGTGGAATATATTTTTCTGGAATTTTGTTGATCAACCTTTAAATAAAACCCCATAGTTGTTCTGACTCTATCAATACTTTTTCCAGTTAACCTTCCTTAGCTCCATCCACATCCACTCATGATTAACTTTTTTTCCGATCTATTATTTTGGTCCTTGTCTTATTTGACCCTCACACAATCATTGTCATAAAGCTTTTTTATGTTGTTATTGCCATTGCCAGAATTCTCCTGCAGTAGTTACTTCCTATTTGCGGAGGAAGGTTTGTTTCCTATTATCATATCCACAATTGGTTCCTCTCATCTTATGTACTCAATACAAATTCAATTCCCTTTTTCTCTTTTCCTTATCTCTTGTCAACTTATTTGAGAGTAGTTGAAATCCTCAATGATGATTATTTAATGCATTTTACTTGTCCAAAAGATTTGCCTACGTATTTCTCCCTCCACTTCCCTTCCTCTGTGAAGATGGCCCTAGAATGGTCCATCATTACTTATCTTTTATCTCAATTCATGAAGATTTTGTTGACTGTTTAATCTCAGTTAAGGACATTCACTCATTATTATGTTATCTCTAATTAATATAGCTATCCTATGCTCATCTTCTTTCCCTCTCCTTTCTAAATACATTATACCCACAAATTTTAACTATCAGTCATCTTCTACACAGCAGTTCTTCAATATCCTTTCTGCATTTGGCTCCTTGCTATGGATTATTGTCTCAAAGCCTCCCATTTTGTTTCAGATGTTTTGTACATTGTTTTGCAGGCAATCTGATTTATTTTTATTAATTGTTCGTCTCATGATTTTTAGCAATTATTTGATACATTTATTTTTTAACATGGTCTATTTCTTTTTATGTCACCTTTATTCCTTGCCTTACTCTGTATTTACTTGCATCTCCTATTCCCACTTATTTTCAGTTCCCTCAACCAGTTTAAATTCTTATCTCCAACTTTACAATAGAGTTATAGAATCCCAGAAGTACAGAAGGAGGCCATTCAGCCCATTGAGCCTGCACCGACAACAATCCCACTCAGGCCCTATCTCCGTAACCTCATGTATTTACCTTGCCCGCACACCGTAACTCTCCGCCCACCCCCTCCCCCCTCTACCCAACACTAAGAGTCAATTTAGCATGGCCAACCAACCTAACCTGCCTATCTTTGTACTGTGGGAGCATTCCAGGACACTCAGAGGAAACCCATGCAGACATGGGGAGGAAGTGCAAACTCTACACAGACAGTCACCTGAGGCTGGAATTGAACCCTGGCATTGAGAGGCAGCATTGCTAACCACCTTATTTATTCTTCCTGCAAAGGGCTTGTGCCATTTCAGTTCAGGTGGAGTTCATCCCAGCAATACGTTTTCTTCCCCCATCAGTTTGTTCCAAATATCTTCCCTCCGTCGCAACAAATTTCAACCAGAATTATTCCTTCCAGATCCATTGTCACATGTGGCTATTATTTCAGTGAGTATTAAATCCATCCGGAGAAATAAATCTGCTGAGCCTCACACCATTATCCATGTCCCTTTCCCTTCCAAACATTTTAAAACCAGCAATTTAAATTCAAATAACTTTATTTTCCTGGCCATTATCTGATTTCAATCATGTCTAGGTTATGCCAATTATGCTGGCTCTCAGCTCATCTCCATAAGCTTCTTGTTAAAGATTTTTATCCTCCATGCCCTTAGCTGTTAATGGAAACAATTACATCTTCATAGGCTACACTAAAAAAAAGAAAGAATGACTTACATTTCTATAGTGCCTATCATGACCTCAAGATATCATAAAGTACTTTACAGGCAATGAAATATTTCTGAAGTGTAGTCGATGTTTTAATGTGGGGAACTATAATGGCCAATTTGTACACAGCATGGTCCCACAAAATGAATGATCACGCACCTACATTTTAGACACTGTTTGAAGAGTAACTGGGATGACGTACCTCCTCTCCTTCACCACCAAGATCACCAACAGCCTATCCTGATCCCTCCATGTTGATTCTATTGCTAAGACAGCCCACCAATGCCCCTACTTTCTCAGCAGGCTAAAGAAATTTGGCATGCCTGCTATGACACTCACCAACTTTTACAGATGCACCATAGGAAGCATCCCTTCTGGTTGTATCACAGCTTGGTATGGCTCCTGCTCTGTCCAAGACCTCAAAAAACTATAAAGAGTTGTGAATGAAGCCCAGTCCACCACGCAAACCAGCTTCCCATCCATTGACAATTCCCGCTGCCTCGGAAAAGCAGCCGGCAAATTCAAGGACCCCATGCATCCCAGACATTCTATCTTCCACCTTCTTCCATCAGGAAAATGATACAAAAGTCTGAGGTCATGTACCAACCGACTCAAGAACAGCTTCTTCCCTTGTGCTGTCAGACTTTTGAATGGACCTAAATTATACTAAGTTGGTCTTTCTCTGAACTCTAACTATGACTGTAACATTACATTCTACACCCTCTCCTTTCCTTCTCTATGTATGGTATGCTTTGTCTGTATAGGGCGCAAGAAACAATACTTTTCATTGTGTACTAATACATGTGACAACAATAAATCAAATCAAATCAAATCCAATTAAGACGTGAAGTCTTTCAAGGTGAACCGAGTGGGCAGATGGGGCCTTGCGTTACCATCTCTACCTGAAAGATGTGGCACCTTTAACATTGCAGCAATGTCTCAGTCACAACTTATATTATGTCTCAATTTCTGGAGCTGGCCTTGAATCCACACCAAAAGTGCTGCTACTGAGCTCGGGCTGATACTATTCAATTCACTGCCCCCCACCTCACACCCCACAGTCTTATTAACCCATTACTATATGTATATTTTCTGTCATTTTATTTGAACCGCTTTCTTTATCCCATTGAAGAGTTTGCCTTGGGGGAATTTTATAACCTTGTTTCAAAGAGATCCACCACCACCTTCCCAAGTCGCCCATTCCCCACTCCAGTTTCTCAGTTTGATCATATTCCCATCTCTCAATTCCTCAATTTATTTTGAATCTACATCTTCCAGTGATTCCTCTTTAAAAATGTTTCAATTGTGGCTGTGAATTCCTCCCCCCTCCCCGCCCCCAATATTGATGTTACAGCCGCAGTGCTTAATTGATTGCTGAATATGCACTGTTGTTGGTGTAGCTTCAACATCATTTGAGGAGCATACACCACATTAAAATGCTTCATTTGTAAGTCGAACTCCTGCAGCTTTTCCGATCAGCAGGCATCTGAATGTTCAATGTAGCAGCTGGAACCAACACAATGTTCCAGACATCCAGTGTGTATTATGCTGTCATGATAAGCAGAGAAGAAACATGTGTTACTTACAGGTGTGAATCTGACCCTCCTTTGTATTGTAGGCTTCTGACAATTAAATATTTAAAGCATATGCAGTTGTGTGAAGCAGTGGTGCTGGTTCTGTCCAAAATTGAGAGGACCAGGACCTAGTGGATAGTGGATGTTCCCACAATTATACAGTGGTGCTTTGATATCCTAGATTAAATAACAATCCATCAGTTTAGATAGGCAACAGTCCTTGATTATATCAAAACGGGCAAAAGCAAGCACTAAAAGAACTAAGTACCTCTTTTCACATTTCATGTAATGTTTAGCTTTAGTTTACGATATATTCCCAGCAAGTTTGATATATATTGTATGTGTGAACAGATTTCAGTGGGTTCAAGTACAAATCTTGAGGTCTGGATGCCATTTATAAGTTAGAGAGTCTCAGAAACCGGTGATGGCGATTGATTTGGTGAATGCATATGCTTCCTTTTCCAGTCCATATAGCATATGGCAAAACTGCAGGAGGCATTGTGACATGACTACATTATGTCAATAAGAAGTTGCCTCGTGTTTTTCCATTTGTAGAGGAGATTTGGAAGTTGTGAAGTTAATGAATATCCATGATTCCTTCTGGACTCCTGAATTCAATTCGACTCTCTTGTGCAACAGGAGTTTATCCTGAAATGTTGGCACTTGCACTCCCGTGTTATGTGTTCAATTCACTCACTGCTGGCTCTACTTTCCAACTGTTTCTGTTGTTACATGCTAGCAGGCAGAAACAAACAAATTATGGAGAGTTGGATGTAGGACATTGATGGGATGCAAATATAGACAAAAGTAACAATAAAAGTATCTGCTGGGGATACAGCAGTAAAAACAGTGCACTCAAATATATCACAGATGTACAAACAGAAATTGTGTGCTCTACTTTTGTGAATATTTAAACAAATTTTATTGTTGATATTGGTGAGTCCTCTGATTTATCATCATGCACATTTCAAAATTGCTTCTTAGTCATTTTTACATGTTAAAAAGGCTCCAATACTGTAGCATAGTGTTCATTATACAAGCTTCCAGGATAAGCTAGGTGACTTCACTTACTGCCACTGTGATTTATACTGTCAGGCAGTAAAGTGAAAGATTTAATTGTGAAAAAATAGTGGGAAAAGTTATACCAGTGGGAAATATGAAAGTCAAATAAGCAATTTCTTTTATTAGCCACAAAAGATTTGTTGTAAATTGCAAAGTGATTCACATTCTATATCCACATAAAAAAAACACTGGAAATTCAACAGCATCCATAAACCATTTGATGTCGAATGACAGAGCAAAACCCTCAACATATGGTAGGGAAAGTAATAGTGAAATATGGACTTGGAGGGATTTTGAATATCTGCTCACCGGTGCCACTTGGTGGAGATAATTATTTGCCCCAACAATCTCACTTGATGGGACAAAGTTTGGGTATTGAGGACCCAATTTAGGACTGGACACTTACACCTGTTTTTATTTGTATTTTAATATTTATGTTTTAATCACAAAAAGAAGAAAAATAAACTTCCATGTCCCTTTACGCTCAACTTTTATGACATCCCAAAACATATGATAGCCACAGGAGTTCATTTTGATAATGTGGGAAATGAGGCAGCCATTTTGTGCAAATCCATCTGTCACAAACTGCAATGAAATAAATAATCTGGCATCGGTTTTAAGTGTAGATATCTCAGCACAAATGTTGGCCAGAAAATCAACAGAATCTCTGCTACTCCTCTTCAAATAGTTCCAAGATCTTTTGCATCAATCTGAGAGGGCATTTGGTTCAATATCTCAATATTTGGTTTAATATCTCATCTAAAATATGGTACTTCCAACAATGTGGCACTCGCTTTGACTGGCATTGGACTATGAGCCTGGATACCTGTAGAGCAGCAACCTGAGCTGATGACTATCTAACTCAGGAGTGTGAGTCCTCCCAGTGGGCCACAGAGCTGGTGGTCCCATCCATTGGCTCAAAGGTCAGGGACAAACTTGCCTCAGTTTTCCGGGGCGGGATTTCCAACCCCAGCTGGGAGGAAGTCCTTCCCCTGAGAGTGCAGCCAATCAAATGGCTAGCAGCTCTCTAGTCTTAGATAAATGTGAGGTGATGTGTTTTGGTAGACTGAATCAGGGCAGGACTTACTCAGTTAATGGTAGGGCATTGGGGACAGTTACAGAACAAAGAGATCTAGGGGTACATGTTCATAGCTGCTTGAAAATGAAGTCACAGATGGACAGAGTGGTGAAGAAGGCATTCAGCATACATGGTTTCATTGGTCAGGACATTGAATACAAGAATTGGGACGTCTTGTTGAAGTTGTACAAGACTTTGGTAAGGCCACTCTTGGAATACTGTGTACAGTTCTGGTCACCGTATTATAGAAAGGATATTATTAAACTAGAAAAAGTACAGAAGAGATTTTACTGGGAAGCTACCGGGACTTGATGGTTTGAGTTATAAGAAGAGGTTGAATAGACTGGGACTTTTTTCTCTGGAGTGTAGGAGGTTGAGGGGTGACCTTATAGAGGTCTATAAAGTAATGAGGGGCATAGACAAGGTAGATAGTCAATAAATTTTCCCAAATGGTGGGGAATCTAAAACTACAGGGCATAAGTTTAGGTGAGAGGGGAGAAATACAAAAGTGTCAAGAGGGGCAATTTTTTCACAGAGAGGGTGGTGAGTGTCTCGAACAAGCTGCCAGAGGTAGTAGTAGAGCGGGTACAATTTTGTCTTTTAAAAAGCATTTAGACTGTCACATGGGTAAGATAGGAATAGAGGGATATGGGCCAAATGTGGGCATTTGGGACGAGTGTAGGGTTTTAAAAAAAAAGGATGGCATAGACAAGTTGGGCTGAAGGGCCTGTTTCCATGCTGTAAACCTCTATGATTCTATGACTCTAGTCCCAGCAGCATAATTGGGAGAAATGGCCACTACTATGACTGCACTATCCCCAATACCCAAAAACTATGGAGCAGGAGAGAAGGTAAGTTGGAGGTTTTGTCAGGGGCAGTCTGACAGACCACAGCAAGGGGGTTGGTGACCAAGTTTGGGAGTCTAGGGTGGAGCACATGAGGGTGAGATATAGGGCCCGATTTTACCATTTTGATTCTAAGTGCTGAATCTGGGCACAATTCAGATTCAGCTTGGAAACCTGGTCTCATACACACTTAGCCTGAAAAAACACATGCCCAAAATGCTGCAGTTCCGATCGGAGCTTTGAACTGCGCATGCGCAGTGAGGAAAAGAATTTGAAAAAACGAGCCTCTGTCACATCATTCCTGGGCCACAAAAAGTAGCCTGGGAGCAATGGCCCCCACAGCTATTGCCCCACCCCCACAGCATAACTGTACCTTTATCCACTCCCCCCCCACTACCCAGACTGATCGCAACTCTCAGCCCCCTCTTTCCCCTACCGATTACCTGCAGAGTGGCAGCAGTCCCCCCCTCCCCTGCCACCCCCTCCCCTCCCCTCCCCTCACCCACCACCCGAGACACATCTGACCTGCCTCCCTCCACTAGATAACAAGCTGGCCCTCCTGCGCCTCTCCCCCCACCAGAGAATGACCTGGCCCTCCCTCCCTCCTCTCCTACCCCCTTCCCCCTTACCAGAATGATCTGGCCCGCCTCCTCCTCAACTTACCTCTTTAGAACCTGGGGCGTCGAAACAGGCCTTTGCCAAGCAGGTCTGTTTCGCGTTGAATCTGGACTCGCAAACTTGATGGTAGAGGGAGAATTGCTGGTAAAGTTGGGCAGGCAGCCTATTAATTCAATTTAAATGCGTGCAAATGCATTTAAATCGCCATTGTGCCCGTTTTGGGTGCGGTTCAGATCGCGGCCATTTTCAGGCCTCGGTAAAGTGGGCATCTGTGGATCGCGCTAATCGCCTCACGCCCAAATTTACCAGGCTTTTGTGCCTGAAAACAGGCATGATACAATGGTAAAATCGGGTCCATAGTGTACCATGAGAATGGACGTCTGTTGGGCACGGGTGCCTGAAGAGGAGGCACGCCTTTCCTCTCCAGCCCATCGTCATACTATTAGCGCACCTTCCCCCCTCCCCCCACTCCCAGGGGACCTTACATGGCCATTAATTTGTCATTTACAGCTTCAATTGGTCCACGAGTAGGAAGACCACCCACCACTTCCCCCATAGCTGGTAAGCAACGAGCAGAGGAGGATATGTAACAGGCACAGCTCTACCATTGTGGCACCCAATTTTGTGCCCCCATCCTCCATCTCCCAGCTCACTCTGATGGAGAACTTAAAATTCCAACCGGTGTTTCTATGGATTTGAGTTAAGTTTATCAAGCAAACTCCAGGTTGTAATGAAAGGTAAGTCTCAACTGACTTCTGCCAGCATTTAGGATTTGGGAGAAATTTGAGTAACTCTTGTCAAGGTTGTACCAGATTAACAATTTGTTAAAATATTATCCGATAGGATGAAGATAGAATACCACAAGATCATAAACAAAATTATCCCTTAAATATATACAAAATTGCATTGGGAATAATGAGTGGCTGGTAATCTGTTCCAAACTGAATTTATTGAGGAGGTGGAGATTGCATTAATATAACAGAGAGTGAAATTCTGGCAGCTCCTTCTAATCAATCCCACTCAAGCAGTATCTTTAATTTGTTTTAATCTTTCATGGGCAGTGTATGTATCTGGCTTGGCCAACGTTTTATTGTCCACCCTTAATTGCCCTTGAGAAGATGGTAGTGAGTCACATCCTTGAACCGTCAAAGTCCATTCGCAGTAGGAGCACCCACAGTGCTGTGAGGAAGGGAATTTCATGATTTCGACCCCGCGACAGTGAAAGAACGGCAATATTTTTCCAAGTCAGGTTGTTGCGAGGTTTGAAAGGGAACTTGCTGGCAGTGATGTTCCATTGCATCTATATCCCTTGTCCTTCGAGGTAATAGAATCATAGATTCCCTTCAGTGTAGACAGAGGCCATTTGTCCCATCGAGTCTGCACCAACCACAATCTCACCCAGGCCCTACCCCATAACCCCATGCATTTACCCTAGCTAGTTCCCCTGACACTGAGGGGCAATTTAGCATGGCCAATCCACCTACCCATACATCTTTGGACTGTGGGAGGAAACTGGAGCACCCGGAAGAAACTCACACAGATACAGGGAGAACTTACAAACTCCATACAGACAGTGACTCAAAGCCGGGAATCAAACACGGGTGAGGCAGCAGTGCTAACCACTGTGCCACTGTGCTGCCTCCTGCCACCGTGATTGCAAGTTTGAAAGATGCTGCTGAAGGGGCCTAGGTGAATTGTTGCAGTGTATCTTGTGGACATTACTGCTACCAATGTGCATTAGTGGTGTAGGGAGTGGATATTGCAAGTACTTCAGTTTTGTCTTTTGCACTGATGTGCTGGGCTCCCCCATCATTGAGGATGGGGATACTTGTGGAGTCTCCTCCTTCAGTTTTTTGTTTCACCATTTAGGACTGAATGTGGCAGGACTGTAAAGCTTAGATCTGACCCTTTGGAAGTGGGATTGCTCCTCTCTCTTGATTGCATGCTGCTCACATTGTTTGGCACACAAGTAGTCCTGTGTTGTAGCTTCACTAGATTTGCACCTCATTTGTAGCCATTCCTGGAATGTCCCACTGTACTGTTCATTCAGCTACCAATTGTGGTTGAATACAATTCTGCTGCTGCTGATGGCCCTCATGGATGTCCAGTTGCTGGAACTGTTCAAAATCTATCCCATTTAGTATGATGTTACACAATATGATACAGCAGACCACCCAATGCCTACCCTCCCCCTGCACATTCCCAGATAGAGTCGGGTGGGAAGGTCACCTGCTGGATTTTAAATGCCACCCGAAGCAGGCAGGGGAGCGTAAAATCCAGGCCAACATATTCAACATCTTTACATGATGTTGCTCTAACTACAGTTTTAATACAGGAACTTATCTAATTGTTTTATACTGGTCAACACTTCTGCTAAAGTAATGGAAAAGGAATGTCATATAAAAACATTGAATAACCACCTTTCTAACATCACCAATTTCTAATTCCTATCTCTTAGCTGCTGAAAATTAACACTGATAAACGTGTGCACACATGAACACTAACATGCAAACCACCCAGTGATAAACACACATATACGTAGGCACGTACACAGATGCATGCACTTACATGCATGCAAATATAGCACTGTACATGACCAGTTGTTGAAGATGGTCTCTTTCTCTTTCCTGTCATGACTGTTTTCATAGAATCAAAACCAAGTTCTGAACAAAAAGATGCCGTTTAATTTCTTTGCCGGAACTCTAGCAGCTCACCCGCCATGGAACTGGAGCGGGCAAAGGTTCACCAAAGGAAATCTCCGTTGACCTTGGGTGGGAATTTTCAGCCTTGCTTGAGCAAGGCTGTAAAGTCCGCATCTTGAATCTGTAATGTCTCCCCCAAAGAATAATCTCATTAGACCCACCATTTTTCTTTTTGCCTGGAATATTTCTGTTGCCGTTTTCTTTCCCTCTTCAGTTATGTGTGAGATTGTATGTTGTAAAGCACACTTTTGTGAAAATTACTTACACATATTTACATGTACAGTGCTATATTTGCATGCATGTAAGTGCATGCATCTGTGTACGTGCCTGCGTATATGTGCGTTTATCACTGGGTGGTTTGCATGTTAGTGTTCATGTGTGCACACGTTTATCAGTGTTAATTTTCAGCAGCTAAGAGATAGGAATTAGAGATTGGTGATGTTAGAAAGGTGGTTATTCAATGTTTTTATATGACATTCCTTTTCCATTACTTTAGCAGAAGTGTTGACCAGTATAAAACAATTAGATAAATTCCTGTATTAAAATTGTAGTTAGAGCAACATCATGTAAAGATGTTGAATATGTTGGCCTGGATTTTACGCTCCCCTGCCAGCAGGTCTGTAGTCGGGTGGAATCATATCTAAAGGCTCAGACTGGTCTCTAAACACTTGCCACCTAAACTGCTAAATTATTAATCTTTACTTATATACACAACATTTAATGAATCAGGTTTTTTCTTTATTTGTGATGTCATGTATCTGCCTAGTGGAAGCAGGAAGAAGAATTTAACAAGGAATTTAAGATATGATCTGCCCAGTGACAGGTAAAAATCTAACAACTGCAGTCACCAACATTCAAAGGGGATGATGAGAAATGACCTTTCCCAGAAATGGGATTAGCAGGCATCCTGAGAGTGAGGTGTAAATAGATATATCATCAGGAAATAGCTTACCTAGACAACTGATTGATCAGTGGAGATATACAAATGCTAATTTTGAGAGTCACGACGTGTGAGAGATGCCAACAGGCTAAATATACTGAAGGGAGAATCAAAGAGGAACCAGGGTGTAATTGCCAGCAGCTACAGGAGCAGGCACGCATTGCAACATGTAAGAGCCAAGAGGCCATTTTAGTATCTAAGAACTTTTAGAGCCAAGGTAGACGAAGAACCTTTGCAGATACTTTAAATATCTTGACTAGAACAGGAAAAAGTGTTTCCTACACAAGACCATCTGCTTTGTATTGTGATTTGATTTGATTTGATTTATTATTGTCACATGTATCTATATACAGTGAAAAGTATTGTTTCTTGCGCACTATACAGACAAAGCATACTGTACATAGAGAAAGAAAGGAAAGAATTCAGAATGTCACATTACAATTATAGCTAGATTGTAGAGAAAAATCAACTTAATCTGAGGTAGGTCCATTCAAAAGTCTGGTGGCAGCAGGGAAGAAGCTGTTCTGGATTTTTGTATCTTTTTCCCAACAGAATGATGTGGAAGCAAATATGCTTGGGGTGCTTTTCCGAGGCAGAGGGAAGTGTCGACAGAGACAATGGACGGGAGGCTGGTTTGTGTGATGGACTATGTAGTTTCTTGTGGTCTTGGACAGAGCAAGAGCCATACAAAGCTGTGATACAATCAGAAAGAATGCTTTCAATGCTGAATCTATAAAATTTGATGAGAGTCACAGAAGACATGCCAAATTTCCTTAGCCTCCTGAGAAAGTAAAGGCATTGGTGGGCGTTTTTAACTATAGCACCAGCTTGGAAGGACCAGGCCAGGTTGTTAGTGATCTGGACACGTAGGAACTTGAACTCTCAACCATTTCCACTTTGTCCCTGTTGATGTAGACAGGGGCGTGTCCTCCATTATGCTTCCTGAAGTCAATGACTATCCCCTTCACTTTGTTGACATTGAGGGAGAGATCACTGTCATTGCACCAGTTCAACAGACTTTCTGGGCCCTATTTTACCATTTTGATTCTAAGTGCTGGCCGTCTTGAAACTGGGAGTATTTTGGATCCAACTTTTAAATCTGTTCTCAGGTGCCCCCATACGCACTCTGTCTGAAAAAAATAGCAGCAATTCCGAAGCACGCTGCAAAAGCCTGTGGGTGGGGCTGAATGTCCCCGAATCCTGTAGTCCTGATCGATGCCTCCAACTGCACATGCGCAGAAAAAAAGATAGAATGCGGCTCCCCTGCCACATAGCTCCCTGGCTGTATAATGCCTCCCACTGGCCCCTACAGACATCGCCCCACCCCCAAACATTACTGACCCCTTTATCCCTCCACCCCCTCCGTCACCCAGACTGGGTCCGTTCCCCCCCCTCCCGCCCACCAATCTCAGGCAGAGTGGCAGCAGACCCCCCCTTCCCCCGCAGTGATCTCAGGCAGAGTGGCAGCAGACCCCGCTTCTCCATCACACCGCGCCCCCCCCCCCCCCCCCCCCCCCACCCCATCGGATACTCAGGACTTACCTGCTCACTAACTGGAGCGCCAGAATTGGACTCTTGTAGAGCATGTCTGTTTTGCACCGAATCTGGATGAGCAAACGCAGTGGTAAAGGCAGATGTGCTGGTAAGGTTTGGCATGCAGCGCATTAAGTCAATTGAAATGCATGCAGATGTTTCTAATGGGCCATCATGCCCATTTTGGATGCGGTCCCAATCACGACCATTTCTGGGCCTTGGTAAAGGGGGAACTGGCACAGAGGGTGGCGAGGATTGCGCTACTTGCCTCACACCTGACTTTATCAAGTTTTTATGCCAAAAATGAGCGCAACTTGATGGTAATATCAGGCCCTCTATCTCTTTCCTGCACTCTGTCCCATCATTGTTTGAGATCCAGTCCACTATGGTGGTGTCATCAGCAAACGTGAGGATTAAGTTGGAGGGGAATTTGGCCTCACAATCATAGGTGTATAAGGGGTATAGTTGGGGGCTGAGGACACAGCCTTGTGGGACACCAGTGTTGAGAATGATCCTGGAAGAGGTGTTGTTGTCTATCCTTACTGATTGCAGTCTGTGGGTTGGGAAGTCTAGGATCCAGTCGCAGAGGGAGGAGCTGAGTCCCAGGCCACAAAGTTTGGAGATGAGTTTTGTAGAAATAATGGTGTTGAAGGCTGAGCTGTAGTCAATAAATATGAATCTGCCATAAGTGTCTTTGATATCGAGGTGTTTCAGTGTTGAGTGAAAGGCCAGGGAGATGGCATTTGCTGTGGTCCTGTTGCATCAGTATGTAAATGGTAATGGATCTGGGAGGCCAGAATTGATTCGTGCCATGATTAACCTTTCAAAGCACTTCATAGTGATGGATGTCAGAGCCTCTGAATGATAGTTATTAAAGCATGCTGTCTGGCTTTTCTTTGGTACAAAGATGATGCTCGTCTTCTTGAAGTAGATAGGGACCTCAGATTTGAAGGAAGAGAGGTTGTGATTATAGGCTGGATTTGTCTTATTTATTTAATTTGAATGTTGTTTGGGAACAGAAAAACATAAGGAGTTCGGGAATCACAGATGTTTCTAGGAACAAGGTGTAATTTCTACATAACTGATGTGTTTAGTTAATGTCTTAGTATTATATTTAGTTGTCTTAGAGTACTATAGTTCTATGCGTATGTGTTTGTCTCTTTAATTTAATAAGTAGTACACAGCATTTGTTACACCCTGACTGGGATGGTTATTATCAATGATGGTTGGTATCAGTGGGTGCTATTCTGATTGGCAGTTGGTAACTAGTGGAATGCCGCAGGGATCGGCGCTGGGGCCTCAGCTATTTACCATTTATATAGATGATCTGGAGGAGGGGGCTGAGTGTAGGGTGATGAAATTTGCTGATGACACAACGATGAGTGGTAAAGCAAATTGTGCGGAGGGTGTGGAAAGTCTGCAGAGGGAGCTGGATAGGCTGAGCGAGTGGGCGAGGACCTGGCAGATGGAGTACAATGTTAGCAAGTGTGAGATTATCCACTTTGGCAGGAATAATAGTAGGAGGGATTACTATTTAAAGGGCAAAAAGCTGCAGCATGCTACGGTGCAGAGGACCTTGTGCATGAGTCACAAAAACCCAGTCTGCAGGTGCAGCAGGTGATCAAGAAGGCGAATGGGATGCTGGCCTTTATAGCGAGGGGGATAGAATATAAAAGCAGGGAGGTCTTGCTGCAACTGTACAGGGCACTGGTGAGGCCGCAGCTGGAGTACTTTGTGCAGTTTTGGTCGCCACACTTGCGCAAGGATATTTTGGCCTTGGAGGGAGTGCAGAGGAGGTTCACTCGGCTGATACCGGAGATGAGGGCGTTAGACTATGAAGAGAGACTAAATAGACTGGGTCTGTACTTGTTGGAGTTTAGAAGGATGAGGGGGGATCTTATAGAGACGTATAAGATGATGAATGGGATGGATAGGATAGAGGTGGATTGGCTCTTCCTGCTCAGAAAGGACAGCAGGACTAGAGGGCACAGCCTCAAGATAAAGGGGGGGCGGTTTAGAATGGAGTTGAGGAGGAACTTCTTCACTCAAAGGATGGTGAATCTCTGGAATTCTCTGCCCGTTGAAATGGTGGAGGCTACCTCGCTAAATATATTTAAGACACGGGTAGATAGGTTTTTGGTAGACAAGGGAATTAAGGGTTATGGGGAGAAGGCAGGAAAGTGGAACTGATCCACTTCAGATCAGCCATGATCTTATTGAATGGCGGGGCAGGCTCGAAGGGCTAGATGGCCTACTCCTGCTCCTATTTCTTATGTTCTTATACTCACTGGAGGTTTCATATGACCCCTTACACCATTCCAAAAACAAAACTATACACTTCCACAAACAACTGTTTCAAGTTGGGATACCCCCACAGATGACATCAGTGTGATTCGTGTCAGTGGGCTATATGGTAGAGAACCTTATTAATTTGGGGTGAGCTATTCTGACCAAGAGCGATCTGCAAGCCAAATATCTAAACATAGAAGTCAGAAACCTTTTAACAGGCAAGTGCAAAATCTCCTGCCAATTTCAAGTATCAGAATTAGATGCTGTTTGATACAATAAATATATTTCTCATGCAGCAATTGATGATAGGGCTCTATCCTTAAAAGGTATATGAGTACTAAGTTGACCAACCTTCTTAAAGTTTTCAGATGCATCAGAACACTTTCTCCAGTGGATAAAGTGGCATTTGATTCAACAGTATTGAGATTTTGATTTAAATGAGCTGTCTGGACACTGCTTTGATAAAGTTCCTAGCATCGGTACAGTATGTATCAGATTTCTTTGGTTGAAATTCTATCAAATTTGAAAAAGGATCAGATGGCTAAACATCTGGTCAAACAACTTAAAATCTCTATTTTATTGAGCTCCGTTGGGTTTATTTATTTAGATGTGCTATAAAATTTCACGATGAATGCTTGGCTGAGTTTTTAACCTCACTAATGAATTTAACTTAGCAGGGATTATTTACATACCTCATTCAACAAGGTGTGACTTTTTCTAGGGTTTTTAAGTTAGAATAGCCATGTTAGAGTGAAAGTTCTCATTAATTCATGCTTGCAACACAGATAGCTGTCTGTAGAAACCAGTACACTGCACCCCATGGAAGAGCGTAGACTTACTGACAGCATCTCCTGAATTTCTGTATTACTCTGTACATGCCTGAACTCCAAAAATCACTGTCAGTTTCAGAGGAATAACAACAACAGTTTCACCATTATTATTGAAATAAATTCTTTGCCAATGTGATTCAGTTTGGAGATATTAAATTAATTTTGTACTGGAAGGTCTGTAAGCTGATGGATTGCAATTCTGATAACAAATATTATGTCTGCCGGTAAGTTTTACTATACCAACTGCTGTATTTCTAAATGTTGGAAACGCAGGAGCCAATTTGTTCACAGTAAGGTTTCACAAACAGCAATGAGAAAAACAAGACATATGGTTAGATCAAGTGATTTACTTCTCGTGTTTAAGGATGTTATTTTTAATTATAACGGTGAATTTTAAGTAAGTATAATTTTTTTTAGTGAACAGAAACAATTTCACGTCATGGCTCTTCTTCTGGATGGGTTAAACCTATGCCATTCTTTCAACTACAATTTGAAAGATCCAATCCAGTGGAGTCTTTATTTATTTTTTGCAAGTTCATCAGATCCTGAGAAAATCTCTTGAATTTGCACAAAATAAGTTCACTTTTATCCACTCTTCTTTTTACTAAAATGGATTATTTGTAAAAACAGGGATTTCATCCATGAAGCAGTGGGATACCCAAAGAGGGAATGAGTGGATTAGAAATTTATTAATTATAAGGAATTCAAAAATTAGTGATAGGTGACATCCTCTGCAGTCACAATGAGGAGTGTACCCGGACAATGGAGCTAAATTAAAAAGCTGCCCTTCTAGAGCAGTGGTTTTCAAATTTATATGTCCATGGACCACCTAGGTTGGGTAAAGGACAGTATGATGCTCCTACCGGTTCTTTCATATCCAGTTTTGATTGGCACAATAAAAATCTTCATCAGAATTAATGATCACATGAAGCTGCTTTTGATCTGACATCAATGACATCTTGGTGATTAGTGTTAGCTTCAGGATCTTTCTAAAGACTTGCAAGATTTGTCAACGAGTCATTGGTGCCGTATAGAACTGACATTAGGAGAGTGTGTAAGGAGGATGCACAGGGCATGTGAAGGGTTGGGGGGACATTGGGGCAATGGCAATATGCAGAGCTTGGAAGAGGCATGGGGGAGATGGGCCACTGAGGGGACATGCAAGATATAATGGCACGTGGATAGGCATAGGGCCTGGGTGGGGGTTTAGGCTGTTGAGGGTTAAAGGTTTGAAAACCTGACACATGATTACGACTGGGCTGACATTCCAGAAAAGGGAGGCTGGCAGGTAGTAAAGTCAGCAGGCTGGAAGGTCCATCTCAGGTCTGCTTCCAGAAGCAGAGGGCTTGATTCCCTCCTGCTCCCACCTTCCTAGGGTGAAACTATGCCTGATGGTGGCCTCCTTAACAGAAACAGACTTGTGGAGTTAGGAACTGTATCAATTCACACTTCCCGCCAAATATCTGACTCTTTGGGTGGGATTTTATTGCCTCGCTCATCCTGAAACTGTAAAATCCCATCTGAGGTCAACAGACCTTTCTATGATCTTCCCCTCGCCCGCCCTGATTCTGGTGGCAGGCAGGATGGTAAAATTCTGGTCTTCGATTGCGATTTTTTAACTATTTTTGATGGGATTTTCCAATCTTACTAAATGCGTCTGTTCATGGCAGGTCCCCGAGCAGCAAAGCAGGTGCATCATGCAAAATGCCATAGACTTCAGTGAGGCCAGAAAACCCTACCAACTACCAATGGTGAGCCGCCTCTGCTGTGGGAAAATACACCATGAGGACAGGAGTGGAGTGGGGAGGGTATGCGGTGAAATCCAGATCTTTGTGATAGTCTTCACAATTGAGGAAGAAGATAATGAATCTGACATTCCAGAGAAAGATGTGGTTAGAACTGAACACACTGAAGTTATTGTAGACAAGAAAAGTGTAAATTATGGCACAGAAGACTGCTAAATCCCCAGCACCTGATGATTTCCAGCTGAGGAATTAAAGGACACAGGGGAGAAAATTACAGATGCTTTAGCTCTCTTCAAGAATCGTCCCTTTAGATCAGAAAATTGTAAATGTAATTCCATTATTAAAGTAAGTTGAAAGAGAGAAACCAAGAAATTATAGACCTATTAGTATAAATGTAATTCCATTATTAAAAAGGTTGAGAGAGAGAAACCAAGAAATTATAGATCTATTAGTCCAATATTGTGAGGACCTTTTGGAATCTATGATTAAGATCAAAATTACTAAGCTCCCAGAACATTTTGAGCTGATTAGAAATATCTGGTTTCATTGAATCATTGAATCTCTACAGTGCAGAAGGAAGCCAATTGGCCAATCAAGCCTGCACTGACAACAATCCCACCTAAGCCCTATCTTGTAACCCGCATATTTACCCTGCTAATCCTCTGACACGAGAGTCAATTTAGCATGGCCAATCCAGCTAACCTGCACATCTTTGGACTGTGGGAGGAAACCGGAGTATCCGGAGAAAACCCATGCAGATGCAGGGAGAATGTGCAAATTTGATACATACAGGCACCCAAAACTGGAATTAAACCCGGATTTCTGGTGCTATGAGGCAGCAGTGCTGACCATTGTGCCAGCATGCCACCCCTAGATAGCCTGTATAGATATAACATGGGTAAATAATGTATACCATATCATGATCAGGTGAGGGTGGGTAGAATAACTTTCCTCATTTCCTGCTCCTCGTTTGACACACCAAGATTTTGTTTAGAAAGGAAATGTTTGCCAGTTTGATGAGATTCTAATATTTTTTGTGTTGTGACTGCAAAAGATAAACGCAGACAGATTTTCTTTAAAAACCTAGAAGAATTAACACGCGATCTAAATGAAAATGATAAAACACCCTGACTCGAATACACAAATGGATTTAAGAGTTCACCTATGTACACGAGTAAGTTACAAAATGGTAAAACAAGTTAAGTAGTTTAAAAGTCCAATGATGACTTGGATGGTTTGCAAATCTGCTCGATAGTCTTTCTAGTTTCTCTATTGAAATGATTTACAGGCGATGATGGATGATTTGTATCTTCTGAGGTCAGCCGATACTGGGTGTTTCTTGCCGTGTGTGGATGGTCAAGCACCAGGCAGGGTTCAAGCTTGCAGGATGGATAGAAAAAGAGACAGAGAAAAGAAGGGGAGAGTGAGTACCAATTGGGATCCTATTTCTTCTGCATCTTTCTTCCTCTGTTCTCTGACCTGGAGAAAAACAATTTCTTCAGACATGAAAGAGTTGTTTGGCTCAGCACATGATCCCCTCTCCCCAACTGACCAGTTAACCAAATGTGATCATGGAAAATTGATTTTAGGCCCATTGTTTAGTCATGTTTAGATTATGGTTGGAAAGAGTTCCTTTCTCAGCAGGTTTCAGTGTTCAAAATGATTGCATCTAATATCTTCTTCCACACAGGTGATTATCTAGATGTTTTATTATTGGATCAGGAGATGGGCCATCCACATTGCTCTAAGGTAATTGTCTCTGATAGATTCTTCTAGATGATCTGGCTAAGTTACAATGACTTTGTAACTTGTAGGATACAGCTATGTTAAAGTTTAGTCAATTTCAATGCTGCTATTTTAAGTCACTGAAATACTGAAGTTCAGTTCTCTTTTAAATTCAATCAATGGTTTCAGCCTAATAAATACATAAAGCCATTTCAATATAGAGTATAGCTTCAAACATATCTAATTGAATTTTTTGACAATGTAACTTAAGTAATTAGATCGGGAAATGCATAAGAATGTTGTTTATTCACAAAGCATTTGAGAATCTTAGCTGGAATTAAAGTTCATGGAATTGAAGGGAAATTATTGCTGCAGTTGGATGATTGGTTAGACAGTTAAAAACAGATGGAGATAATGCCTTCTGTGACTTGCATTCTGGGGACCACCTCACAGTCTATCATGCTGATGGTTGTCATTTGCTTCTGCACCAACATTGCTGAATGTCTCCTGCACTGATACTGTCTCATCCCTTACCATGTATTGTTGAAGGTGTATTGATCTGGTCCCACCAATGGAAGGTATCTTGCTGTCTTTTGAGTGAGCCGTTAGTGAGCCTAGTTAAGGCCTTAAGTGACTTAATTAATATGTCAGGCAGATTCCCTATTTCACCTCCAGTCACCCCACACAAAATTCTAAGTGTGTTGGTTTTGTATTGGGAAACTGGCAGGCTGATACAATAGGTAGGTTTCCATAGCTGCCCACCACTGAAGCTGCCCTCAGCAGCCTTTAGCGATCTAGCCGCAAGTTGGCAAAAGTTATGACTTCATATAAGCACGAGGCTTAATGCTCAATATTTGAGCAGCAGTTTACAAGGAACAATTAAGAATAATGTTATGACTTTGATCTTTGGGTGAAAGGTGTGGCACATTCCCTATATTGTCTACTCACATATGCATGTATATCTGACGGATTCCTGGATCTTTGAGCCTGAGAAATACCTGACCTGCAAACTGGAACTGGGAGGAAAAAAAATCACCCAATCACCTAATTTCCATACTCCCATTCTACCCAATTCTGGGGCAGGTGCATAAATATTCAGACTCAGACACAGCCCTACAAACACAACTTTATTTTAGCATCTCTACAACTCCCTTTGTTCACTGTTAGTGGAGACCTTGACACCAATGACCATTTGAGCTGTGAGGAAATTCTAACTTAAACATAATTCTCTTTACTAATTCTAATAAATCAGAAACAAAACTAGTCTAGCAAACTTAATATTAAAATTCGACCCAGCAAAGCTTCAATACTGAAAATTAATCATCTTATATTATATTTATGTAATTATTAAATGTATTTGATTTAAAGCTTACCTTTCAACAATTACAAGAGCTTTCTAAAATGCATAAAAGATGTAGGAAAAGATATGAGATAACAGTACAGATGGCTTCATGTCTCAAACTGATCCTCCATACCTTCTAGCATAACAACATATTTGTGCAAATCAGACACCTTACGCCTGCAAATTATTGGTCTAGGGAAACTTGTTTACGACTTAAGCAGTCAAAATCCTAAAAATCTCACAATGCCTGAAAAGCTGTCATGCTAATTTATTTATGTCATGTTCTCAAAAACTCTTTTCAATCCTTATTCTCTTAGTTCATTCATTTTGCGCCTAAGCAGGAGAAAATCATGGATTATTTAAATGATGAAAAGTAAGGAACATTGGGGGTTCAAAGGGATTTAGGGGTCCATCTACATGGATCACTAAAATGTAGCAAGCAGTCAGGTACAAAAAAAATCAACAAAACTAATAGAACCTCAGCTATCTTTACTAAATGGTTAGAAAATAAAGGGAAAGGAGTTTTTCTATGGTTATACAATGAGCTGGAGTACTGTACAAAATTTCTATACACTGCATTTTAGAAAAGATATATTGACTTTTATTGGAGTGCTGTGTCAATTCACAAGGATGTTACCAGGGCTACAAAGATTAAGTTACAAGGAAAGATTATATAACTTACGTTATATTCCCTCGAAGATAGAAGGTTAACTGGTCATTTTGTTGAGTTTAATTAGGGCTTTTGATAGGAATCGATAGGTGGATAGAGAGAAACCTTTTCTGCTTTGGTACAACTCTAGGACAAGGGGGCTGGAAAATGCTGTCTGTGTGGTATCACGATCCCTGTAGAGACCAGTAACGATTTAAAAGAAATGAATCCCCATGAAGTGAATAGAAAGAGAACTAGTGGACAAGAATACACTTTTAAAATCTTTAACTGTAATAAACCAACTAAAATCAATATAACGCAAACATTAATTAACATAGAACCATAGAACATTACAGCACAAAAACAGGCCTTTTGGCCCTTTTTGGCTGTGCTGAACCATTTTTCTACCTAGTCCCACTGACCTGCACCTGGACCATAACCCTTCACACCACTGTCATCCATGTACATGTCCAAGTTTTTCTTAAATGTTAAAAGTGAGCCCACTTTCACCACTTCATCTGGCAGCTCATTCCACACTCCCACCACTCTGTGTGAAGAAGCCCCCCCTAATATTCGCTTTAAACTTTCCCCCCTTCACCCTTAACCCATGTCCTCTGTTTTATTTTCTCCCCTAGATGTCGGGATATTTCTAATAAAAAGATAAATTTTATTTTAAATGCTTGGTGCAACAAAGATATTCTTGACATAGGTGCAAACATTCGGATTTCTTCCCTCACAAACGTGGGACTATGTGCAATCTCAGTTTTTCCAATTTAGCTTCTATTTTACTTCCCATCCAATTGTTTTGGCTCTTGAGTGACATTCATTCACAGTTATGTTCCATCCAAAGACCCTGGATAAGAGAAAACTTATATCTATAAACCCTTTTCACTTAGGTTATTACAATCCTGCAGGGTGCCCAGAGACTCTTTTCCCTTTTATTCCTTTAAATGGTTTGTTGGACTCCTGTCTTTGGTGTTTTCTTAGAATCATAGAATCCCTACAGTGCTGAAAGAGGCCATCTGGCCCATCAAGTCTGTGCTAACTCTCCAAAAGAGCATCTCACCCAAGCCCTTCCTGCTGCCCTATCTATGTAACCCTATGCATTTACCATGGCTAACCACCTAACCTAATATCTTTCAACAGTAAGGGGCAATTTAGAATGGCTAATCCATCTAATCTACACATTTGGACTGCAGGAGGAAACCAGCGCACTTGAAGGAAATCCACACACACATGGGGAGAATATGTAAACTCCACACAGTCATCCAAGGTCAGAATCAAACCTGGGTCCCCGGTGCTGTGAAAAATCAAACATTGTGCCGCATTCTTTCCAATTGTTTAACACACACAGTAATGCAGTCTGTACTCTTTTCTCAGAGCCCTGTTTCAACTTTAGGATCCTGTTGTAAGTCTGTAAACAGAAAATGGTTCCATTCAGATAGAGTCTTGCTTGTTTCACCTTTACATGAGACCTTGGTGTTCTCAACTCCCGATCAAGAAAAAAAACAGAAGGAAACACAAAACCATTGAAATTAATGACAACCCCAGGTTACACGGGCATTTCTTTGGAACCAAATGATGTCATAATCAGGAATCCAATTACTGTCTTTCAAAATACTTCCCAGCACATTTTTTCTGAAAGAGTCATTACACAAAAGAAAATGTATGATTTCCAAAGCGTATGGTTCATCACAGTCAGGCTTCATAGGGATTCCATAGTGACAGTGCATGTCTTCAATCGGTAACCTGGCACCAGAAAGATGCCACTAACTTTCCCATCTCTCATATCAAGAGTTGTATATCTCCTTGTCATGCACTCCATCACCTTCTCCACAAAAGGTACATAAAGCTGGTGAACCCACAACTAGTGCACTGTCTGTGCCAATTTGTTCTACAAACAGAGTCAATGAGAGGAAATTTTGTCATTGAAGTTGTGTGTGCCAAATGGCAAGGGGAAGCTGATGTAAGAGATGTGGGAGGCTGTGAGAGTTGAGCACAGAGTCTTAGGATTGTGGATCTAAGTCAATGCTTTGAGATCAAAAGAGAAAATTCTGGAAATACTCCACAGGTCTGCTAGCATCTTAATAGCACATCTCCATTGATGCTGCCGCACCTGCTGAGTCCTTCCAGCACTTTTTGTTTTGATATTGGATTTCTAGCATCTGCTGTATTCTGCTTTTACATTAATTTTTGGAGAGTTAGATAGCTAAGGGAAAGATATTAAGTTGGAACTTACCCAGTTGATCAGAGTATTTTCTGACAGGCTAGTTGGGCACGTGTTCCTTTATGAGGAAGAAAGGTGTCATGGGTAGACATAAATAAAAAGAAGAGGTGGGCAGGATTCTGACCAATCTGAGCTTTAAACTTAAATGTATGTATTAGAGCCATCATTGTTTAATTCAACAGAATAGGAATTTGGAACCAAAGGTCAAGATTCAGTCATGGCTGAGTGATAGCTTCTTCATACTTTGAGCCAATTGGGCGTGGGCTCAATTTCTACCTCAGAGGCTAAAACATATGGTTCAGTGCAATGCTGAGGGAGACTATCTATCAGATGAGATTAAACCAAAGCCCACCTTTGCATACCATGCCCCCACTCACCACAACTCCCTCCTTGATGGCTGTAAAAATAATGACGTGGCACAAATTTGAAGAGGTGGAACTGAAGTCTCTGATATCCCTTGACTGACATCACTAAAACAGATGGTCAGGTCACTGCTGTTTATTGGACCTTGCTGTACACAAATTGGCTTCCTGTACAATTCAAAGATATATGTCAAAAGTACCTCCTTGGTTAGAAAGTACTTTGGAATGTGGTGAAGTTGTGCAATATGTTATATAAAGTGGAAATTCTTTTTTGCATTCAAGAAGTAGCGTTTTGTATGTTGTGGATAAGTACTGCAAATACAGTTCATAAAACTCAGTTCCAACTTATTGGAAAGCAGATCAATAGACAAGTAGTCTATGGTTAATGGACCACTCTAGTAAAGTGCAGTTGGCTAATGGAACAATTTCTCTTTTAGAAAAGGTAGCACAATATTTGCGTTCTTTTTTAAAAAAAGTTCAAGTTCATGCACTTAAATAAATGGAAAATGCATTGAAAATTTGAAAATTTTCTTGGAACATGTAAGGCATTCTTCATTTCTGTGAAATGCAGATCTTTGTTGCAAGCTACTTATCCATGTCCCTTTAACATCTTAAACTACAATCTTCCATCAGTGCAGTAAAGCCAGATTTCCATGTGCTAAAATCAGTATGTGGTAGTGTTGCCCCTTAAAGGGGGTGATTGCTTGTAGGTCACATGACCATTCCAGGACCCATTGGAATGGATGTGTGAACCTTAGCACATTGGGTTTTTGGGGTTGGATAGAGAAGGGATATATTCCTTATTCCTCTTGCTCAGCCCCTTTTCATTTGGTTCACGTCTAACTATTATTGCCGTTGTGATGCCTTGCCCTTATATTGTGGCTTGTTGTCTCCTTGTCCTCTGGAGCTTTTCCATTTTTATTCATGTGTCTTTTTTTTGCAGAGTGGTGGATGGGGAGTATTTGTGTAATGGGAGAGGAAAGGAAAAGGAGGGTTTTTTTGTTCATGGAGTACAGGGGAAGGAAAAACATGAGGAAGTAAAGAGGAGGCTTGAGGGAGGGCGGGCTTGTGTACTGCATTGAGTAGAATTGGATAATTAGTGAGACTAGATCTGTATATAGTTATAACCAGTGTTCAATAAATCTCTGTTGTGATTTAAAGTTTCCTTGTCATATTACCTTGAGCTACAATACACTAAATACACACTGCCTATTTCATTGAAGTATTTAAATCTAAACCTACGTTATCGCCCTAACAACAATTTTCATGCAAGCTTTGTTTCCTGAACTAAAGACAGGAAGCGGCTTTTCTGAATATTCTGTTGGTTGCTTTCAACTTGGCAGCCATATTAAGTTTGCACAGGTGTTCAATTTATAATGCAAATTTTCATCGGGAGAGAAACAAACCAACACTAAACGTAAAAAATCCCAACAGCCCTGAACCAGCTCCTCAGGATGATAAAGAAAGTAAAATGGGGCCTATTTCTTACTCATGTTTGCAGTAGGAGCTAATATGTAGAAATATTAGCGCCAAATTATCTCTGCTAGACAGGGTCCAAAAAACACAAGAAGAAGTATGGATGTTCCTCAGTAACGGCTTAAATGTCCAGCAGCTTTAGCATAATGACATTCCCTAAGGTGTTTTACGGGTGCATTTTAAGATCAAGTATGAAACTGAGTCAGAGGTACTGAGTGAAATCCTTCAGCCTCCCCCGACAGGTTTTCCCATGGCAGAGGCAGCTCGCTGTCACCCACGAGTGAAATCTTTGCTGAATGTCATCAGCATAGATGTGAAAACTAATGCCGTGCCTTCAGATGGGCTGCATGCCTTTGAGAAATAGGAGGGGCCAAGGATAGCTCCTTGGAGGACGCTGGAGGTAATGGTGGGGGACCATGAAGAAAAGCCACTACAACTCACTCGCTGGCTACAATTAGATAAGTACAAAGAGAACCATGCAAGAGTTGTCCCATCCAGCTGAGCAGCAGTGGAGAGGCCTTGGAGGCACAGGGTGTCATCAACTATGTCAAAGGCAGATCGAGGAGGGAAAGTTTACCTTTGCTGCAGTAACATGGGATATCATTTTTGACTTTGGTGAAAGCCATTTTGATATTGTGCCAGGGATGGAAATCTGATTGGAAGGATTCAAACATGGAGTTCCAGGAAAGATGGGAATCGATTTGGGGAGTGACTGTGCATTCAAGGAGAAGAAAGGGAAGTTGGATATGGGATGGAATTTTGT
The DNA here is from genome assembly GCF_965287045.1 of Carcharhinus amblyrhynchos. Classification (NCBI taxonomy): domain Eukaryota; kingdom Metazoa; phylum Chordata; class Chondrichthyes; order Carcharhiniformes; family Carcharhinidae; genus Carcharhinus; species Carcharhinus amblyrhynchos. Next base: position 39,978,326 of record NC_137333.1, on the reverse strand, counting down.
AAGCATGGAGGGGTCAAGGCTTGTTTTTTTGAGGTGATGTATGACAATAGACAATTTAAAGGTGAGAGAGACAACATCTTAAGGGAAATAACTGTTCACATGGGGGCCAGGGGAGAAGTTTGGTGATCAGCAATTTAGTGGAAATAGGGTTGTGAGAATAGGAGGTGGATCTCATCAACAAGATGAAATCAGAGCAACAAGAGTGGAGATAGAAGGAAAGTAGGGGAAGTTGTGAATTCAGACCAGGCCAGGGAAGAGCATTGAAGGTAATTTGGTCCTGTGGGCAGTGGAAGGGAGGAATGTGGAGAACCAGCTGATCAGGTTATCTCAATCTTAGAGGCTGAGAAGTCCAAGCGCTTCTTAAGCTTGTCGTTAAAGGGTGGAAGGATGAGGGGAGGGTGTGTAAGAAGATGGTTGCAGTAGAAGAAAGAAGCAGGATGATTTATTTGCTTCCATTTTGCTTCTGAAATAGCAATGCACAAAAGTGAACTATTTGATTTTTCTGGTTTTTGCTGTAGGCAGCAGCTGGAGAGGGCATATCAAGATAAATTTTATGTCCTCTGGACTTGATCTTCTTCTGATGGCACCTGGCGTATGTCAGTTTCCAAGTATTACTGCTTCCACTGATCCCAAAGCTATTGTTTTATTTAGGTATAGGTATTGTTATAGGTATGAAGGATATCAGCAAGAAAGGTGTTTACTTTGACTTTTTGGACAAATACATTATTTTAGGGTTTCAATACTTGCCATGGGATACCATAAACATTGCATGTTGCTGAAAAGAGAGGCATGTTGCTGAAGCTTTTCAGTTTGCACTCATCACGTCAAAAGCAAGAATGCCAAATTTTAGATGATCTCAACAATTTAGAGTTCAGGAGCAAAATGTTTGAAGTTTAAAGTTTTAAAGTTTATTCATTAGTATCACAAGTAAGCTGGCATGAAGTTGCTGTGAAAATCCCCTAGTCACCACAATCCAGCATCTGTTCGGGTACACTGAGGGAGAATTTAGCATTGCTAATGTATCTAACCGGCACGTGGGAGAAAACTGGAGCGCACGGAAGAAATTCATGCAGACGTGGGGAGAGCGTGCAGACTCCACACAGACAGTGACCCATGTTGGGAATGAAATTTGGAGGTGGGGGCAGTTCTCCCATGGGAGTTTCATGTGTGCGCTGATTTGTGCATGCTTTCCCAATGTGCATGCATCTCCCAGTGCTGGATATTCGGCACAATTGGGGCTAAAAGGGGTCATGAAAAAGCACTGGCAAGCAGAATTAAGGGAAATCCCAAGGCTTTTTATACATATGTAAAGAGCAAGAGAGTAGCCAGGGAGAGAGTTGGCACACTCAAGACAAGGGTTGGCCCACTCAAGGACAAGGGAGGGAATCTATATGTGGAGCCAGAGACAATGTGCAAGGTATTAAATGAGTACTTTGTGTCAGTATTCACCAAAGAGAAGGACTTGGTGGATGACGAGTCTGGGAAAGGATGTGTAGATAGTTTGAGTCATGTTGAGATAAAAAAGGAGGTATTGGGATTCTTGAGAAACATTAAGGTAGACTAGTCCCCAAGGTCTGATGGGATATATCCCAGAACACTGAGAGAGGCAAGGGAGGAAATTGCTGGGGCCTTGAGAGAAATCTTTGTATCCTCACTGGCTACAGGGGAAGTCCCAGACTATTGGAGACTAGCCAATGTTGTTCTTTTGTTTAAGAAGGGTAGCAAGAATAATCCAGCTAATTACAGGCCGGCGAGCGTTACATCAGTGGTAGGGAAATTATTGGAGAGGATTCTTCTAGACAGGCTTTATTCCCACTTGGAAATAAGTGGACGTATTAGTGAGAGGCAACATGGTTTTGTGAAGGGGAGGTCGTGTCTCACGAGTTTGATCGAGTTTTTCGAAGAAGTGACGAAGATGCTTGATGATGGTAGGGCAGTGGATGTTGTCTATGTGGACTTTAGTAAGGCCTTTGACAAGGTCTGGTGCAGAAGGTGAAGTTGCATGGAGTTAGAGTGAGCTGGCAAGGTGGATACAAAACTGGCTCTATCAAAGAAGACAGAGGCTAGCAGTGGAAGGGTGCTTTTCTGAATGGAGGGCTGTGACAAGTGGTATTCCTCAAGGATCAGTGCTGGGACCTTTGTTGTTTGTAATATATATAAATGATTTGGAGGAAAATGTAACTGGATTGATTAGTAAGTTTGCAGTGGATTTGCAGATAGCGATGAGGACCATCAGAGGATACAGCAAGATAAAGAACAGTTGGAGACTTGGGCGGAGAGATGACAGATGAAGTTTAATCTGGACAAATGTGAGCTAATGCATTTTGGGAGCTTTAATACAGATAGGAATTACATGGTAAATGGCAGAACCCTTAAGCGTAGTGATAGTCAAAGGGATCTGGGTGTACAGGTACACATGCCACTGAAAGTGTCAATGCAGATGGCGAAGGTAGTCAAGAAGTAATACGGCATGCTTGCCTTCATCGGCCAGGGTACTGATTTTAAAAATTGGCAAATTATGTTGCAGCTTTATAGAATCTTAGCTAGGCCGCACTTGGAATATTGTGTTCAATTCTGGTCATCACACTACCAGAAAGATGGGGAGGCTTTAGACAGGGTACAGAAAAGATTTACCAGGATGTTGCCTGGTATGGAGGGCATTAGCTATGAGGAAAGATTGGAGAAACTTGGCTTATTCTCACTGAAGTGATGGAGATTGAGGGGAGACCTGATAGAAGTCTACAAGATTATGAGAGGCATGGACAAAGTGGATAGTCAGAAGCTTTTTCCCAGTGTGGAAGAGTCAATTACTAGAGGGCATAGGTTTAAGGTGAGAGAGGCAAGGTTTAAAGGAGATGTTCGAGGCAGATTTTTTACACAGAGAGTAGTGGGTGCCTGGAACTCGTTGCCGGGGGTGGTAATGGAAGCGGATGCGGTAGTGGCTTTTAAGGGGTATCTTGACAAGTACATGAATAGGATGGGAATAGGGGGATATTGTCCCTGGAAGGGTAGAGAGTTTTAATTAAGTCGGGCAGCATGGTCGGTGCAGGCTTGGAGGGCCGAAGGGCCTGTTCCTGTGCTGTAATTTTCTTTGTCCTTTGTTACTTGTTCACACTGGAATTCACATTTTAATATTATTTGAATGTCAATATTGGGCCCGATAGCAGTTCCTACCCGGCCAGTAAAATTTCACTCCAGTCCCCACTTTCAGGGAACTAACTGGATTCCGTGGGAGGGAAATGGGGTGCAATTGGGGCCCTTCAGGGGCTGGGCGGCGGGAGCTGGTGCCCCCTGGGCATGAGCACCCTGGCTCTGTCAGTCTGTGCCCGTGTCACTGCACAAGGGGCAAAGTGCCCATGCCCAGGTGGCACCTTGGTACTGCCCACCAGGCATGAGACAATGTCAAGGGGCTGGGGTCTAGGGGACATGGCTTAGGGGCAATCAGTGGGGCTGAGGCGTCCTACTGCCATTTTGCCATTGGGACTGGAAGGAGGTCAGCGGTCAGGAGGGATGGGGTGTATGGTCTGCCGAGGGGAGTCTGCTGGGGTGGACGGGGGTGGGTGAGGGGATTGTCATTGCTGGGGGAGGAGTGTTAGAGATCAGAGCCCTTCTGGACGGGGTGTGAGATTGAGGCTGGCCCGTGAATGGCCGGGGGGCCTGCAATCAGGCCATGGAGGGGGGCTGGGGAGGCAGAACTGCAGATGTCCCAGGCTGGCCAGCGATTGAGCTGGCCAGCAAATGACAGACTGACAGTTCAGGGCCACTGCGCATGCACAGAGTTCAGGAGCTGTCAGACGCTGGGGTGAATAGGCCCCGCCTCTGAGCTTTTACTGATATTCACGATTGTGACCTCTGCATTGCACAAGTGTGGGAGATTCAAACCTGAACTCCCACTGAAAAAACAATCGTGATTTAAACCTGTTTTCCCACAAATTCAGCACTTGGAACTTTTTTGGGAGAATTGCCTGCCAGGTCTCGGGCGCTGTGGGGCAGCAATGCTAACCATTGTGTCACTGTGCCACTCTCTATGCCGATCAGTTGGTAATTTAATCGAGATTGACTGAGGAATTTTCATGAAGAGAGCAACAGGAGACTTTAGACACTCCAAGTTCCTGGCTGATTCAAAAAGGATGCAACGTTTAGACATATTTCTTTCATTTGCAGAGAACGTGTCCTTATGGAAGAATATGTGATGCTTGTAGCAAGCGTAAATAAATCAAGATTGATTATCTTACATTGATTCTTTGTGTAGCTGTTAGTACTGATATACCTCCTTTCCTCAACCGCTAAGTAAGGAGAGATGGTGGCATAATGGTGTCACTGAACTGTGTCAATGATAAGGAGTGGGATAGCTTGATCTTGGGTTTGGACATAGCTCGGCACAACATTGAGGGCCGAGGGGCCTGTACTGTGCTGTACTGTTCGATGTTCTATGTTCTAACTAGTAATCCAGAAGCTCAAGCTAATCCTCTGGAGACAAGGGTTCAAACCCCACCACAGCAGCTGGTGAGAGGTAAATTCAATTAATAAAATCCTGTAATATAAAGCTAGTCTCAGTAATAGTGACTACGATACTATCATCAATTGTCATATAAACTCAGCTGGTTCACTTTAGGGAAGGAAATCTGCCATCCTTACCTGATTGGTTCACATGTGGCTTTAGAACCACAGTTTACCTGTCCTCTGAAATGGTCCAGCAAGCCACTCAGTTCGAGGGTAATTAGGGATACTGTCCTTGCCAGCAACATCCACATCTCATGAAAGAATACAAGAACCAAGGAATCTGCTAAAGGGTTCTCCACTATTGTCTACCCCAAGCCTTCATTCATTGCCCTGGTATGTATATTAGGGTTCATATAGCTCCATGTGCAATAAGATTGGCCATATCAGCAATTTTGTAAATAGTGGCCCAGCCATTTTCTCATTTTACAAGCTTGGCACAGAAATACAGCTAGTCTCAGTGACAATGGCTATCCTGATCAGAATATAGTTTACTGGGAATCATGCAAACGTGCAAATGGTCCAAAGATTGCCACTTGTGGACTCACAAAGTGCCTGGTACACCTCAAATTACCCTGGAAAGTCAAAGTATCTCGAAAATTTGAGCAACAGGTTAAGCAAGCTGTTTCACAGTGTTACCATGCACTGGCTTATAGGAGTGAAATTTTCCACTAATTGGATGATGCCATCCAAAAAGATGTTCTGCTTGCTTTATAATTGAGCAATGTAAAGTATGAATTTCAGTGCTGGTGTGATCCCAGGCATGGATACCATACATCCTAGTCATTAGCAGATCAAATCAACAAGGAAATTCCTTCAGTCTTTCAAAATAGGCAGAGTACAGACCATTATCAGCTCGCCCACACTCGCAAATCCCAGAATAAAACGTCTACTGTTAGATGTGATTCCTCAATTGAGCAGCACTAGCTGAATAATCCCCAGTGTGCTAATAGTTATGTTAATAACCAATTGAAGACAATCAGAGTTTGTAATGTGCCTCATTCGAAGTGACATCCATTTATATGTAGGGACCTCCTCTGCAAACAAGAGGAATTATCTGGGAGCATGAGGAGCCAATGTTTTCTCCGTGGCAATGCCTCACTCAATCAGAGTGACGTTCCAACTAGTCAGCACCCTTTGCTTCTGTGGTGTAAATTGTTGTGCTCCTTTGAAATTTGGCATTCTTACATTTGTCCTGATGAGTGCAAAATGGAAATTTTCAGCAACCTGTTTACCTTTCCAGCAATATTCAAAGGCTGGGCTCGAAAACAAGTAGCATTTTACATTTGGTGGAGGCTTTGTTTACCACCATTCTATCTGTCCTTTTTCAAGACCATTTATTTGTAGCCAGATAAGCGGAGGAACCAGAAGTCCTTTTGATAGCTGTTAGAGTCATTCATTAATCATCTTGTTTCTCCACCCCAGGATGGGAAATGCATCCCAGCCTTGCCGTCTTCTTCTTGGCCATACTTCTACTTCACGCCAGCTAGCATTGGTAGGGAAAGACCATGTTTGATCCAGTACATTCCTATTCCTGTGGCACTATTCTTCGTACCCACACTTGATAGCCCTATCACTCCACCTACTTCCTAACCCCATGGTACTTTCTCCTTTACCAGCTTTCACTGAAGTAGATGGTAGGGATGTTTGGGCTATGTTCTGGACATGCTGCTGCAATCCCATCCATGGCACAGCAACATCCACTCAGTCACAAGGACATAATCATTAAACAAAAAAAAATCAGTCGACAAGTCACAGTTTCTGATGCACATATGCATTCACGCATCATTAGATTCTGTCCAGATAATAATTGTTCTCCAATGTCTGCAGAAATGAAAATCTGTATGGATTGCCTGTACATTTGTCCCTTTGATGGTGCAAGTGCCATTAAGGCACAGGATATACTTGAAAGTCTCTTATATTTTTGGCCTCAAACCATAAATGCACACCTTCATGAAATCTTGCAGCAAATTGTGTCTGTGCCAGTTCTTTGGAAGAGATATCCAATTCATCCCACTCCTTAATATAAAAGCAAATTACTGCAGATGCTGGAATCTGAAGCAGCCAGCATAATTAAGGGACCCATGCACCCTGGACATTCTCTCTTCCACCTTCTTCCGTTGGGAAAGAGATACAAAAGTCTGAGGTCACGTATCAACCGACTCAAGAACAGCTTCTTCCCAGCTGCCATCAGACTTTTGAATGGATCTACCTTGTATTAGTTGTTCTTTCTTTACACCCTAGCTATAACTGTAACATTACATTCTGCACTGTCTCGTTTCCTTCTCTATGAACGGTATGCTTTGTCTGTATAGCATGCAAGAAACAATACTTTTCACTGTATACTGATACATGTGACAACAATAAATCAAATCAATAACAGAAAATGACAGGTCTGACAGCATCAGTGGAGAGAAAATACAGCAAATGTTTCAAGTCTGGATGACCTTTCATGAGAGTTATTTCCAGGAGTCATCCCATTCCCTTATTCATTCCTCAGATTTCTCCAGTTTTTCACTTTTTCAAGTATATATTCAATTTCATTTTCAAAATTACTATAAACTTTGCTTCCATCGCCCTTTCACGCAGTGTATTCCAGATCATAACAATCCGCTGCATGAAAATAACTCCTCATCTCCTATCTGCTGATCAACTTATTATCCAGTGCGTATCAACCCTTCTGTCAGAGGAAATAGTTTCTCCTTATTTACTCCATCTACACTCCTCACACTTTTGAATACTTCCATTAAATCTTTAACTTTCTCAGCTCCAAGGAGGACAATTGTCTCTACTGTGTCCAGGTAACTGAAACCAACCCTCCCACCCCAGCCCCCACTCCCTCTTCCCTTCCCCTCCGCCCCCAATATTATTCAGGTAGGGAGCAACCGGACCTTACGTGCCCATTGCAGTGGGAAATATGTAGTGGGGCCATCAAATGTGATCAGTCTGGAGAAGCTGCTGTTGGCTGATGTGCACAAATACCCATTGAACCAGGTAAGCAACCTTCTTTTGATGTCGAGTTGTTCTACGCAGCTAAGGAAATTGCTTGGAGTTGATTCCTTTCTGCTATATAACTTTTTAGGAAAGTTATAAAGCAAGATTAATTTACAGAATTTCTTTGCTGTCACATTTGATAATTGAAAAAGTGCTATGCTCTGTGATTGTTAGTCTCGGATTCCATTATTTTCCTTGCAGAGCCATCGTGCTAACAATAACAAAGAAAAAAGAAAAAAGAACAAAAACAAAGATCAAAGAAAATTACAGCATAGGAACAGGCCCTTCAGTCCTCTAAGCCTGCATTGACCATGCTGCCCGATGAGCTAAAACCCCCTACCCTACCAAGGACCATATCCCTCTATTCCCATCTTATTCATGTACTTGTCAAGATGTGCCTTAAAAGTCACAATCGTATCTGTTTCCACTGCCTCCCCAGCAGCGAGTTCCAGGCACCCACCACCCTCTGTATAAAAAACTTGCTTCATATATCTTCGTTAAACCTTGTCCTTTGCACCTTAAACGTATATCCCCTTCCACACTGGGAAAAAGCTTTTGACTATCCATTCTGTCCATGCATCTCATAATATTGCAGAATTCTATCAGAATTCTATCCCCTCAACCTCTGTTGTTGTCGTGAGAACAAGCCAAGTTTCTCCAACCTCTTCTCATAGCTAATGCTCTCCATACCAGGGAGCATCCTCGTAAATCTTTTCTGTGTCCTCTTCAAAGCCTCTGCATCCTTCTGGTAATGTGGCGACCAGAATTGAACACTATATTCCAAGTGCGGCCTAACTAAGATTCTATAAAGCTGCAACATGACTTGCCACTTTTTAAACTCAATGCCCTGGCCATGAAGGCAAGCATGCCATATGCCTTCTTGACTACCTTCTCCACCCGCGTTGCCACTTTCAGTGACCTGTGTGCCTGTGCACCTGATCCCTTTGCCTATCAATACTCTTAACGTTACTGCCATTTACTGTATACTTCCCATCTTCATTAGATCTTCCAAAATGCATTACCTCACATTTGTCCAGATTAAACTTCATTTGCTACCTCTCTGCCCAAGTCTCCAACTGATCTATATCCTACTTTTAATTTTTTCTATATGTTGTCCAGTTAGCATTTCAGTCAGACCCCATCTGGAATATTACATTCAGTCTGGGCACCAGGCCTCACAAGGAATAAATTGGTCCTTTTGGCATACGGTGCAAATTCACTAGAATGATACCAGGCTTAAAGAGTTAAAATATACAGATAGGTTGGCTAAACATGGTTTGTATTCCCTTGATTTTGAAGGTTGGTGGTTTTCTATTGGAAACGTTTGAAATGTTAAAGGAATTTATAGAATCCCTACACTGCAGTCTCCACCAACCACAGTCCCACCCAGGCCCTATCACCATTGCGCGTAAGGAGTGTGGAAGCAAAGCTGATAGCAATTTTGAAAAGGAAATTGAATATATACTTGAAAAGGAGAAAAATTGGAGAAATCTGAGGAATGAATAAGGGAATGGGATGACTCCTGGGAGTGGCTTTTACGAAGGGCCATCCAGATGAAAAATGTTGGCTTTATTCTTTCTCCATTGATGCTATCAGACCTGCTGAGATTTTTCAGCATTTTCTGTTTTTGTTTCAGATTCCAGCATCCACACTAATGTATTTACCCTGCTAATCCCCCTGACACAAAGGGGCAATTTAGCATGGCCAATCAACTTAACCCACACATCTTTGGATGAACTGGTGAAGCAGTTTTTACTGGTGGAAGGATCTAGAAAAAGGAGTATGATCTTAAGGTCAGAGCTAGACCATGAAGTCAGGATGCACATCATCACAAAATAGGAAGAAGAAATCAGAAATTTTTAAAAGGCTGAAGATGTGGATCAATTGAAATTTTATAGATAGATTTTACTTTGGTTATAGTATCAAAAAATATGGATTAATGATGCAAAAATAGAGGAGCAGTCTTGAGGAGCTGAATAGCCTATTACTGTTCCTATGTTCCGAAGACTGTCTTCTCAGCATCCTCTGAATTATCTAGGATTTCTGCATCTCTCCATTTACATCACATCCTAAGTTGCTGTCAAACTATTGCTTTTGCACTAGACAATGACAACTGCAAAGGTAGTTCAGGGGTGAAATTGATCTTCATCAATATATAAAGCACCGTTATTGTAAAGCAGGAGCCTGTTTCATGGTGTGTTCAATTTTCTCCTGTACTTGATGGAGAAAGAACACTGGGGTCCAGCACAAAATAGGCTGCAATTCATCATGAAATCTGTTTATGATACTGCCAAACACAAATTTCTCCTTTTCCCAAGTCTTCTACATGTTCCACACTCCCTCACCGAACCATCAGTTTTGTGTCAGCCTTGGTTCAGTGTTAGAAGCAATACCTCTAAGTTGGAAGATTTTAGATGTAAAGCCTCAAAACTGGTACTTGAGCACAGAATTTGACACACTTAGTGCAGTACCAAGGGAATCTAATTGGAGGGATATTTCTGGAGGAATCATCTTTCAGATGAGGTAAGAACTCAGGAATTAAGACGGTCCCTTGAGCCTGCTCTGTGATTTAATATGATCCTGACTGAATGTCTGCCTCATTGTCATTTTCATGTCCATTTAACACATCCTATGATTTCCCCAAGAGATCAAAAATCTCTCTATCTCAATCTTACATGTATTCAATGATGGAACTTCACAATCTTACATGGTGGAATATCCCAAAGATTCACGAATAGTGAAGTGAAGAAATTTTTCCTAATTTCAGTAATTAAAGGATTGTCCCCTTTTACTGAAACTACGTCCCGATGTTCTAGATTCCCCAGTCAGAGAAACAACCTTTCAGTATCTATCCTGTCAACTCACTTCTGAATCATTTATGTTTCAACAGGATCACCTCTCATTCTTCTAAACTCAAGAGAAAATAGGACCAATTCACTCAGCCTCTCATCACAGGACCCCCTTGTAATTTTCCTGACTATGTTAGGGGTTGTGGGGTTTAATAAAAAGAAAACAACATGGTTTGCACACATTGATTCAAACTAACACGAACAATGTTATTGAAAGAGATGTTCTCTGCACTGCATAGGGTATAAATTGAAAATAAAACACAATCTGTGCAACACCATCAAATCATATGATTAGTTTTTAAAGCAAACATGTAACCCTTTTAAATATATAACATGCCTTCACTTCCCAGAAACCAATCTTGTGAACTTTCACTGTACTGCATCCAAGGCAGGTATATCCTTCCTTAAATATGGAGACCAAAACTGCACTCAATAATCCAGGTGTGGTCTCATCAAAGCCCTGAACAACTGCAACAAAACTTCTTTATTCTTGCCCTTCAGAATCCTTGCAGTGAAAGCCAATGTGCTTTTTGCCTCCCTAATTGATTTCTGTACCTATTTGGTAAGTTCCTGCATTTCTTCTCTAAATACAGCCAAAACTCTCTAAACAGTAACATTTAGAAGTTTTACATCATTTGAAGCATATTGAAGGGAATTCTCCCATCCCGCCCACCATGGGAATCATAGAGGGTAGGGTACATGGGACCATGCAAAGGTCCATTGACCACAGGTGTATGCTCCAGTTTTGGGGTGAGTGTGGCCGGAGAATCCCATCCATTCTGTTTTTCTATTCTTACAACCAAAGTAAATAAGCTCACACTTCTCCACATTATTCCCCACATGCTACCTTGTTGTCCCCTCACTTAACTGATCTATATTTCTTTGCAGCCTCTTTTTGTCTGCCTCACGATTTATGTTATCATCTACCTTGCCATTATTAGTAAATTTAGATACATTACTCTCTGCCTCTTCATCTACATCATTAATATAGATTGTACATAGCTGATCTTTGTAGCATTCCACCAGTCACAAGCTGCCAAGGTTAAAAAAGCTATTTGTCTCGATTCTTTGCTTCCCGTCTGTTAACCAGTCCTCCATCCATGTTAGTATATTACCTTCAAGTACATGAATCCTTATTTAATATATTTACACTTCATATGGCTCCTTATTAAATCCAAGTACACTGCATCTATTGGCTCCCTTCATAGACCCTATTATATACATCCGCAAGAAACTCTAATAAATTTGTCAAAAATTATTTCCCTTTCAAGAAACCACATTGACATTGTCTAATCATAATATGATTTTCTAAATGCATTGTTAAAATATTCTTAATGATAGACAACTAGAGCAGATTTTGCAGGATTATTTGAGGATAGCACAGAATGGAATGGGAAGAGGAATTCTGCTGCTCGAACAATGGTCTTTATTTTCATCTCCAGCTATTTTCGATGGAACAGGAAAGGGCTTGGGTTGGAAACCCCACATGCTGTTGCTTGGAAGTTGCCAGCATATTCTGGAAGTGGGCCTTGCACAACTTTTGCAATTTTTGTGGAGGTGGCTGCATTTTGGAAGCCTTTCTAAATCACATCTGATGAGTGGCGTCATGCACCATGGATTAGAGGCAGGAATACTATGAAAGGTGAGTGAAACTGATGTTGCACCTTTTAGTTCATGGTGAAATGCATTATATCTACATTTCCTAAACTGAGTTATGACAGTGCTGTGATTAGAAAAGGTAAGTGACCATTACACAATGTGGTTGCCTGGTTGTTACTTCTGACAACTGGCAAACTGTCAAGTGAAAGAACAGCATTATAAAAGTGGAAAAGTCTTAGATGCATTGGTATAGATCATGCTACTGGATAACCTGTTATTCTGCATTTTACACTGGTGAAGGCATAGCCCAGAGTCAGGTCAATAGCTAAATGGTTAAACTTTCTCCAGGATTTTCATTCACACTTTAAATAACACCTCAGGTATTTGTTTGTCTGTTTTAAATCTTTGACAGATATCTGAGCTTTTATTCATTACTTTAAAAAAAGTTCAGCCCTTTAAAAGTAATAATAGATTATGAACTGCAGGGTTTATTTACACATATGTCAAGGGAATACCAGTGCAAATGCTTGACTGCCCTCCAAAGTGCTAATGGATTCTGCATTGCGGTGTATTTTTACATAGCTGTGCTAGGGAGTTTGAGTTTGTTTATTTTGACAGCTTTATGAATATCTAAGATAATGTTTTTAAGTGGCTACTCATGTGATTCTTTCATATTTTGACAGATTTACGTGTTTTTCAAAAACTTCCAAATGTTGTATGGCTCATGTATCAAGTTGAACTGAGTGGGGGGAGGTGAAGTGAATAGTGATACATGAAGGGATGAAGAGGTTGAGGGGATAAAGGGAATGAGGGTGAGAAGGATGTAAAAGGGTAAGGGGAACTAAAAGAGTAAAAGGAGAGTGAAGAGTGGATAAAGGATAAAGTTGAGGGATACCTTAAAATAGTCTGCAGAACTGGGCCAATGTGATACAGAATTCTCTAGTCCAGAAAAAAGGGAGGCAGTAAGCAGAAAGCTGCAGTCCATTAACTTAACATCTGTTGTAGGGAAATTGCTCGTATCTCTTATTAAGGAAGTTATTGTGGGCACCTAAAACATTTCAATGCAATCAGGCAGGGGTTTTTGAACAGGAAACCATGTTTGATTAATTTATTGGTGTTCTTTGAGGAAGAAACAAGCAATATCGATAAAGGGAATCCATGGATGTGGCGTACTTGGCACACAAAATAAGAGCTTGTCGGGTAGGAGATGACATATTAGCATGGATCGAGGATTGAATAGTAAACAAGTCACTTTTTGGGTTGGGAAGACATGACAAGTGCTGTGCCACAGAGATCAGTGCTGGGGCCTCAGCTATTTAGAATTTATATCAATGACTTGGATGAAGGGGCTGAACGTAAGGTTGTGAATTGAAAAGCAAGATATTATTTAAATGGGATGAGATTGCAGAACTCTGAAGTAAGAGGGAAATGGGCATCCTGGGATATGAATTGCAGGAAGTTAGAATGCAGGTATAGCAAGTGATTAGGAAGGCAAATGGAATGTCACAAAATATAAAAATTGGGATTTTTTGCTGCTGTTGTGCAGAGCATTTTGTCCAGGGCATTGTTGAGACCAGATCTGGAGTGATATGTACAGTTTTGATTCCTTATTTAAGGAAGGATATAAACACTTCAGAAACAGTTCAGGGAAGGTTTACTTCACTAATATCTGGGATAGTGGGAGATGGCGGGGGTGGGGGGCTGGTGGGGGAGGCGATGGTTATCTCATGAAGGAAGGTTGGACAGGCTCGACCTGAATCCTTTGGTGTTTGAAAGAATGAGAGGTAATCTTGTTGAAACATAAGCTCTTTCGGGGACTTGACAAGGTAGATACTGGAAAGATATTTCCCCTTGTGTGAGACATAGAACCAAGGGGCATAGTTTAAAAATAAGAGGTCTCTCATTTAAGAAAGAGATGCGAAGGATTTTTTTTCTCTCAGGGCATCATGTATCTTTGGAACTCCCTTACTCAGAGGGATGCAGAGGCAATGTTTTTGAATATTTTTAGGGCAGAGGTAGACAGATTTTTGACTATCAAGGGAGTCAAACGTTCTCAGGGGTAAGCAGAGTTCTGAGTTCAGGCCACAGTCACATTGGCCATGTTTTTACTGAGTGGTGGGGCAGTTTCATAAAGCTGAATGTAAACTCCTGCTCCTAGTTTTTAATATTTGTATATATACCAAATAAAGGTGGGCCTTTTAACATTACTGCCGAGGCATCAGCCAGTCTTCATCCCTCAGGTAGCAGGGTCAACTTCACGTCATCCTTATCTCCACTGGAAGAAAATCCTGCCTCCAGATATTTTTGGAATGGAGGTAGTAACGTCATAAAATATCCCAATTTCTAATTTCTGCCTCCATGATGAAGGATTATCTCTGGTCTGAAACATTAACTCGTTTTCTCTCCACAAACGTTGCCTGATCTGCTGAGTAAATCAGGCATTTTTCTGTTTCTGTTGCCGATTTCCAGCATTTATGGTATTTTGCTCTTGTACGAGGATTATCAATGACTGTTTAAAATTTCACTCAAGCAACAAGCTATGCTTTAGTTGGATGAATTATCTTCTAGCAGTGAGCACAGAGAACACCTTTACGGGTGAATAGGCACTGAATGAGAAGACTGGAAAAGATTTCATAGAGAGCAGCACAAAATAGAGACAATAAACACCATTCCAATTATATAAAGACCACAAGTCACCATTTTCACTTGTGTCCTGCCTGCTACATGGATTTGAGAAGCAAGAAATTTGAATAACGGGAATGGTTGCTTGTTTGACAAAAAGGAGTAAGCTTAGTTAGGCTGATGATTTATCTATCCACAAATGGTTTTGCGGTATGATTCATGTGAATGTAATGTTGTTCCGATGGACTTTAATCTATGGCGTTGTGTCCGTCATCCTGATATAGAACAATTTTCACCTTGCCATAGGAGGTTGTCTTAAGTAAAATGCTAGCAATTGTATTTTGCTTAGCCTTTTGTTCATTTCGTTCTTTAACTGAAAGGAATGATGGCAGTCATGATAGAACACATTCCAATTTACTCAAATTTGGCAAAGGGTTAGTCTCATTAACACCATCCCTAAGCTTGACTCATAGACAACATGATGTTTGTGGACTGCTCCAGTGATCCAAACTTATGAAATGGCCTGCTTTAATTGGATGCATTCCTCCACTTTATGAGCTTAATTGGTGTTATTGCAACAGTTTGCATATTCCTTTCTGTCACCAAGGTCAGCAACCAGTGACCTCTATTCAGCACAGGCTACAGGATGGTGTTTCTAGATGTTTTCAGCCTTACAGGAATTGCTGATAGCCAAAATTTTAACCATTGTTTAACTGAAATATTAGTGGTTTCTTGATGCATTACACACCGTTATGAGGTTATTATGTTATTTCAAGACTCCCAGGGGTAGTGGCACTGGGGAGAGGATCCTAGATTATGGCAGCATTGAAAAACGTGGGGGTGGACTGGGGAATGGGGGGAGGATTGGGGAGCGGGGGTAAATTGGGGAGTGGGGTGTACTGGGGAGTCGGGGTGGACTGATTGGGGAGCGGGGATGGACTGGGGAGCGGGGGTGGACTGGAAAGCAAGAGTGGACTGGGGAGCAGGGGTGCATTGGGGAGTGGGGTAAGCAGTTTCCAGGATCTTGTAGCACTAAGGAAATGATGACTCAACTTGCCACACATTTATTCCCAGCCATAACCAGGTTTTCACATGTAAAACCGACTGTTACAATAGTTGTCAACATACCAGGGCCCTGCTATATATATCTTATGTTTTAAATTGTTTGTATTCAGGTTTTCAGACTGACAATTTGAGAACCCATTGAGAGAATGGAATAGTAACTGCCTGATGATTGGGAACAGATCAGGGATCTGTTGAGGGATGCATCTGATGACCCAAAATCTGGCTATTGGTGTTGGGGTGTAAGAAGGTTTACTTGTTCTGGATAGCAATGTTGCCCCTGTTACTCTCTGACTCTCATACTCTCTCTGTCTTTGTGTATCTCTATCGAACTCTAACCCATGTACTTGAGTCTCTCAGTGACCATCTCACACACACACCCATTCTCTTATCTCTTTGTCTCTCGTAGATCGCCCACCTTTTTGATTTTCTCTCTGATTCTGACTTTAACTTATCTCATTTATTTCTATTCTTTTCTCAAATCCTTCCTATTTTCTAGTTCTCTCTGTTTCCTTCAACCCTCTCATTTTTTGAGTTTTGGTCATTTCTGTCATCTTCCACTTCTTTCGCTGGCTATCCTTTAACTTGGAGGTTTACAGGCAAAGCTTTGCTACGGGAGTTCAACTACAACTTTGACTGGAGCAAAGGCAGAAACCTAACTTTGTAAGGAGTTATCCACTGTGAATTAATCACCAGAAACTCCCAACCTCCATTTGCTGATGTGAACCAAAGGAAAAGCATCAAGGCTGCATTATTTCCAGCTTCCATCCTGAAAACAATAGTACAGTGACTTTCTGGACTCTTTAAAACTCTATGGCAGGATTTTCCGATCATGCTCACCGCAACTTTGGAAATTCCTGCCCGAGGTTAACGGACCTTTGCATGGTCCTGCCCTTGCACCGCCACCGCCCCCCCCCGCCACCACCTCCCCCCCCCCCGCCCACTCCCCCCGCCCTTGCTATGATTCCCGTGGTGAGCGGGTTGGAAAAATTTCTCTTTTGTAATCACCTTCTTGTATGTGTATTTGTGTCTGCCATGTGGGAATGAGTGAATGGGTGCAACTGCGATCACATCTGGGTGTTCAGAAGTAAACATTGCTCCTTTTTTTAAATGTCTGAGGAGACCCTGCTTTGTGATTTTTCACAGCACTCAAGGGATTAAACACTTACTTTATAACACACTTTGTAGCGATTAGCATATAGGTGGAAAATAGGAGGAACCGTTCTCCCATTTCTCCCGCGTCTGTAACAGTCTGATGGAGTGATGATGTTTCTTCATCGGATTTCTGCTGTTGTTCACGTACTTCACCATGAGACTGTACTGGCTGGCTAGGTTTTTATGGAGGTATAAATGTAGAAGGGGAAAGTTGGGCTGAGGACAGAAGGGTGGATTCATTATGGCATCGCCTGCAGCTTGTACTTCATGCCAGACAGCTGGATGAGGGTAAAATTGAATTTGCAAAGAAGCATCATTCAGGAATATATCACCATCCTAGACATCCTAGTGAGGCTGATTGCAAAGGACTCAGTCAGTGCCAACTTAATACTTCACATGTTGTTTCCTCTAAGGCCCTCAGGAAATGGAAGTGTTCCTGTTCCCTGTCGATTCTCTGCAGCTAGTGATATGCTACCTTGTCCTGCAATTGAGAGAGTGGAGTGCCAGTGAACATGTTGCAATGTGTTGGGTGAGTTACCTGTTATTATTGAGTGGCTGATAGAGTATGTGGAAGCTGTGAGATGTGGATGCGTTAAACTGCTGAGAGAGACCGTATCCCCTTTTGAATATTGGCATCTGCAGTCACGATGGTAGCAATCTGAGCCTGTATGGAACCAAACTGGACTTACAAAGCAACGAGTGTGCTTTTCATGACCTCAGAATGAGGTGCTGTATCTGAATGTTAAACACCATTTCTAGAGATTGCTGGTGGGTGAGTCATGTGGATGTGGTGCATTGAGCACTGTGTGAGATTGGTGAAGCAGCATTAAGGAGAAGCTTTTAGTGATGGATGTACGCACCTTGACCATTCGGGTGATATCACCAAATGTTTTGTGGGAGACAGGTTCTCAGGGTCATGCTCCTTCAGTGACCCACATGGTCTCATTACTTTCACAATGTGTGCTTTGTGGACTCTTTCCCTGCAAAATGCAATCTCCCTCTCTCTCCCCACCTCTTGGAATAAAGTCTCCAATACTACATTGGAGAAGCTAGGAGCCCCCTATTTCTAATTTCTATGGTACTTTGATCATTCTCTGAAACACTTTTAAATCAGTTCCACTAATTGCTGCAACCTCAATGCATTTCCTCAGTGCAGGCTGCCTTTAAAAAGTGTGGGTTAGTTTTAACTCATGTTAAAACTTACACCACTGTGACCCTTATTGAGCATACAGCAAATTAGCAGGGCACTTAGCTCTGGGTTGCTTATCATAATCGTGCTTATGAGCAGGGGGTACAAAATCTGTGTGCTTCATGTATCATTTGAACTTGTTGCAGAGTGATTCCCCCCACCCAAAATACAGCATGTTCAGAAATTTTCAAATTATTTATTTTTCATCTCCTGCAGATTCATACATAAATTACTTATTTTGTTGGTCAAAAGAACCTTAGCTTAGTCAAGTGAAAGAACATAAGAACATAAGAAATAGGAGCAGGAGTAGGCCATCTAGCCCTTCGAGCCTGCCCCGCCATTCAATAAGATCATGGCTGATCTGAAGTGGCTCAGTTCCACCTTCCCGCCTTCTCCCCATAACCTTTAATTCCCTTGCCTACCAAAAACCTATCTACCCGCGTCTTAAATATATTTAGCGAGGCAGCCTCCACCACTTCAATGGGCAGAGAATTCCAGAGATTCACCACCCTTTGAGTGAAGAAGTTCCTCCTCAACTCCGTTCTAAACTGCCCCGCCCTTATCTTGAGGCTGTGCCCTCTAGTCCTACTGTCCTTTCTGAGCGGGAAGAGTCTCTCCACCTCTATCCTATCCATCCCATTCATCATCTTATATGTCTCAATGAGATCTCCCCTCATTCTTCTAAACTCTAACGAGTACAAGCCTAGTTTATTCAGCCTCTCCTCATAGCTCAACCCCCTCAACTCCGGTATCAGACTAGTAAACCTCCTCTGCACTCCCTCCAAGGCCAAAATATCCTTGCGTAAGTACGGCGCCCAAAACTGCACACAGTACTCCAGCTGTGGCCTCACCAGTGCCCTGTACAGTTGCAGCAAGAAACTTGTATTTAAATAGCACCTTTCTCGACCTCAAGACATCCTAACATGCTTCACAGTCACTGAAGTACTCTTAAAGTGTAGTCACTGTGGCTTTTTCTTCTGAGGCCATCCCTTGAGCATGAGGATGATCTGCTTCCACTCCAGCTCAATGGGTTCTGAGATTGCTGGTAAGTCCAATGTATGATTTTCAGACTGCCACATTTGGGGCATTTGATGCTTCAAAAGTTGGGAGATGAGTTGTTTGGTGGCCTGTGTGGTCCCTCTGAAGCTTGACTTGACCTCTGTGTATTCCTGATGAAGTCTCTCAATGTGCTTGATACCTTTCCAAATGTACTTGGCTCATCACAAGCCGGGGACTCCCATAAGTTGATAAGGATGTTTGATCTCTTTAGAGATGCTTCTTGGAGATCCCTAATTAGTTCACGCTGCCCTTCCGGGAGTCTCCTGCAGTTACTGAGTTCCTAAGGAACAGTTACTTTCATAGAATCATAGAATCCTACAGTGCAGAAGGAGGAAATTCAGCCCATCAAGTCTGCACTGAGCACAATCCCACCCAAGCCCTATCCCCATAACCCCATGCATTTAACCTAGCTAGTCTCCCTAACATTAAGAACACTAAGGGACAATTTAGCATGGCTAATCCACATCAATAGTGGCCTGCCCAAAGGAATTGGTTTTGAATGATTCACACCTCAGTGATGGGCAGGTTGTCTTGGAAGAGGATGCTCCTGCTGGACTAACTTTCTTGCCTTCAGATTTGGAGCATCTTGCATGGAACCGCTGGTGGTACTTAAGAACATAAGAACATAAGAAATAGGAGCCGGAGTAGGCCATCTAGCCCTTCGAGCCTGCCCCGCCATTCAATAAGATCATGGCTGATCTGTCGTGGCTCAGTTCCACATTCCCGCCCTCTCCCCATAACCCTTAATCCCCTTGCCTATCAAAAACCTATCAACCCGCGTCTTAAAAATATTGAGCGAGGTAGCCTCCACCACTTCAACGGGCAGAGAATTCCAGAGATTCACCACCCTTTGAGTGAAGAAGTTCCTCCTCAACTTCGTTCTAAACCGCCCCCCCTTTATCTTGAGGCTGTGCCCCCTAGTCCTACTGTCTTTTTTGAGCGGGAAGAGTCTTTCCACCTCTATCCTATCCATCCCATTCATCATCTTATACGTCTCAATGAGATCTCCCCTCATTCTTCTAAACTCTAACGAGTACAAGCCTAGTTTATTCAGCCTCTCCTCATAGTTCAACTCCCTCAACTCCGGTATCAGCCTAGTAAACCTCCTCTGCACTCCCTACAAGGCCAAAATATCCTTGCGTAAGTGCGGCGACCAAAACTGCACACAGTACTCCAGCTGCGGCCTCACCAGCGCCCTATACAGCTGCAGCAAGACCTCTCTACTTATATATTCAATCCCCCTCGCTATGAAGGCCGGCATCCCATTAGCCTTCCTGACCACCTGCTGCACCTGCAGGCTGGGTTTTTGCGACTCATGCACAAGGACCCCGAGGTCCCTCTGCACCGTCGCACGCTGCAGTTTTTCGCCACGCAAGTAATAGTCCTTCCTACCATTATTCCTACCAAAGTGGACAACCACACATTTGCCAACATTAAATTCCATTTGCCAGTTCCTGGCCCATTCGCCCAGCCTGTCTAGATCCTTCTGCAGACTCTCCACACCCTCTGCACAATTTGCCGTTCCACCAATGTTGGTGTCATCAGCAAATTTCGACGCCATACACTTGGTTCCCTCCTCCAGATCATCTATATAAGTGGTGAATAGCTGAGGCCCCGGCACCGACCCCGGGGCACTCCACTAGTCACCAACCGCCAATCCGAATAGCACTCATTGACCCCGACTCTCTGCCTCCTATTTGACAGCCAATCCTCTATCCACGCTAACACCCTACCCCCAAATCCATGCCCCCTTACCTTCTGCAATAACCTCTTGTGAGGTACCTTGTCAAACGCCTTCTGAAAATCAAGAAAGACCACATCCACCGGCTCTCCTCTATCCACTGCCCTAGACACATCCTCATAGAACTCCAGTAAGTTCGTCAGACACGACTTCCCCTTAACGAAACCGTGCTGCGTCTGCTCTACCAAACAATTCTCCTCAAGATGCCTCGCTATTTTCTCCTTGATCACGGATTCTAACATTTTTCCTACAACAGACGTTAAACTAACCGGCCTATAATTCCCTGCCTTTTGCCTGCCACCCTTCTTAAACAACGGCGTAACATTAGCCGTTTTCCAACCTTCCGGCACTTCCCCGGAATCCAGCGACATTTGGAAAATAATCGCCAAGGCATCCACTATCACCTCCGCCATTTCCTTCAGAACCCTTGGATGCATTCCATCTGGTCCTGGGGACTTGTCCACAATCAGTCCCTCCAGTCTGTTGAGCACCGCCTCTCTAGTAACAATAATGTCATTCAGGCCCTCCACTCCTACCATCTTTCCATCGCTAACATCCGGCAAATTACTCACGTCCTCCTCCCTGAAGACCAAAACAAAAAAGTTATTCAGGGCCTCAGCCATTTCCCCATCCCCTACCACTAAGTCCCCCCTCTCATCCTCTAAGGGTCCAACGTTCTCCAGAAGTGTCTGCCATTGTCTCCGAAGAATACAGGACCATGAGAATTACTTCTTCCCAGTAAATAATTACCTTCATTTTGGGTTTGAGAGCCTGGTCCTCAAATATTCTTTTCCTCAGTCAGCTGAAGGCTGACACATTGGAGGCAATGATAAATTTTGTAACCCATCTCTGTCTTCATTAAGGGGAGGTTCCCAAGATATGGAAAAGGGTCCATGTTTTCAAGGATCTTTTGGTTGTTTTCTGAATCAACAGGGGAAGGCATTGTGGTGTGGGAACTGGCTGCAAGTGGACCTTCGTTTTTCAGATATTTAATGAAGAATTCATTATTTTGTATGCTTCGGAAACATCACTTTGTTAACATCGAAAACACAGCACTTACTTTAACGTAGCAAGGTCCAAGAGTAGCAATGAGATGAACGACCAGCTATTTTACAGCGATTCTGATGAGGATTAATATTGTCCAGAACACATTTTCTTTGAATAAAGCCAAATAATAGTGTTATTCTATCTGACAGGGCAAGTTAGCCATTTGATCTGAGTGGGGGCATCTCCATTGCTGCAATAGATTTTACTTTCAGAAATATTTTTTGAAACTTGACGAACGTAGATGGCTCATGCGAAGAAAAGCACTGGCATAGACTTGATAAGTGGTGAATCCTTTGCTATAGCACCATAAGATAGCAATCTAAGGAATTAAATTCATGCAGGTTATGGAGGCCAACTATAACTGTCCTATTGAAAATTAGTGCCAGAATCATTTTGGCCCTCCCTTAGAACACTGAGGCTTACAACACAGAAGGGAACCATTCGATCTATTGTGATTGTGTTGGCTCTTTGCTAGGGTAATCCAAAACTAATTCCATGCAACCTTCTCTAAAGCATTATTATTCTTTTGAAAGTAGAACATCTAATGTTGCACACAACCCTCTAACAATTGCCAATTAGTTAGACAAGGTTAAGGTAACCTACTTTGTGTATAAAACAATTTCAGGCAATAAAAATAATCTTTCAATGAATAATTGCTTTGTAGCAGCTTGAAGACTGACATGAAGATTGACATTCAGTGAAAGTGAAAGGGCTTTTCAGCCAGATCTAGCAGAGAACGTGTTTATGAAGAACAGTGGAGGTCAATCCTTACACTTCATGTTATATGTGTTTTGGAAATCAATATTTGCTTTCTTTTGGGTGTGAACACAAGCAAACAATAAATACAAGCAAAGACCCTCAAGTATCATGCCGTAATGGCTAACTTTCTTTTGAGTACCAGAGTAACTCTAAATATTAGGTATTAGTGCTTATTCGTACATTTGCTTTAAGTGAACATAATTACAGAAGGTGAAAATGAACAATGTTAGCCGTGGATTGACAGTTGACTCCCACCTCTGAATCAGTAGGTTGTAGTTTAGGTCCTACACCAGACTCCTGAGAGTAAAATCACAACTGACATTTCAGGGGCAACACTTCATTGAGCGCTGCACCATCAGAGGTGCTGTTTGTTCGGATGAGAGATTAACACATCTGCCCCTCAAATGGATGTAAAAGATCCTGGTGCTCTATTTCATAGAAGAGTAATGAAGTTCCTCCTGAGAGTTGGCAAGCCCTCAGTCAACATCACAAACCCCCACAGCCTTGCCACTCCCCAGAGGCTATCAACTATAAGAACAGGAAATGCGAGAATAACTCAGCAGACCTTAGAGAATCTGCGGAGAGAGAAACAGAGTTAACTTTTGCCTTGTGACCTTTGAGAAAATGTGCTGTTTTAGGGTATTCACAGTGTGAAAACTGGCTGTGCATTTTTTACATTACTACAAGAATACGCTTTCATCAGAACTCTGACAGAAAGCCTGGTTCTGTTCGACCTGAAAAATTAAGTCTGGTTCTCTCTCTGCGGATGCTGCCACATCTGCTGAGTATTAATAGCACTTTATGTTTTTATTCACGTTACTTCAGTGTAAACATTTCTTTTCATCTCAGCACTAAATGCTTGCTCCCCTATCCTTAGACTACAATTTGAGTCTTAGACTCTCTTGCCAGGGGAAACAGCTTCTCAGCATCTAAATGCAAGTCTTTCGTTTCTTGCACTTGATGAATATGCAGATGGTTTGGAAGGCATAGAAATTATCTCCACAGCTGCCTTTGTCAATTGTACAAGTTCCATTCATGGTTTATTGATGCCTGCATAATCAAGAATATGAAGAAGGTTTGAGAAGAAAATCTCCCCAGTGTTTAATTGTTTCATAAGTTTTAACTTACATAAAATAGAAGAAAAACACTGTGGATGTGGAAATTTGAAATATTACCATTATTAAAATGTTGGAAAAACTCAGCGAGTATGACAGCATCTATGGAGAAAGAAACAGAGTTAATGTTTCAAGTCTGTATAACCCTCTACAAATCTTCTAAAAGTGCTGTAAGAGCAGAGGGACCCGGGTGTAATAAAAGCAGAGAATTATGGAAAATCCCAGCATATCTGACAAAACCTGTGGAGAGAGGATAGAACCAATGTTTCGAGCCCTGATGACCTTCGTCAGAGCCACAAAGAGCCATTCAGGGACCTGGGTCCATAATTCATTGAAGGTGGCTGGACACGTGGAGAGAGCAGTTAATGAAACATAGAGTGTTGTGGGCTTTATTAATAGGGGCGTAGGGTACAAGAGCAAAGAGGTTATGCTGAACTTATACATGATACAAGTTAGGCAGGTATTGTGTACAGTTTGAGGCACCACATGATAGGAATGATGTGACACACTGGAGAGAGTGCAGAAGAGGTTTATGAGAATGGCTCCAGAGATGGGCTACTTCAGTTATGAGGATAGATTAGAGAGATTGGTGAGGTTGGGACTGATTTTCCTCAGAAAGAAGAAGGCTAAGAGGAGATTTCACAGAAATGTTCAAATTCACATCAGGGCTGGACAGAATAGATGGGGAGAAACATCTCCTGCTTGTAAAAAGATCAAGAATAAAAGCACACAGATTTAAAGTGATTTACAAAAGAAGCAAATGTGATGTGAGAATAGATTTTGTCACACAATGAGTGGTTCAGGTTTGGAATGCACTGCCTGGAAATGTGGTGAATGCCAATCAAAGCATTCAGGAGGGCATTCAATGATTATTTGAATAGAAACAATATGCAGGGGTATGGGAAATAGGCAGAGGAATGGCATTAAACCATTATGCTCTTATGGAGAATGGGATCAGACACAATGGGCCAAATGGCCTCTTGCTGCAGCGTAACAACTCTGAGGAGTGATGGATGCAAGATAACCTATTTTAAGAAGGTGGGTTTGCACTTTAAGTATGACAGTGAGGCTGCAAGGCTCCAGGCCTCCAATTACCCCCTAAATATCCCCATACAGGCCTCCAATTACCACGTAAATATCCCCATACAGGCCTCCGATTCTATTCCTCTCCCCCAACCAACATGCATCACCTCCCACCCGTCCCCTACCCCCCTTCCCCCTCCACCCCCCCAATCCCCTACCCCCCCTCTGGCCCCCCAATCCCCAATCCCCCCCACCCCCCAGATTATCCATCAGCCACTCGCAATTGAGCCCTATCCTAATCATGTGGACTTACCTTGTCCTTTGTCCTCACTAAATAATCTCTCCTCTTCCAACAGGAAAACAAACCTATCAGTCAGGCTGGCATCCAGCTAAGAAATTTATCAGTGACTTCACATCCGCACTGGAATAAAAAAGCTATAGCCCATGTGGGAATTCTGACTGCCGGCCCCTCAGAGCACCCCTCCATTTTGGGTGGGTCAGGTAATTAAAAAGCCACCCCATGATTTTTGCTGCTTGATCCCGAGAATCCTAATCGCACAAAATCCTTTCAGCTTGATTGGTTCTTTATGAACTATTAAATCCTGCACTGTATCCGGCGTTTGTGCTGGAAATTAAATGCATGATGCATGTATATTATTTTTACACTTAATGAGATCTTAAAAACTTGAGTCATCTTGCCCGATATTTCTTGTCCATCTAAACTGTCATAGAAGAAAAATTATAGAGACAACAAAACAAGTGAGCAGAAATAATCATACCTTTGAAATCCAAAATGTTAACTCAGTAATCAGGCAGAACTACTTGTGATGAATAACAAGACACCAAATGGTACAATTTTAAAGAGTATGCAAGAGCAAAGAAACCTGGAGGTTCAAATGATCAAATCTTTGAAGGCAGAAGGACAAGTTGAGAAAGTTGCTGAAGATTGTAACTAGATCCTTGGCTTATTAATAGAGGCATTCATAACAGAAACAAGGATATAAAGCTCATGGACGGGAAAAATAGTGAAGAAGCTGCCAGCCCCAAAGATGGCTTTCCCTGCTATATTGTTGTAGGGCAGTGCCAAGGGCAATGGCAGATGGCATTGCCAGGAAGTAGTGCCAGGAAGCAATGTCTGCTCTGCCATTCAATATGATCGTGGCTGATCCTCCATCTCAATGCCTTATTCCTGCTTTCTCCCCAAAGCCCTTGATGCCATTAAAAGCTTAAAAATATCTATCTCTTTCTTGAATGCATTCTCTGACTTGTCCTCTACAGCCTTCTATGGTAGAGAATTCCATAGGTTCACTACCCTTTGAGTGAAGGAAGTTTTCCTTATCTCAGTCCTAAAGGTCTACCCCATATCCTGAGACTGTTCCCCTGATTCTAGATTTCCCAACCAGGGAAAATATCTTCCCTACATCCAATCTGCCCAGCCGTTTTAGAATTTTATATGTTTCAAGCACATCTCCTCTCTGCACTTTTAGACTTTAGTGAATACAGGCCCAGTTGAACAAATCTCTCCTTATGGGACAGTTCTGCCAACCCTGGTATCAGTCTTGTGAACCTCTACTGTAGTTCTTCTATGACAAGTATATCCTCTCTTGGACAGGGAGACTAAAACTGCTTGCATTACTTCAGGTGTGGTCTCACCAAGGCCCTGTATAACTGCGGTAAGACATCTCCCCTTCTGAACTCTATTTATCAATTGCCTTCCTAATTGCCTGCTTCACCTGCCTCTCCACTTTCATTGACTGGTGTACAAGGAAACCCAGATCCCTTTGTGCATCCACACTTCTCAATGTATTACCATTTACACAATACTTTTCCTTTCCTTGCTACAGCAACATTGATTGAGCTTAACACAATTGTAATGGCAGGGCACCCCTCGGGGGACATCAAGACACTTTGGCCTTCACCAGGAACAACAGGTATTTAATGATAAAGAGAAATCAGGTACAAGGGTTTGCAGCCCACGGCTGCCTTGGGGCAGAGACCCAGTTCTTACATACTTGCTACATAGCTGCTCGATGATTCTGTATGAGAGAAAACTCCACCCTCTGGGGTGATCGCTCTCTCAGTTCCCATTGGTCTTTCAAGCCAAGTGACCCTCTTCTGCTGCATTGTCTTAAAGAGACAGACCCCACAATCAATACAACAATCCTGGACAAAGCTGCCCACAGGATCAGCCAACTATCCATCATCTTAAACACTCACTTTGTTTACCAGCGACACACGGTGACAGAAACATATACAAAACATACTGCAGCCCTGGTTCTCACTTAGTTTTAAGGAAGTTAGGCACCATCTGTACACCCTGGGCCAAAATGGCATCTCTGAGTGGCTACTCCCAGTGTTCCTCCCTCTGGCTGCAGAGCAGGCTCTGTCACCCCTTCCTCCTCAGGCTTCTGATGATGCCTGCAGAGAGCCAGATGTCAAGGCCTTTGTTATCTGTGTTGCCTCACAGCAAGAAGCATCACAGCCAATTCTACCTGCTCCAGCTCTCTCTCGCTGTACTCATTGCTTGGGAAGAAAATGGAAGAGTGCAGTCATCTCCTTGCCCTGATCCAATGCACAGCCATCCTTCCCATGGTTCAAAACTGTGAAACTTTGAGCACTCCAGTGCAATCCCCCCAAATGGTCAAGTTCCATGTGGTGCCCTCTTCCCATCCACCTAACCTATTGGCTGCAGCCCCGGAGATCCTCCTGTGTCCTGAATTCTCATGAAAGGAACATGGATCTGCTTCATGCTTGTCTGTGAGGCTCTGCTTGCAAACCTTTTGGGGGTGAGGGAAGATGATTTGCCTGTGTAGATGCTGCTGCAGCAGTCTCTGTTGGAGCAGGACCATCTGCTGAGCTTTGAGCCTTTGTCCCTTATCACAGGTATTAGATATCTGCTCGACCCCTCAGCTATTGCTGAAAGAACCTTCGAAACTGACACTGTTGGGAGTTCAGCGCGCGAAGGGTTAACTGGTGACCACTAATTCGATGCCACAAACACACACCAGAGTTTTGGGAATACTTGACTTGCCTGTCAAAGCTAAGGAATGTTAATAGACTAGTGGATCAGTACTCTGACAGGCAAGGGTGAGATCATTAATGTTGCAGCTCTACATTATTGATAATGTGCTCCATCATTAAATGACTGGCAGTCCCCCCCCCCACCGACTCTGCTCTCCAAGTGGTGCATCACATGTGCCGCGTCTGCTGGACCGCCACTCAGTCAGCCCAGTAGCCCAGGCTGCTGGGGCCAGTGCCAGGGCACATCCTTAAGGCAGAGAACATTCATGACAGATTTTCAACATCAGGATAGATAAGATACAAAAGTGACTTCTCTCCCCTCACCTCACTGAGTCCTCCCACCCTGAGGGCAAAACCATTCCTGCTTCTATGAGATCAGCCTCTACTTGGTACTCACCTCTACCCCTGTCCCCACTTATGATTTATACCCTTCCCCCGCCCACCCTGTTCAGCCATTGTGCATTGGTGCCTGGCTGCCACCACCACCCCATCACCCCACCCCACCCCATCCTGTTCAGCCACAGTGCCATGCTGCTTGACTGTATGGTCTCCCATGGATAAAACACCCACTTCCTCATCCAGGGCCCATGCCTCTCCCCTGCAACCACCCATATCAGGAGGCCTGTAGCAGTCTCCTCACCGCACTCCTGCCCGGAGCCCTCTCTCCCCATGGAGTTCCTGGTGGCTAATGGCGACCTGTGCACCCACCTCCAAACTCCCCTTCTGAAGTGAGGTTATCAGGTTCCCATTTTTAACAAGCTGTAGTAAAATCTGCCGGTCACGGCGATGGGACGGATTATCAAGTGTGAGGAGAGGTTACAGTGGGGTGATCTGCTATTAATACGATATTAATTCCAAATGAAGTTCCTGTCCCTTCAGAGCAGGAAATGCATCAATCACAACGCTGGTAGTGAGTGGAGGTGCGGGGGATTGCCTGACACCGTCGGTACGAACTTACACCTGATCAGTATTTAAATAACAATGCTGCTTCTTAAAGAATAAAGTTCCAAATTTAACGCAGGATAATAATTGTGACTGACTGATGAAAGAAGATTCGGATTTTGATTTGAACTAACTATACTTACCAATTGAGTAACATCTTTTTAAAACCTCTCTGGAGATAGAAAAAGCAGGAACTTACTACTTCTTATGACTGATCTTTTGCCATGACTCGTTATATGGTAAACTTGGTCAGAAACGCATGGTGTCAATGAGTGGAAAGAATCCATTAACAGTGTCCTTCTACAACTTACAGGTTACTTGCCGGGTTGCTCATTTAAGCAGTTAGTTAAGGTCTGGACTTCTTTTGACTTGCCTTAACTTAGACTGTTGAGAAGGAGTTTTTATCCAGTGCTGCACTGTTTATGGCTGTCTTAATGTTAGTTTCACTACAGCCATGGAGCATCTGGTAGGGCAGTCTTTGGGGTTGAAGGACAAGAGGAAGCAGCAAGGAAGATTGTTGACAACAGATGAATAAAGAGGAAGAGGTCACTGTGCAGGAAGCCATACCCACAGTGGACCTGCAGTGAACTCTACTACTTCAGCTCCGCAGAGAATAATATCTAAGGCATTTCCATTTCACAAGGGAGGCAATCACTGAGCAACATCATTCTCTGAAGTCACAGCTCAAGACTTGCACCTGGATATGGACAGTGCCCAGTAGCTGTCATTATCACTATCCTTCTTAATATTTATGCCTTTGTAGCTACATAACCTACTGCATGGACAAAGTGAAACAGTACGCAAGAACATTAGGGCTTTCCCAGAGTTTAAGGTGCTTGTGTAACCTTGCATGTTCCCTATCACCATCTTGCATTAAAATCACTCAAGGGACTCCCCTTCATCAACATTCAGTTTGTTTACAACCAATAACAGCATGTTATGCAGCTCTCATCTTAGTTTCCTGACAGAATTCATTTGCCCTTTTATAGTTCTCTCTTCCATCTTTGATCCAATCAGACCATTAGATTGAGAAAGGGTCTCCCTTTCAGACTTATTTCATGACTGTTGTCAGGAACCCAGGCACAGTTACAGGACTGGTCTACGACAAGAGCTCTGCCACAATCAGAAAGATTGTCAAACAGACAGCTGATGTGCTCATGCAAAAATCTCCGGTCTTCAACATTCGGGAGTCTCGATATGTCCTTGTCTGCTGAATGTTCCATCATGAGTGCTTACTACCATCTGAGCAGCTGGAAGTTCAGCAGAAGACAGAGGAGGAACAGCGTGAAGAGAGAAAGCGCGTGAGCACCATTGATCATCAATGACCTTCACTGTATAATGTCACAAGATAAGTTGGCCTCATACATGCTCTGCAAGACTATGTGTAAGCTCAGTGGCAGGCTACACAGTGAACCTAGTATTGTGAGCATTGACCCATCAGCCTTCTTGGTAGTCTGTGACATCAAGATCAATATCTAAACTTTGTGCAGCAAAGCTTATATCGAATCTCATCTTCTGACTGACAGCTGTAGCTTCCTATCCCCAACCTAGGATCCTGCACACTTATTGCAGGTGATTCACCACATGAAGATTCATCCCCTCAATTGGACACTGAAGTATGTGCAGTGCAATATTTCTGTGCTGGGCTAGATAAGATGAGATTGAGTGTTGCTGTGTTTTTAGGAAGACTGTCCTCCTTTTCCTAAAGTGGCAGGTTTATCTCCACATTTTTAACAACTGAAATGAAAGAGAAGGACAAAGGTTATCTTTCAGTGTGAAGGGAGAGCGATGAATGAATGGGGTAAGTACTTTGCCATGCAGAGCGGATCGGGTGATGTTACGAAAGTGGATTCAGTGTGAAGGAGCCCTGCATGATGTCTCTTTCAGTGTAGTTGCTCACCAAGGCCACAACTCTTTATCTGCTTGTGATGACCAACATGCTTCATTGAAGGGAGACAGAGTATGCGGGTAGGTGCAGCCTCATCCATCCATTACTTGTTATCTCAGACTGGAGGCAACTTGTTGCTGCTGCTGTAAAGAAGGGAATATTTAATGAGGTGCTTAAAGAATATGCCTGTCATGGAGATACAGCTGGTGTACAGTTTGTCGGATGTGAGGTGTGGTGAAGTGAAGGATATAATGGTGGCAAGTGTATGAGTATGAAAAGAAGGAGATGCCGTGAAATATGGTACAGGGATCAAAAGCGACTGAACGAAGTGGGGGAGGAGGAGATTATGAGTGATGAGGTGAGGCGTGGTGGCCAGCTGAGCAGAGTAAAAAGCAATTCTGGTGAGGTCGTTGATTTGGATTTTAGCCATTGAAGTCATGTGCTTGGAGCTAAGTTCCTGGCATTGATCTCTGCTGCCATCTTTTCCCATTGGTTATCGAGTGTTGCCTATAGGACTTTCTGTTTTGGTGGATCAGGATCTCCCTTCTCCTTTTCACTACCAGACCAGTGCCTCTAATGTAACATCAGAGAACCTGGAGTCAAGGTTGCCAACTCTCCAGGATTGGTCTGGAATGCCCAGGAATTGTTAATCAGTCTACAGAACACCACTGGAGAAAAAATAATTGGGACATTAAAAAAGGTTGTTTTATTTTGCCATTTTTTTCATTGTTTCATTTTACCAGATATAAAGGTATTGAAAATGGGAAAAAAGGCTTGTTTGATTGACAGACGAGCATCATGCAATTGGGGAATATGTCTTTTTATATTCCAATTGGCCCAGGAAGGCAGAGTGCATCATAAGGATGGCTGTGTTGGCCGACTGATGGTTGCAGCATGAGAGAAAATCATGTGATGACTTGAGGAATATATTTAATCACACTACCTCGGGACCTAATCTTGAGGTTTTACAATCAGTTCCTCACTATCTGAGTGAGGGCAGAGATATCCATTTCCCAACAACCTCCCCATCTGACAAACAAACACGCAGCCAATGAATAAACAGGTGGCATCGAATCATATTCATGACATCTATAATGAATTCAATGAGGCCCATGAGGTTGGCCATTTGGAGAAAGATCTCCCTGATTGAGGTAATAATTGCCTGCCCAATCAGGGAGTCTCACCTGTATGTATATTGAGGAGTGTCAGGGCTACAGACACTCTGGATTCTGACTTTGTACTTGAAGCACTCTTAGGAGTAGAGATATCTTTGTCAGTAAATGGAATCCGGTGAAGAGACACTGGTCTCTGAGGAGTTATTTCACTGTCTCAGCACAAATTTAACAAAAGGCCTGGGAAGGTGTGAATAGGTGTAGGCAGTGCATGCATTACTTCTTAAAATGCAATACTTTGGACATGGTGGAACTTCTGGCCAAAGTTTATTAAAACATGATAAAAGAAGATATGTTTTGAATCTCAGCTGGCAGTAGTTAAAATGCAAAGCTATAGTTGTCTCTCACATCCAGTTGAACTCACTTTAACACAGACTATTTGAAGCACAAATACTCACTCTGGATCCAACTTGATGCCTGCTAAAGGGTGTGCAGATGTTCACTGATTATAACCTGGATCCATTCATTCTGCTATCCTTTGCAATGCAGCCCTACACAGGGGAGTTCCATCACAAAGGAAACAAACTGCGATAAATACTGAATAACAAGGTGTGATCAAAAATGTTTGGCAAGACAAGAATGCATTTGTTTAATAATGGTAATTGCTTACAGGCCACCTATTGAAATCCTTTCACTAATATGAATGGAAAATGCCAAGTTATGTGGTTTGTATAAATTAAACACCTGCTATAATTTCTTTGCACAAGTCCTGTGAATATCTTCTCAGAATATTCAACTTTGTTTAGAAAAGTAAAAGGAGGAAGAGAGTATTACTGTTGGCTGACAAACATACAACCTTTCAATATGCAACTCTTTTTGCCCCTTATGCTGTTTGATTTTTTTTCTGAAGGCACTCATTCATGCTGGGGCTTGGACCTATCTCCAGTATTTCACCAAGTACCCATTCTTCATGTGGTAGTGTAGACTCATCAGCTGAGATTCACTGAATCCTAGCAGGACTTTTTTTTTAAATCAAGTGGGCATCATGTTTGATCCCATACCACTTCACAACATCCGTACTTTCTAGCAGAAATCAATTGGTATCAATCATGAGTGAGACATGCTGGTTTAATGTTCTCCCTAAGGAGAAGAGAACCACTCGATGATTACCCTGACTCTGTTCAACTATGCTCAAATGCCTGAAACATTATATAGTTCACTGATTTGAGTTCACAGCAATCTGAGTGCAGTTAGTATTTCATTAACCATGTTTTCTGTTGCTCAGTGGTATCATTCTCACCTCTGTGTCAGAATGCCATTGGATCAAGTTCCAATCCAGAGACTTGAGCACAGAATCTAGACGGACGCCCCAATGCAGGACTGAAGTAGCACTGCACTGTTGGCGATGCTGTGTTTTGAATGAAGCACTAAAACGAGGCCTTGCATCTTCTCTCAGGTGTAAACAAGAGATTGTTTCAGAATAGAGAAAAGGAGTCCTCTCTGATGTCTTGCTAATAATCATCACTCAACCAGCATCAATAAAACCACTTCTCTTGTTGTTATCTCATTGCTGATATGGGATTTTGCTGTGCATTAACTCCCTGCTCCATTTCTTACAACAGTAGCTGCAGCTCGTTAGCTGTAAAGCACTTTGGGACATCTTGAGATCGCGAAATGTGCTACGTAAATGCAAGTTCCCTTTATGTTAGCCAGAAAGAACATTGTGAGAATATACCTTACTTTTAAAAGACCTGGGTGTTTGCTTATATTTGAGTATTGTCAATAGAAATGATAAGGATTCCAGTGCTTTGTAGAAATGGATGGCAATTCTCTTTGGGAAGTCAATCAGTGAGTCTTTCTTTGATAATATACTGAATGGAGTAGGAATTTAGAAATCTGCAGGTCAAATATACAAGTGATTAACTTGATTTTCCATCAATAACACTTAGAATTAAATATTGTGGATGATTCGGTATCTGTGACAACAGTTAGCAACCCCTCCCCTCCCTCGAGCAGGCTGGTGCCTTCTCCGGATAATGAGTGCCTTTCTCAGCATCCAAAATGCTCGATGGATGGCTGTGTTTAACACTGGACCTGACCTTGGATTACAACAAAGTGTTGTGAAATCTGCAGAGATGGTTGCATCCTGAAGATGACTAAACAAACGGGATGAAAGCAAAACAAAAACAATTGGCAATATGACCATCCTGTAAATCCCTGAACTGCATTAAACAAAGATTGCATTATAGGGGCTTTGTCTAAACCTGAGATGATAAATAAAAGAGGAGGTCATCTGAAGTGTGACTCACCAATCTACAGGTAGCTGGATGTGCAGGCAAATCAGTGCTACTCTAAGTCAGTTACTGATAAAATATGCAGCTACAGCTGTACATCAAAGCATTACTGGCAACTGCTGCAAACATCTGTTGGGACTCCTAAATCGCTGGTGATCTTGCCTAAGAGCGATTACTATTTATACTACAGAGAGTCTCTGGATCATGCCGCTTTCAAGTCTCAGTTTAATGATGGAGGTATGGAAGTTCCAGCTGGAAAATTAAATGTAAAAGTGGTACCCTTCATAATATTGAGGCAGATGTTCAGCATGTTGAGTGCCAAGTAGCAATGCACTTTGAACAGTTTTCCAATGAGTCATGAACACTAAACATTTTCATTCAATTCATCTTCGCCTATCACTTGTGAGGGAAAGGCTGATGAAA
Organism: Carcharhinus amblyrhynchos; assembly: GCF_965287045.1. Lineage (NCBI taxonomy): Eukaryota > Metazoa > Chordata > Chondrichthyes > Carcharhiniformes > Carcharhinidae > Carcharhinus > Carcharhinus amblyrhynchos. Next base: position 39,943,932 of record NC_137333.1, on the reverse strand, counting down.
ACATTTAATTGAATATTTGTTGAAATTATTTAAATTTGCCATACTAATTAGCAGAAATAAGGCACTTGACCTATTTGAAATGGTGTGTCTTATTAGACCGGTGCTGAGAAAGGGCACAAAATGGAAAAGAAATGAAGGAAGACTACTGCTTTTTCATGAGGCTGAACAGTTTGCATTGACAATATTATGTCAAATTCAAATTTGCCATCAAAACAGCATCACACACAAAAGTTGGAAATAGCCAGCAAAATGTCAGTGTGTTGATAATAGTTGGATATTTGAGTTGATAATTATTCAGGCACTATATTGCTCACTAAAGGGGAAAGGGCACCAAGAGCCAGAAAAATCCACAATGAGAGTGCATGGAATTCCCCCAAGCCCCTGCCAGTGGGTTTGATGGTGGGCATGAGGGGAGACTATGGCTGGAGGCCTAGAAACGATTTCACACCAGTGTGAATTTACAACAGGATCTTCCACTGGATCTTGCCACGTTGAGTCGGAAAACCGCCAGAGCACAGTGTGAACCTCATTTGCAACCTGTCAGTAGATTGCAGGTGAAGGCCTGACCACCCAGGACAGATTTGCCATGAAGCCGGCAGAAAAACATTATGCCATAAAACACGTTCAGAACAACATAGTATGCAGATGTCAGGACTCATCTGAACAATGTCAGAGGCTGCCGTCGGAGTTCGGGATTGAAGCTGCCTGTAACCCTGGACCCTTGTACAGTGGGTTGGGAAGCATCTGCAAGTGCCCTGGAGAAGGTTCATCTTCCAGCTTCAGAATGTTCCTGGAGATCAATCTTTGGTCTCAGGAGGTCTATCTTCCAGTCTCAGAGTTCTCCTGGAGATCTGTTTTTCACATTTTCAGGTGTTTCACCTTTTTTCAATAGTGGGTCAATGATGTTGAAAGCCTTTTCAAAATGGCATCCGGACTCGACGGTAGACTCGATCAAAGCCTTCCCCGCCATAGAATGTGGTGTAAAATCCAGCTGCATACTTAATGAGGTTGGGACAAGAAGATTTAGTGTCTTTTCTGCCAACCTTTGCAACGGGAAACATGCCAGGTTCCTGCCCTGGGCTTAGTTTCAATATGGGAGAATTCAGCCTAATCTCATACTTAAAACAAGTATCTAAATTTAAAGGATCACATATTTAATACAAAAGTGTAGAAACATGCACAAAATGTTCTCCAGCTGTCACCTGTGCAATGGTTTAATTCAATGCAGGATTAATGTGTATACTCCAGAACACGGGGATGCACTGACTGACAGTGGTGGCAGGTTCAGTTACGGCTCTTTAAAAGAGAATTAGACAATTATCTGAAAATAAATTCAGGGCCATGACGCGTGGGACTCCATGAATTGCTGTTGCAGAGAGCTGGCATAGATAGGACAGGCCAAATGGCCTCCTTCAGTGCAGTAAATATATCTAATTCAATGATTCTTTCTCAGGTTTGACTCCTGGTCTGCACTAGAAAGCTGGGTTCCCCTTGGGGTGGCAATTACATCAAGCTTTAGGCCTTAATGTCGCTAGTGTAAGAACAAAGAGCGAAGAAAATTTCAGCACAGGAACAGGTCCTTTGGCCCTGCAAGCCTGCGCCAATCATGCTGCCCGACTTAAATAAAACCCCCTGTCCTTCCGGGGACCATATCCCTCGATTCCCATCCTATTCATGTACTTGTCAAGACACCTCTTAAATGTTACTGCTGTATCCACTTCCACTATTTCCCCCAGCAACAAGTTCCAGGCACCCACTACTCTCTGTGTAAAAAATCTGTTTCGTACATCTTTAAACCTTGCCCCTCGCACTTTAAACCTATGCCCCCTAGTAATTGACTCTTCCACCCTGGGAAAAAGCTTCTGACTATCTAATCTGTCCATGCCTCCCATAATCTTGTAGACTTCGATCAGGTCTCCCCTCAACCTCTGTTGCTACAGTGAGAGCAGTGTAGAGATGTATGAAAATTATCCAGGGTTCCTATTCCCAAGGGTTTTTCAATGGTCTCCGATGTGTGCTTGTAAGTCTGCATATTTGCACCTGCAGCTGTAAGGTGAGAATAAAACCATATTATTTTACACATAGTTATGCAGTTTTCACTGTTGAACTCAGCATTTGTTGCACATCCCTAGTTGTCATTGAGAATGTGATGGTGATTACAGTCCATCTTCTTGAACCACTGCAACCCATGTCGTGAAGGTAGTCCCTCCGTGCTATTGCAGGGAGTTCCAGGATTTTGACCCAGTGATAATGATCATGGTGTCATCTGTTCCAATTAGTTTGGTTAGTAGAACTATTTATCCTACACTCAGTTGAGTGCTACCTTGATATGAAGGATAGTCTCATCTCTAGAATTCAGCTTTTATATCCATTTTTGGATCTGAACTGTAATGGGTTCTGGAGCTGAGTGGCTTGAGTGGAACTCAAATGGAGCATCAGTGAGCAGGCTATTGGTGAGTGAGTGCCATTTGAATAGTACTATCAATGACTCTCATCAGCACTTGACTAATGATTGAGAGTAGGCTAATAGGGTGGTACTTGGCAGGGTTCACATTATCCTACCTCTTAGGATACAACACACCAGACAATTTTTCACATTGTCAGGTGAATGCCAGTGGTGTTGCTACAACGCAACAGCTCAGTTTTGATGGCCTCTGGTGTTTGAACAGCCTATATCACACGTTAAAAATAGGCAACCTGGGAAGTGCTGAAGAGAACATTCATGGGTCGCAGAGAAATAGTTCCCCCATTCTGAATCTCTGAAAATACAAACAGATTTTAAAGAGGAAACAGCCTGAGACAAATTTGCATCTTTTATTTGCAATTTGAACAGAAAACTGAGATATTTGCCAGGATATTCACCTTGGCGAAGAGTGATGATTTATGAGAGATACCTGCTGCTACATAGGAAATCATTAGCAAGAATAAATTGGCATCTTTAGGAGAAGAAGTATGGGTGGGATTCTCCAGCTGCGCTCTCCCCAAAACAGGAAAATCCCACCCGAGGTCAATGGACCTTTGCGTGGCCCACACCTCCTCCCTTGCAGTGGCTGGTGGGATGGGAGAATTCCCTCTCATACCTTTGAAAAGAGCACAACAAGTTGATATGGTCGTGTCGGATCCTTGACTTTATAAATAAAGGCATCGAGGACAAAAGCGAGGAAGTCATGCTGAATCTTTATAAAACACTGGTTCATCTCAGCTGGAGTATTACTGCAGCTAGTCACGGACACATCTTAGGAAAGAAAGCCTTGGAGAGTATGCAGGCGGAATTTGAAGGAATAATATTGGAGAAGAGGGTTTTGGGTTACTTAAAACTAGAGGAAGAGCAGAAAGGTTTAGGGGAAAATTGAGACAAGGAATTTAAAATTACGAGGCATTTTGAAGAAGTAAATAAGGAGGAAACAGTTTCTGCTGGCAGAGGGGTCAGTAACCATAATATACAGCCTTAAGATAATTGGCAAAAGAACCTGAGGGAATTGAGGAGAATTTCTTTTTCACAGCAAGATGTTGTGATCCAGAATGCACTGCCTGAAAGACCGGTGGAAGCGGATTCAATAGTAAGTTTCAAAGGATATTGGATATGAACCTGAAAAGGGAAAGAAATACAGGGCTGTGGGGAAACAGCAGGGGCGTGGGACTAATTGGATAGCTGTTTCAAAGAACTGGCAAAAGCATAATGGGCCTAATGGCCTCCTTCTGTGCTGTATGAATCTAAGGCTGGATGTATGTGTGCAACCAAAAAAGGTTAAAGGAAAAGAAAAATAGAACGATGGAAGTCAAAAAAAAGGTTAAATGTAACTTCTGAGAAGATTGGAGTGAAAGAGCAATTTAAAGAACTCAGAACACAGACTGAAACTCTGAAGCAAAGTAAAAAGAAGTAATGGAGAGGAAAGCAGACTTTGACACAGTCACTAAGGCTTATATAAAACTTGATCACCATGCTGCACCAATACATGTAGCAATTTGCAGCTTAACCCTACAAACTCATAACATGTGCAATAAAACTCCGATTGAGACAACTGTTTTTTATTTCACTTCACAAGCTGATGCTGAAATCTATATGTATAATTCAAAGTCATACATGCATGCATTAAATGTGTATATAGCTCACACCCACAGGCTGACAGATATGTGCAAGTAGCACTAGAAGCGATACTTCATATTTTTCCGATGGGGTCAAATAGCCACCATCTGTTTAGTTAACTACACTAATTTATTCAACTATCTGACAGCTAGGAAAGCTACAATTACCTAAAGGGCTCGGTGCCCTTTACAAGCTCTGTTGGTAACTATGCATGCATAGGTCATCAGTTCTCCTTAATAACGCAGGCTTTTCTGCTCTGATTTGTTTTGGAGTGTGTTTTCAATTTCTTTTTGTTGTTCCCCAGTGATTGAGGGTGCTGGCAACTGAGTTCTGCTCCTCTCCTGTCTATTATTCTCTTAGACGTTAGATGCATTTATGTCACAGGTGCAGCTGATGTTCAAATTTTAATAAAACAAATAAGCGTGTTGGATTCATAGAATCAAATTCTTCTGATAATATTTGGAGCCAAGGGAGTGTTCAATGACTGATTGCATTTTGAAGGGAACGAAACGTCACCAAATCACATAGTTTCACTAACAGTATTTTTCTGTTCTCCTTTCATCTGTGCAGAACGTTAGAGATTCAGTTTCCAGTGAATGGCATGTTCATCTTCAGTACTGCAGGAAGAGCATTCAGTTTTCAAACAGGAACAAAGGAGAAGGCATCACATCCATGCTTTAACATGCAGAACATGAACATCAGGAAAGGGAAAGCTGGTACTTAATTTTGCTAAAAAAAAATTGTAAGACCAAACAAAACCAATGTCTTGGTCAGTAATTACTACATACAATAATGCCACACAAACCAAAGCACAATTCAATTCATAACCTTAGCAAAGTCTATAGGCGCAAGCTCCCGCTGCTGCGAGGTTGGAGAATTTGGTGCGTAGCCAAATCTTTGTCACTAAAATGGGATAGGTAAATCCCGTTGGTGTGAATTGCTGTAATATTCCTGCCAGGGAGTTTGCACGTTCTCCCCGCGTCTGTGTTGGTTTCCGTCGGGTGCTCCAGTTTCCTCCTACAGTCCAATGTTGTGCAGGTTATGTTGATAGGCCATGCTAAATTGCCCCTTGGTGTCAGAGTAAATTTGTGAGGTTAAGGGGATAGGATTTGGGTGGGATTGTTGCCGGTGCAGACTCAGTGGGCCAAATGGCCTCCTTTAGGACTTCAGAAATTCTATGATTCTTTGAAAGTTAGCTACTCTAGTTTTCGACATAGTGCTAAATATTGTTGCACTACTCAAACCAGCCTTCCATCCATTAACTCTGTCTAAACTTCCCACTGCCTTGGAAAAGCAGCCAGCTTAATTAAAAACCCCACACACTCCTGACATACTCTCTTCCACCTTTTTCCGTTGGGAAAAAGGTACAAAAATCTGAGGACATATACCAACTGACTCAAGAAAGCTTCTTCCCTGCTGTCATCAGACTTTTGAATGGACCTATCTCACATTAAGTTGACCTTTCTCTACACCGTAGCTATGACTGTAACACTGTATTCTGCATTCTCTCCTCTCTTTTTCTCTGTCTGGTATGCTTTGTCTGTATAGCTCATAAGAAGCAATAGTTTTCGATATGTGTACTAATACAAGTAAGAATAATAAAGCAAATCAACTTAAAGGGTGCATATCGAAAGAAAGAATTTTCATAAATGTAGTGCTTTCATGACTAAAGGACATCCCAAAGCACTTCACAGCCAATGTAGCAGTTTTGCAATGTCATCACCGTTGGAATCACAGAACCTTATGGTACAGTAAGAATCAATTTGACCTTTCTTGCCTGTGTCAGATCTTTGAGAAAGTTGTCCAAATTAGTCCTGTACTTCAGCTTTTTTCTAATAGCTCTGCAAATTAGTTCACCTCAAGTACATGTCCAAATGCTTTTTGAAAGTGGCTGTGGAATTTGCTTCTATCATCCGTTCAGATGCTGAATATGAAAAATGAGTATGAATAGCAACACTTCTAAGTGGTGTGACACAGACTATGTTGATTTCCTGGAGTAGGCAGGCAGCACTGTAGACTTATGTCTGTGTAGTCCATGCACTGTTCTCCAATGATAGAAATGAAGAACTCACCAGTGCTGTATAGATAGGGAGCTTTGGTTCTATCTGCCTTGGGAAATCAATGCAAGTGTTACTCAAACTAATTTTCTGCCCTCTATGTACAAAATGTTCTCCTTATTTCTCTTCATTTTTTTGCCAATTATTTTATATCTATGACCTCTGGCTACTAACCTACTTGTCAAGTTTCTTCCTTCTTGTTCTAATGAAACCCCTCAAAATTATGAATACTCCTATTAAATCTCCTCATAACCTTCTCTGTTCTAAGGAAAACAATCTCAGCTTCTCCAATCTCTCCACCGAATGGCAGTTCCACATCTCTGGCACCATCCTGGCAATCTCTTATGTGTCCCCGTCAAGACCTTGACATCTTTCTTAATATGCGGTGAGCAGACTGAGACAATACATGGCTGAGACCCAGCTAGTGATCTGTGATGTTTTAACGTAAGATCCTTGTTCTTTTATTTAACACTCATAATAATAAAGCCAAGATTTGTATACACATGCTTAACTGCCTTGTCAAACTGCCCTGCCACATTCAAAGATTTTTGAATAAATCTATTTCTTTCCACATTTGCATCCTCCCTCTCAGATTAAAACTATAACACTGCCTTTCCATGTTACTACTCTAGGGTACATCACATTGATCTGCATTCAATCGCATCCTTCATTTCTCTGCTTACCACCAAAATCTTTACAAAGTCTACTATCCTCCTCATGCTCTACTACCTTGCAAAGTTTCTATCATCCACTAACTTAAATACTATACTTCCTGCACTGAAGTCAAGGTCATTTCTATATAACAAGAGAAGAAATCATTCTAATCCTAATCCCCGGGGAAACCTGCTGCATATTTCCCTCCAGTCAAAAAAAATGCATTCACCACAACTCTCTGCTTCTTGTTCCTTAGCCAAAAATATACCCAGCTCTTTAATCTCATGTGTTTCAATTTTCTTGATAGGTTTTTTATGTGCCACTTCAACAAATGTTTTTTGAAAGTCAAATATTCAACATCTATCGTATTAATTTTATCAAGCATCCCTGTTACTTCATCAAAGGATGACATGGTGGCACAGTGATTAGCACTGCCACCTCACAGCACCAGAGACCCAGGTTTGATTCCCAGCTTGGATCTGTGTGGAGTTTGCACATTCTCCTGGTGCCTGTGTGGGTTTCCTCCAGGTGGCCCAGTTTCATCCCACAGCTAAAGATGTGCAGGTTAGGTGGATTGCCCATGCTAAATTATTCCAGAGCTCTGGCAAAGAGCCACTCTGACTTGAAATGTTAGCTCTGTTCTCTCTCCACAGATCCTGTCAGACCTGCTGAGATTTTCCAGCATTTTCTACTTTTGTTTCTTTTCATGAAAATGGATATTGTTTTTGAAATGGTATTCAATACTTTTGCCACAACTGAAGTTTGCCTGCGGATCTGTACTTGCTCATTTATCCCCATGCCTTTTTTGAACATTTGTGCAATGCTTTTAATCCTCTATCCCTCTGGCAAATCTCCCATGTCCAAGGAAGATGGACAGTTGGATATCAGAGCTTCTGCTATCTCTATGTTTATTTTCCATCGCAATAAAAGACGCATCCCACCTAGACCAAGTGACTTGTTAGATTTGAGCGATGTCAACCTATTTAGTACTTCCTTTTTATGTCTATCCAATATCTTTACTTTTGCTCCTTAACAGTGACATTAAATTCGTCCACTTCTTTTGTGATGACAGGTGCAAAGTACAGAATCAAAGCTTCAGTCATGTCCTCTGCTTCTAGAAGATTTGCGATTTTGTCCCTAATTGGTCCCGTGATTCTTTGAGCTATGCTTTTACTTCATCCATATTTATAAAGGAATTTTGTGTTCCCTTTCATGTTAACTGCTAATCTTTCCTTATACTATCTCTTTGCTCTTCTTGTATACTATTTCACTTCCACCCTGCTCTCTTTATCTGATTTTCATCTGATATTTGTCATACGGCTTCTTTCTCTGTTTCATTTCCGGCTTTTTTTTTGTCACTCAAGAAGCTCTAGTTCTGGGTGCCCTACCTAATAGAAATACGTTTGGTTTGTACGCAATTATTTCTGCCTTCAATGCCTGATTTTGCTCATTTACTGTTTTCTTATGGCCAGGATAATGAACGGATCGCAGCAGCTAATTTGTGTACTGCAAATTCCCACAACAGCAATGAAATAAATGACTGGATAATCTGTTCTCAGGTATTAGTTAAGGGATAAACATTGGCCAGGACATGGGAGAACTCCACTGCTTCTCTTCAAAGTACTGCCATGGGATGTTTTATGTCAAACTAAGAGGGCAGACGCTACCTTAGTTTAGCTTCTCATCAAGAGACAGTCCCTCAGAGTACAACACTCCCTTAATGCTATACTGAGCTATTGGGTTAGATTTTGTGCTTATAAAATCCCTCCAGTACAGAAGGAGGCTAATCGGCCCATCGAGCCTGCACCGATAATAATCCAATCCATGTCCTATCCCTGTAATCCCACATTTCTACTCTGCTAATTCCCCTGACGCAAAGTGGCAATTTAGCATTGCTAATCCACCTACTCTGCATATCTTTCGATTGTGGGAGGAAACCGGAGCACGCAGAGGAAATCCACTCAGACATGGGGAGAACATGCACACAGACAGTCATCTGAGGCTAGACTTGAACCCAGATCCCTGGCACTGTGAAGCAGCAGTGCTAACCACTGTGCTACCACAAGTTATGTCACAGGTGTAGGACTTGAATCTACAATCTTGGACTCAGAATTAAAAGTACTATTGTGCCAATGGCGACACCTTGGAGATTTGTGCAATATCTTTCCTAAAATGTGTCCATACCCCGTTATGCAAAGTATAATTAAACATCGTGCATTCCATGGTGCAACCTGAATGATGTTAGAAAACAAAGAACAATCTGACTCATTGTGAATAGCTGCACAGGAAATCTTTCAGCAAACATTTAAAATTCAGGAAAAAGAATTACCCAAGCAACAGGAATAATTTAATTTCTCCAATAATAACACCAATCTATTAAACATCTGAAGTATTCATTTACATAAAATGAAAGTATGCTCTCCAGCTCACCTGTCAACACTTTAATCTTTCTGTTTTCTTTTACCACTGTGTATTGTCAAAAATAGATTCTTAATCATGCATTGTTCCATATTCTCTAATCATTTATTATAAGTTTCTGTTATGTAAGATGGGTTCAGAACAAATTCACCGGATTTCTACAAGGTTAAAGAGTAAATTTTGGGGCAACGTTTGCATAAATTTGGTTTGTACTCATTTGAATACGGAAATTTGACTGATAAAATCAAGGTTTTTAAAACAACAAAGAGTAAATTAAGATCATTTATCTCCTCTGGTGGGAGGAGTTTATTTATTAGCGTCACAGGTAGGCTTACGTTAACACAGCAATGAAGTTACTATGAAAATCCCCTAGTCACCACACTCTGGCGCCTGTTCGGGTACATGGAGGGAGATTTAACATGATCAATGCACCTAACCAGCACGTTTTTTGGACTGTGGGAGGAAACCAGATCACCTGGAGGAAACCCAAGCAGACAAGGGGAGAACGTGCAGTCTCCACACAGACAGTGATCCAAGCCGGGAATCGAATCCAGGCCTCTGATACTGTGAGGCAGCAGTGCTAACCACTGTGCTGCCGTGCCACCCAGTCCAAGGGAGCATACTCTTAAAATTCCAGTGAACCGATTTAGAAATAAAATCAAGAAGCACTCCTTCATCGACTGGGTAATGGAAATCAGGAGTTCTTTCCATCAGAAAACTATGGAAACCGAATGAACTGACCACTGAGTTTTATTTTGCTAGAGCAAAGGTATGGGCAGATGGTTGGAGTAAAGATACATATTAGCCATGACCTAATTAAATGATGGAACAGGTTTGAGGGGCTGAATTACCTACTCCAGTTCCTACACATTTTTATAAGAGTTTTTCCTTCTGCCCCTTTTCCCCTTCTGCTTGCTGGAGATTATTTCATATAAATTAGGTGTGTCCAGTAGAGGGAGTTTGGTCTTGGAGATAATACTGTTACTTGAGCAGGTATGGAAGGATGAAAAGCTGCCACTGCAGAAAGAAGACATAAATACACTGATCTCTCTTCAAATAGGATTTTTCTTCAGATTTATTCAGAAGTGGTTTCATGAGCAAAACAGCTGGAACAAACAATTTGATTTGGAGATAAGCCATTGTGTTTGAATGAGAGGAAACACATTTTCTTTGCAAACTGCTTTAAATACACGTAAAATTATATGGAATTCCAGGACAGAAACAGACCATTCATCCCAGTTGGCCTGTGCTGGTGCTTATGCTTCACCTGTACCATGTCCACCTGATTCATCTAAACTTATCCTTGCACCCTTCCGTCCCATTTTTTCACACACATATTTAACTTCTCCTTAAATATGTCTGTGTTATTCACCTCAGCTGTCCCATGTGGTACCAAATTCCACAATCTAAATATTGTTGGGGTTTCAGAAGGTTTTCTCCTGAATTCATTACTGGATTTATCAGTGACTCTCATATTCAGTGCTCCCACTTTTGGATTCCCCCACAAATGGCAACATCTGAGAGTCTTCAGCTGCAATGGACTCAACATTGTGAAACTTTCCTAATATTCTTGCACATCTTCAGTTGGACTCTTAGATCCTGCCTCTTCCACCAAACATTTGGTCACTGTCCTAATAGCTCCATCTTTGACTTGTTTAGAATTTTTGTCTGATGATCGTCCCACCTTATCTTACAGATGTTTTATAATTTCAAGTTATTCTCATTGATAATGCAAAAGCTGAAGTGACCGAAGAATTTTAAGCAGTATTTGACTGGATTTAATCTGACTGACTCTGAGTGGAAAAGCCTTTGTTCCTGTTATGTGCTGTATCATTCTCATATACACAATGGAAGCGAGAACTTTGTTTTCCGACTGCCGCGAGATATTGGACCTAAGTTGTCATTTATACCAATGGCCAATTTTGGTTCAAAATTGCCCGTACGACGTGTAGCATTGCTAATTTCCTTGCTACTACCTAGGATCATGCCTATTCCTGGAATTCTGCCGGTGGGATATACCGATTCGCTGTGTTAACATGTTAATTGCCAGTCTAACATCCTGTTCCAATGATCGTAGAAGCTGCCATGCCACCAGTGATGTAGATAACTGCTGAAAGCCCTGAGTGCCTTGGAGATCTCAGCAAAACTGTAGGTTAAGATTTATTAGTGCTTACATTACATTCTATTAGTACATTAACACTACAATGAAGTTACTGTGAAAATCCCCTAGTCACCACACTCCAGTGTCTGTTCAGCACACTGAGGGAAAATTGAGCATGGCCAATGTACCTAACCAGCATGCCTTTCGAACTGAGAGAGGAAACCAGAGCACTCAAAGGAATCCCATGCGGAGAACATGCAACTTTGCACAGATCGTGATCCAAGCTGGGAATCGAACCCGGGTCCCCAGCACTGTAGGGCAGTAGTGCTTCTATCTTATCTATTCCCTTCAAACAGCATCATACAACATACTTTCAATCATTTGTGGCATACGAAAACATGGCCGAGCCTCATTAGCAGTAATGAGGTGGCAGTTTCTGTTTACCCACTGCTGGGGTTTTTTATAGGTTCATTGTTAAGCATTGATTGCTTTGATTAGTCAATTATTTCTTCATCATTGTATCATGTGCGGATCAAGATGGCAAAAAGCAATCTCGGGGCACCTTGATCTTTGGGTTGAATTCTCCCATTTTGAAGCTAAGTGCCCATGCTGGCGGGAAAACTGGAGTATTTCCCATTGGCGTTGACTGCGTCAATCGGACGGAATTCACCCACCTGAAAGATGCAGATGAACTCATTTTGAGCAAGCCGCTGGTCAGACTCACTGCCCCAAGACTGAGCTGACTTCTTTGGCAGGCTCCCTGATTTCTATGCTCAGAGACAGGCCCCCTTCCCGCCAAAAAATGAAATGATCACCTCCGCCCGCCACTGACCAAGGGAACACTACCAACTCCTTACCAAAATGGGCCTTCCACCCCCACCCACCATTCAAATCATGGGTCATCCACCCCTCACACCATATGGGCATGACAGTGACCTGACCCAAATCCACCTTCAGCCCCTTTTCCTGCTCAGCACCCTCCACTTAGCCTGCTCGCAGCAGAGGGTAATTGGCTACTGGACCTAACTCCGAGCCCCCTCAGGTGTAGGGGGAGGTGCATTGTTGGCACTGCCAAGGCATGTGGCTTGAAGGGGAGGTGAATGTGGAGGGTGGGTTTGAGGGGGAAGGAAGGCTGAAGGGAGGCTTGGGTCAGGTCACCCTCGTGCCTGTGTAGTTTGTGTGCAGGAGGGGGGAATTCATGATTTAAGTGCGGGTGGGGGAGGGGGGGAAGCACCCATCTTTTCTGAGGGGTGCTGGTGCTCTTCTGTACCCTTGTGGGAACCCACCATGTCCCTGCTTGTCAGGAGCAATTGAAAAGCCCACCTGGTTGCAGGGGAGAGTTTTTGAAACATAGAAATATAAACATAGGAACAGGAGGAGGCCATTTACCCCTTCGAGTCTGCTCTGCCATTCATTACGATCATAGCTGATCATCCAACTCAATAGCTTAATCCCACTTTCTCCCCACAACCTTTGATCCCATTCACCTCAAGTGCTATGTCCAGCCACCTCTTAAATACATTCAATGCTTTGGCATCAACTACTTCCTGTGGTAATGAATTCTACAGACTCACTCTTTGGATAAAGAAATGTCTCCTTGTCTCCATCCTAAATGGTCTACCCTGAATCCTCACTCTGTGACCCCTGGTTCTGGACTCCCCCACCATCAGAAATATCCTCCCTGCATCTACGCTGTCTAGTCCTGTTAGAATTTTATAAGTCTCTGTGAGATCACCCCTCATTTGTGTGAACTCCAGTGAAAGCAATCCTAACCTCGTACATCAGTCCTGCCATCCCCGGAATCAGCTTGGTAAACTTTTGCCGCACTCCCTTGAGAGCAAGAACGTCCTTCCTCAGAAAGGGAGGGTCTTCGATGGGCACAGAGAGTTCAAGACGAGGGCAGTTTCTGATCCAGTCTCCAAGTTTTTAGGTTTTACCTGGCAGCCTAATGTGGGTCTTCCATACTGTGGGTAAAATCCCAGTGGCAGTGGGAAGAACCCCTCAAGTGACCATTCAGGGCACCAATGGCTCACAGTTGAGTGGGCACCCATCAATGTGTCCCCTGCTGTGGGTGAAATACCCAGAAATAGTTGCACTTGGATAGGTGACTGGCACAGTGTTCAATCTTATGCCCCTCCCCACCTGCCATCTCAACTCTGCAGATGTTGCCAGACCGTTTAGTATTTCCAGGACTTTCTGTTTTTACGCTCTAGTGGTCATCATTTTACCTGCCTCATAGAGGAAAATCATTTTTTTCTGATCTCAACTCAATCTTTTTTCCCTCATCCAGTCTATTCTCAGCTACATCTATGATTCTTCTGACATTTTTCTACACTTTAAATGTCCCCAGTTACCAGCCCCTTACTGGTTCCTTTCACTAAAGGCACCCAGCCCCTCTATACCTCCATTACCTACCTGGACAGATTGAGAGTCCTCCTCTTCTTCCTTACATGGACCATCTGCCATTCCTCTACGCAACCTGATTGAATGTTTTACTTCAAAAACTTCTTTAAGTCCATTCACTTCCCCCAAATAAAAAGTGTTGCTGTAGGAAGCTATACAGCTCCTAGCTATGTCTATTTTTCCTGTGAAAAATGTGGAACATTCTTCTTTCTAGTCAGACTCATGTCCCCCCTTTCACCTCTTTCTCCAGTATGTTGATGACTGTATCAGTGTGTTTACTGCTCTCATCTCAATCTGGGAAATGTCATCAACTTTATTTCTGGATGCTTCACTCTTTGTTGATCCAGCAGCAGGAGCTCTTCAGTTATAGACAATAAAATCAAACAAACTTATTCCAAATTATAAATCAAAGAACAAGGTTTAATGAAGAAACACCATTACTCCAACACTTGCAGCCTCCACCCTGGGCCATTCCAAGCTCTCCACAATCCCCAACAGCTTTCTACTTATGATGAGTCAGCTGGTCAGCTGATCACCACATCATTCTGTCATTGGCTACATAATCTACTGGGTCAGCTGACTCTTACAGCTTGTTACCATAGGTCAAACTATAACAGATCCAATGTTATCATTGGTTACGTTTTAACATTCTTCACATGAATCTTTTTTTCTTTGACTTCTCTATGTCCATTTCTGAATGTAGGCCATTGACCAACATCCAGCATAAATCCACTGATTCCCAGCCACTTCGACTATACTTCAATTCTCCCAGTTTCTCCATCTCTGTGTCATCTGTTCTAATAATGCCACCATCCAATATGTCTTTCCTCAACTGAGAATATTTATACACCATCTGTGGCAGGGCCTTCACACATGTCCACTCCATTTCTGGGCCTCTGCTCTCACCCATTCTGTGCCCTCCCAAAACTATTACTGGATTACTCTAGATCTTACTCCACCAGCCTCTGCATTCAACAGATCATCCTTCATCATTTTGCAGCATGCTCCAAAGTGGTTAGCACCGCTGCCTCACGACGCCAGGAACTCGGGTTTGATTCCTGGCTTGGGTCACTGGGTGGAGTTTGCATGTTCTCCCCCTGTCTGCATGGGTTTCCTCTGGATGCTCCAGTTTCCTCCCACAGTCCTAGAGATGTGCTGGTTAGGTGCATTGGCCATGCTAAGTTCTCCCTCAGTGTATTCAAGCAGGCGCTGGAGTGTAGTGACCAGGGGATTTTCACAGTAACTTCATTTCAGTGTTAATGTAAACCTACGTGTGACACTAATAAATAAATTTAGGAACACTTCAAGCATGGTGTCACCATCAACACACCCTCTCCTCCTTCCTTTCAGAATTCCTTTGGGATAATTCCCTCTGCAGCTTCTTGTCTATTCCCCAATCTCCTGACATCCCTTTTCCTTCCCGCGTCACTGTCCTATGCAAATACAAGAAGTGTAACATCTGTCCTTTTATCCTCTGCCTTCTCCCTGTCCGAGGCCCCAGACACTCCTTTCTGGCGAACCAGGCATTTATTTAAACTTCTTTCACTTTACTTACTGTATATGCTGCTCACGAGGCAACTTCCGTCACATTGGAGAGACCAAATGCTGATTGAGTGACTGCTTTGTGGAACATTTCCATTCAGTTGGCAAGAAAATTCCCAGCTTCCATCTCCTTGTCATTTTAATTCTTTATCAGCCTCAACAGATCATCCTTCATCACTCTCTCTGACCTCTATGCTGTTGAAGCTCTATGTAAGATGGTGGAACAACCTCTTACCTTTTGCTCAGACATGTTACAGATTTCTTGACTATACATTGAGCTCAATAATTTCAGATCTTATCCACTGCCTCCATTTTGTCAGATAGCATTTTGGTGAGAATTTTACTCCATCCATTTGCACCAACATTTTCTACTTGTTCCATAACTATCTCCTTTTGCTTTGCAGCGTCATCCATTTTGTAATCTAATCCCTGCTGCCTTCCACCCGATTATATGCCTTCTCTTTCATTCTTTCTTCCACTCCCATTTTTTTGCCTCTAGGTATCAGCCTAAACACTGTTGCATTTCTAACTTTTCCCCATTTTGGCAGAAGATCATTGACCTGAAACATTGAATTGAATTTTGCCTGCTCCAAGAAATTTCCTAAATTGGGTCTCATGGCTTCTAGGTGGGAGACTGGAAACAGATATGGATTGTATCCCTCACAATTAATGGCCATTGAGTGTGGAAGCCGGCCAACAACAGGTGGCCAAGTAGTGAAAGTCCCAACTGCTGAAACACAGATGCCATATTGAAAGGAACGGACATGCTCGTTGCAAAGGCATCATACAGAAAGACGCCTGGAAAATAGAGTAAAGTCAAGGAATGGCTGCAGGAAGAGCAGCTCCCAGGTTTAGTGTTGCCCTCCTGTGGTACCCCTCCAGATGGTAAAAGCATAGCAGGAGGAACTTTTATGCGATGGGAGAAGGAGGATAGTATGTTTCACTAAAACGGCATCACTTGATATTCTAGATGAAGTTGGCTGTGGCAAGATGGTCACTCAGATATTATCTAATGGGGTGGCAGGGGGTTTCTCCATGAAGGCTTTTGCCTAGTCTGTGGAAGCCTTCTTGGCCACACCTATACAGCTGATTACCCCTTGCACCTGGGGGAATCCAGGAATGTCTCCATATTCGACCTCCTTCTCATACTGACTGGCCCGGTCTGTGATCAACTTGATGCTGTGATGTGTCTCTGATTGGGAGACTCCACAGATGATTCTGAGGGGAAAGAGTTGAAGACTATGGTTTCTCTCACTATTACCAGTGATGAATGGCCAACAGATCCAACACTTCTCGTGCAGAGCTCTGACACTACCTGCCTAAACAGTTCAGTGTTCACAGACATGGATGCTTTGTCATGTCTATGTAGCGGAATTGTTGTTGGTGGGTCCTGTCAGCAGAATAGCAATTTCTGAGCCTTGTAGCCACCCTACCCTCCTCCTCCATGTCCTCTTTCACCCTCATAGGCCTGCTGTTTCCCTTGGTTTTACACTCCCTGTGGCGGCACACGTAGTCTAACTACCTCAACTTCCTCCTCAGTGGTGGAGTCAAAGTCTGAGTGCCTGAGACTTATTGCTGACTGCTGTACAGGAGCCAGATAGACTCTCAATCCCTTCACTTGACAGGTAGCAGAGAGACTATTCCCACAATCTCCCTCTGATGGGTTCACCACCCACTTGGCAGTATTTCCAGTTTCTCTCTCCTATGTTCTTTCACGTTTTGAAATACTGTTGCTCTCAATGCCTTCTGCCTTCAGGCACCATTCACCAGAACAAGTAGCCAGCACTGGGAACACACTGGGGTTGGTTCTGACATATTCCTTGTCATTTACCAGCCAGCTTGCGTCTGTTCCCGTCACCCCGGGCTGTTACAGTTCGGCCAGGGGGCTGTTTCTTTCTCCACAGCTGTGACCTGACCTGAGTATTTCCAGCTTTTTACATTTTATTCCACTGAACTTCTGATAATGTATTAGTTGGCAGAAAATCAGCCCACTTGTCTATCTGCAGAAAGGTGACTTTGAATCCTTTTCTCCAGACACTGCAATCATATAAGCTGACTGCAGAGTATCATCTGGAAAAGAAAATCTAACAGATTACATATCACGATACCCAAAGCCAGACTCCATTGGGAGCGGAACTTCAAAATTGGCTAAAGAATGTATCCACAGCTTGCCTGCGTGACTTCAGAAGTGCTCCCACTTGATGATAAAAAAGGAAGATAATGATATTGTAAACCCTGTTACAGTATCACCGTGGAAGTAAATGTACAAAACACTCACAAAACACTGTGAAACAAAAGAGAAAAAAAATTGGGAAATGATGATAGTACCATTCTCAAAGGAGATCGAGTTGTTATTCCTGAAAAGTCTTGTGCGATCTGGTCACCAAGTAGTTGTTAAAGATGAAGTCATTACAACATGAATAAATATGATTTTCTCTTTGGAATTGTGACATTCTGTAGGGCAGCCCAAAATAAAGAACAAGCAAGCTGTCCTCGTGGTACCTGAGCATTCAGAGTAGTGTGGGCCCTTTCCACTTACTTTGGTGCTCAGTTAGAGATGCATGGGGTAACGAAGGCATGTCAGTATGAACTTGTTAAAGACAAATTATCTGGAAAAATTTAAGGCGAATGATTGCACATGATTCTTTTTTTGTGGAATGTGAGCAGGGCTGGCAGGGTCAGCATTTGTTGCTCATCCCTGATTTCCCTTGAGAAGGTGGTGGTGAGCTGCTTTCGTGAACTGCGGCAGTTCATCTGTTGTGGGTACACTCACATTGCGTTCCAAAAGGAGCTGCAGGATTTTGATCCAGTAACAGTGAAGGAACAGCAATATATTTCTAAGCCAGGATGGTGCGCGGTTTGGAGGAGAGCTTGCAGCTGGTGGTTTTCTCAGGCATCTATCACCCCTATCCTTCTAGGTGGTTGAAGTCATGGAAGATGCTGTGAAAAGAATCTAGATGAATTGCTTCAGTGTACCTTATATATTGCACTCACTACTGCCGCTGTGATAGTGAGAGTGAATGCTTAAGGTGATGGATGGGATACTGATTACGTCTGTTATTTTGTCCTGGATTGGTGTTGAGCTTCACGCTGGCAAGTGAAGAGTATTCCATCCAAACCTAACTTCTGCCTTGTGGATGGAGCTGAACACTGTGCAATAATCAGTGAACATCTCCACTTCTGACCTCATGATGGCGGGACGGTCATTGATGAGGGAGCCGAAAGTGTTTGGACCTTGGACACTGCCTGGAAGATCTCCATTCACCTGAGGAAGGAGCAGTGCTCTGAAAGCTTGTGATTCCAGATAAACCTGTTGGACTTTAACCTGATGCTGTGAGAACTTCTTACTGTGCCCACCCCAGTCCAACGCCATGTCCACATCGGCAGAACTCCTTCAGTGATGTCCTGGAACTGAGATAATTGGCCTCCAACAACTTCAACCATTTTCCTTTGTGCTGGAAATGACTCCAGCCAGCGGAGATCTTTCCTCCTGACACCCTGCTAGGATTCCTCACACTCTGTCTAACGCTGCCTTGATGTCAAGGACAGTCATTCTTACATTAGTCCTTGGGTTCACCTCTTCTGTCCAAGATTTGACCAAGGCTAAAATGAAGTCAGGAGCCATGTGGCCTGAGTGCAAATTAATCTAAGCCCTGGTGGGCAGTCTGTGACTGTAGAAGTGCCGCTTGATAGCATTGCCTACGATACCGTTCAACACTTAGCTGATAACTGAGAGTAGATTGATGGGGTAGAAATTGATTGAATTGGATTTGCTCTGCAATTGATGGACAGAGAAAAAATGTCTGCATAATGTTCCACCTTGTCAGCTAAATGCTAGTGTTGTAACTGTACAGGAATGGTTTGGCTAGGGATGTGTCTAGTTTTGGAGATCGAGGCATTATGCTGGGATGTTATCAGGGCCCATCACCTTTGCAATATCCAGTACCACTTTGTATTTCTGGCTGAAGATGGCTTTCTGTATTTCAGCCTAGTCCTTTACATTGAGCTCCCCCGAACTTGAGGATGAGTGCTTATGGAATTCCCCTTCTGATTAGTTGTTTAATCATCCACCATATTCACGACTGGACATGAATGAACTGCAAAGCTTTGATTTGGTCTAGAGGGATTGCTTAGTTCTGAATAATGCATGTTGCTTCCACTATTTGGCATACATGTAATCCTGTGTTGTATTTTTAAACTCATTTTTACATACGTCTGGTGCAGCTCCTGGTATGTCTTCCTGTACTCTTCATTGAAGCAGGGTTGATCCTCTAGTTTGGTGGTCGAGTGAGGGGTTTGCCAGGCCATGAGGTGACAGATTGTGGTCAAATACAATTCTGCTGCTGCTGATGGCCCTCACTGCCTCACGGCTGACTCGTTTTGAGCTGCTATTTCTCTTCAGGATCTATCCCTTTTCGTACGTTGGTAGTGTCACACAAATGAAGGATCACATCTTCAATGTGAATGCATTAGCTATGACATTTCAGAAGGTAGTTGATAAGATCTCACACACCAAACTCCATATACAATTCAGGAAGATTGCATCAGAGGAGAATCATGGATAGAAAGTTGGTTAATGGACAACAGTGAAAAAGCTTGGATACTTGGCCTGTTTTCACTATTGTAAGGAATACAAACAAGAAATGTCTTGGGAATTTTTTAAAATCCTGGGAGGTTTTTATAGGATAATTAGAGAACACTATTTCCTCCGATTAGGGTCAGTGAGGAGGGGGAATCAATTTAAAATAGTCACTCAGAGAGTGAGAGAGGTTGGGAGATATGTTACACAGATGGAATGCTTTATCACAGGAAATAGTTGTGACAGAGATAATTGTATTCTCTGAAAGCAAGCTAAATATTTGAAGCAGAGAATGATGCAGGACATTTGGGAAAGTGTAGGGCAACGAGATTAATTCTGAGTTACTGTAGTTCAGTGCCAGCACAGGCATGGTGGGCTGAATGGCCTCCTTTTGTACTATAAATTTCTATGGTTCCACTTACCCATTCATCAAAATTGGTTTATCCAAGATTTCCAGATGCTGAAATTCTGATATTGGCATCAGCTCAAAACCCACAGTATAACATCTGGACAAGATTTTCATAGTTCATCAAAGTTTAGAAGTTGACAAGAGGAATTTTATTTCAGATTAAACTTTGCAGAATTCTAGCATACATTAAAAATCCAAGGAGTAATTTTTCATTGGCTCTGCTGGAATTTTGTCACAGTCTCATGTCGGAGAGTTGTGATGATATTGTAATGCTATTCTCTGACTTATGTGCCGATAGTGTTTGTTTAGTACTCTCACAGGCTATGGCACTGATGGGTAGGGTGACAGGGTGGGGGAGATGGGACGAGGCTCCATTGGTCTTCCTTGAATAATCTGTTACATCTACCTGAGAGAGCTGAAAGACTCCAGCTCTGACACTACTGCTCCCCCTCAGTACTGCACAAACTCATAGAATCATAGAATCCCTGCAAGTTTATTTATTATTGTCACAAATAGGCTTACATTAACATTGCAATGAAGTTACTGTGAAAATTCCCCAGTCGCCATGGGGACTGCATCAGTTTGGGTACACTGAGGAAGAAATTAGCATGGCCAATGCATCTAACCAGCACATCTTTTGAACTGTGGGAGTGGAGAAGGTCATTTAGCCCATCAGGTCTGCACTGACTCTCTGACACTCTATCCCTGAAACTCCACATATTTACCCCACTAATCCCCTAATCCACATATCTTGGCATATTCCTTGGCCGGGTCAGCTCTCGTTCGATCAGGAGTACAGGAGGACATGCCAAAAGCAGCACTAAGCATTTGTAAAAATGAGGTGCCAACCTGGGAAAGCTACAACAAGGACCACATGTACACTAGACAATAGAAACAGCCACAAGCAGCCACTCAGATTAAACACTGCAGTCTCACCACATCAGGCCATGAATGGTGGTGGATGATTAAGAACTACTGGAGCACCACATCATAATGTCCTCAGTCCAAAAGGGAAAATGCTGGAAAATCTCAGCAGGTTTGGCAGCATCTGTAAGGAGAGAAAAGAGCTGACATTTTGAGTCCAGATGACCCTTTCTCAAAGCTAAAAGGCATAACAAGTGGGAGATATTTATACGGTCGGGTGAGGGAATGAAAGATGAGTCATAGCCACAAAAAACAAGGGAAAAGGATGCTAATGGCAGTCCATAGGAAAATAGAAGGTGTGAATCCAAAGATGTGAGGGTTAGGTGGATTGGCCATGTTAAATTGCCCGTTAGTGTCAGGGGGACTATCTAAGTTACCTGCATGGGTTTATGGGGATAAGGCCTGAGTGGGATTGTGGTCAGTGTCGATTTGGTGGCTGAATGGCCTCCTTCTGCACTGTAGGATTCTGTGATTCTATGAATGGCCAAATGGCACAGAGAGTAAAGTGTGACAGATGAAGATGTGGGGGGAGGGAGGAGATGGGTGGGAGAGAGGTAAAATAGAGAAAAGGGGGAAAGGAGGAGCAAAGGGGGAAAAAATGCAAGAAAACAGTGGATAAAATAGGGTAAGGAGTGGGAAAGGGGAGAAAGAAAAATAAAGAAAGGCAATAAAGAACTAAAAGACAGAGAACACAAAATGTTAGCTCCTTTCTCTCCTTACAGGTGCTGCCAGACTTGAGATTTTCAAGCATTTTCTCTTTTGGTTTCAGATTCCAACATCCACATTAATTTGCTTTTATGTAATGTCCTCAGTATTGGGTGAGCTAAGCACATCAATAGAGAAGGCAAGGTTAAAACACTCAAAAACATCTTCAAACAGACTGCCAAACAGATGATCCAGCTCAGCCTCCTCCTGCAAGTCCCAGTTTTCAGACAAATGGATCAACACTGTTTGAAATCAAGGAATAGTTGAAGACACGTCCCAGGATTTTCTGGCCCTCCCTGCGGTGAGTTTTCTGGTGGTGGAGGCCAGCAGACTGGAAGATTCAATTGGCAGGAAGTACTGGAAAATCTCCTTCACTGCATACAGTAAAGGTTATGGAATCTGACCAAGTACTACACAGTCCTGAAGACTTGTCTATAGAATGAGCGACCTCAAGAGTCTGGTTCTTTCAGCTACAACACAGATCGCAACCTGACAATTTGGAAAGTTGCCAAATATATTTTGTCAACAAAAAGCAGGACAAATCCCATCAGGCCAGCTGCCACCAAATCAGTCTACTCCTCATCATCAGCAAGTGCTGGAAAGTGTCACCAACAGTGCTATCAAGCAGCACTTACTCAGCAATAACCTACTCACCAATGCTCAGCTTGGATTCTCGATGCGGGTATGCCGGCGTTGGACTGGCGTAAACACAGTAAAAAGTCTGACAACACCAGGTTTTAGTCCAACCTATTTATTTGATAATATACTCGCAAGCTTTCGAGGGGTTACCCTCTTCGTCAGGTGAATGGAGAGTTCTGGCCTCAGACAGAGCATATAAAGCACAGACAGTTTAGAGATTACTGATTAAAATGCGAATCCCCACACCCAACCTGCTGTTCAAGACCTGAAGTGGCTGATAATGTGAGTGGTAGGAGCACTGATCACAGTTTAAAGAGATGTGTATTGTCTCCAGACAGTACAGTAAGTGAGGTTTTGCAAACCCAGGCAAGTCACGGGGGTTACAGATAGTGCGACATGAACCCAAGATCCCTGTTGAGACCGTCCTCATGTATGCGGAACTTGGCTATCAGTCTCTGCTCAGCGACTCTGCGCTGTCGTGTGTTGTGAAGGCCGCCTTGGAGAATGCTTACCCGAAGGTCAGAGGCTGAATGCCCGTGACCACTGAAGTGGTCACGGGCATTCAGCCTCTGACCTTCGGGTAAGCATTCTCCAAGGCGGCCTTCACAACACACGACAGCGCAGAGTCGCTGAGCAGAGACTGATAGCCAAGTTCCGCACACATGAGGACGGTCTCAACAGGGATCTTGGGTTCATGTCGCACTATCTGTAACCCCCGTGACTTGCCTGGGTTTGCAAAACCTCACTTACTGTACTGTCTGGAGACAATACACATCTCTTTAAACTGTGATCAGTGCTCCTACCACTCACATTATCAGCCACTTCAGGTCTTGAACAGCAGGTTGGGTGTGGGGATTCGCATTTTAATCAGTAATCTCTAAACTGTCTGTGCTTTATATGCTCTGTCTGAGGCCAGAACTCTCCATTCACCTGACGAAGAGGGTAACCCCTCGAAAGCTTGCGAGTATATTATCAAATAAATAGGTTGGACTAAAACCTGGTGTTGTCAGACTTTTTACTCAGCTTGGATTCTGCCAGGGCTGCTCAGTTCCTAACCTCATTACAGCCTTGGCCAAAACACACACCAAAGAGCTGAATTGCAGAGAGGAGGTGAGTGGGACTGCCCTTGACATCACGGCAGCATTTGACTGAAGGTGGTATCAAAGAGTCCTCAGAAAATTGAAGTCATCTTCAATGAGGTATCTAAATTGATACAAAATTGGCTTCTTAACAGAAGCTAGAGGGTGGTTGTAGAGGGTTGTTTTACAAATTGGAGGCCTGTGACCAATGGTGTGCCTCACCATTGGGATCAGTGCTACTGTTATTTGTCATTTACATTAATGATTTAAATAAACATAGGAGGCATGGTTAGTAAGTTTGCAGATGACACCAAGATTGGTAGCATAGTGGACAGTGAAGAAAGTTATCTCCAATTGCAACAAGATCTTGATTAATTGGGCCAGTGGGCTGACGAATGGCAGATGGAGTTTAATTTAGAGAAGTGCGAAGTGATGCATTTTGGTAGATTGGCCAGGGCAGGATTTATTCAGTTAATGGTAGGGTGTTGGGGAGAGTTACAGAACAAAGAGATCTAGGGATACATGTTCATAGATCCATGAAAGTGGAGTCACAGATGGGCAGAGTGGTGAAGAAGGCATTTGGCATTCTTGGTTTCATTGGTCAGAATATTGAATACAGGAGTTGGGAGGTCTTATTAAAGTTGTATAAGGCATTGGTAAGGCCACACTTGGAATACTATGTGCAGTTCTGGTCACCCTATTATAGAAAGGATATTATTAAACTAGAAAGAGTGCAGAAAACGTTTACTGCAATGCTACCGGGACTGGATGGTTTGACTTATAAGGGGAAGCTGGATAGAATGGGACTTTTTTCTCTGGAGTGTAGGAGGCTGAGGGGTGACCTTATAGAGGTCTATAAAATAATGAGGGCATGGATAAGGTAAATAGTCAATATCTTTTCCCAAAGGTAGGGGAGTCTAAAACTAGAGGGCATAGGTTTAAGGTAAGAGGAGAGAGATACAAAAGTGTCCAGAGGGGCAATTTTTTCACACAGAGGGTGGTGAGTGTCTGGAACAAGCTGCCAGAGGTAGTGATAGAGGTGGGTACAAATTTGTCTTTAAAAAGCATTTAGATAGCTACATGGATAAACTGGGTATAGAGGGATATGAGCCTAATGCAGGCAACTGGGATTAGCTTACGGATTTAAATAAAAGGGTGGCATGGACAGGTTGGGCCGAAGGGGCTGTTTCCAAGCTGTAACCTAAATGACTCTATGACTCATGGAAATTCAGAGGAAACTGTCCATTGGCTGTCTAGCACAAAGGAAGATTGTTGTGCTTTCTGGAAACTAATCATCTCAGTGTTGGGACATGGTTGCAAGAGGTCCTGAGAGATAATGTCCTCAGCCTGACCATCTTCAGCTGCTTCATAAATACCCTTCCCTCCCTCATAAGGTCCTGTGGATGATTGTACATCTTTCAGTGCCATTCATGGCTCCTCAGATGTTGAAGCAGTCAATGTCCATATGCAGTAAAACCTGGGCAACATCGAGGCTTGGGCTGGCAAGTAACATTCATGCCACATTAATGTCAGACAATGACTAACTCCAACAAGAGAGAATCTAATAATCACCCTCACATTCAAGATTTAACAGTGCTGAATTTAACATTATCTACATCTTGGAGGTTAGTATCAACTGCACTGTGGAAAATAAATGCTGTGTAACTCTGCGTATAGCAACCCACCTACGTACTCTCCAAAGCTAGTCCACCACTTTGAAGAGTGGGCTTTAATGCTGTCCACTTGCCTGGGTGACTGCAGCTGCCTCAATACTCAAGAAACTCGATACAATCCAGGACAAAGTAGTCTGCTTGACTGGCATCCATCCACCACTTGAAACATTCACACTGTGCACCACCAATGCACAATGGCAGAAGGGTCTACCAGGTAGAAGATTTACTGCAGCAACTTGCCTAGCCTCCATTGGCAGCACCTTCCAAACACGCAACCTCGAAGTTCAAGGACAGTAAAAGTATCGGAACACCACCACCTGCAAATTCCTTCCCAAGCCATGTCCTGTGTTGGGGCTATTTGGCTGTGGTTTCAATGTCTCTGTGTCAAAAACCTGGAGCTCCCACCCTAACAGCACTGTGGATGTACCTACACCGCATGGGCTGCAGCAGTTCACGCAGGCAGTTTCTACCACTCACTATCACTTTCTCAAAGACAAATAGGGATGAGCAACAAGTGCTGTCCTAGCCAGTGCTGACCACATCCCAAAAAAGAACTTTGCAACAATTAAAATTTTAGACCATGCAAAAGAAGGAAACACTAGGACAGATAGGACTTCAGAATGTCTTGGTGTTGAAAGGAAGGATAAAAATTCCAATAATTCTGGTCCAGCCATTTGAAGGAATGGCTTCCATTTACACCGAATTACACTAAATATGCAGTAAAGAAACAAACCGTTTGACCAAATAGTCTATGCAGTTCCTTATACTCCACACAAGCTTCCTCACATTCATAGAATCATAGAATCCTACAGTGCAGAAGGAGGCCAGTCAGCCCATCAAGTCTGCACCAACCACAGTCCCACCCAGGCCCCATCCCTATAACCCGAGCTAGTCCCCCTGACACTACGTAGAAATTTAGCGCAGCAATCCACCTAACACACACATCTTTGGACTATGGGATGAAACTGGAGCACCTGGAGAAAAACCCATACAGACACAGGGAGAATGTGCAAACTCCACACAGACAGTGACCCAAACCTGGAATCAAACACGGGTCCTGGCACTGTGAGGCAGCAATGCTAACCACTGTGCCACCGTGCCACCAGGACAGTTCAGCCTTTCAGCATGTCGTTCTCTTCCCTTATCTCTTACTCACCCGTGTCCCTTTTGAAAGCATTGAAATTATTTGTCTCAACCATTCTTTTGATAGTTTCTCCTTCTTTCTCTGCCAGATTTATTAATAATATGTGGCCCTAGCCTTGACTTCAACCCATGAAGCATTGCTTCCACATCTGTTCAATGTATTCATGATATTAAAAACTTCTATAATTTTTCCTCCATGCCTTTGCTTTTCAAAAGAAAAATAAAACCAAAATTGATCAATCTCTCATGTCTGGTACCTTTCCATTGGATTCTATGTCTGATTTATCATAAGGAGCACAGAAGTGTGCTCAGTGCCATAGGTAAAGTATTGTATAAGTTTAGCAAAGCTTTGTTACTTATAAATTCTATATCGTGGAAGTAAATGCTAACATCTTGTTCGCAATCTAATTGCTTTGCTGAATTATGATGCTACTTTTAGTGATTTGTTTACCTGTATCTGTTGACCCCTTTCCTATTCAATCCCGTTCTGTTTATTTTCTAAGGTGTCAATGATGTTTCTGCTTTTTTTCTGCCAAAGTGCAATACCTCACACAATTTTGAAATTTATTTTGCTCTTAGCTGCCCATTCTGTAAGTTTTCTAATATCTTTCTGTATGATCATAGCATCATAGTAAAGCTACAGCACAAACAGGCCCTTTGGCCCACAAGTCGTGCCGATCATATCTCTACCTACTAGGCTTACCTATAACCCTCAATCCTATTAAGTCCCATGTATTCATCCAGAAGTCTTTTAAAAGACTCTATAGAATTTGCCTCCACCATCACTGACGGCAGCCGATTCCACTCACCCACTACCCTCTGAGTGAAAGACTTACCCCTGACATCTCCTCTGTACCTACTCCCCAGCACCTTAAACCTGTGTCCTCTTTGGCAGCCATTTTGGCATTGTGAAAAAGCCTCTGAGAATTCACCTGATCAATATCTCTCAACATCTTATACACCTCTATGAGGTCCCCTCCCATTCTTCATCTCTCCAAGGAGAAAAGATCAAGCTCTCAACCTACCCTCATAAGGCATGCCACCCAATCCAGGTAACATGCTTGTAAATTTCCTCTGCACCCTTTCAATGGCTTCTACATCCTTTCTGTAATGAGGCAACCAGAACTGAGCACAGTACTCCAAGTGGGGTCTGACCAGGGTCTTATACAGCTGCAGCATTATCTCCCGACTCCTAAACTCAATTCCTCGATTGATGAAGGCCAGTACACCATACGCCTTCTTAACCACACCCTCTACCTGCGAGGCCGATTTGAGAGTCCTATAACCCAGACCCCAAGTCTCCCACACTGCTAAGAGTCTTACCCTTAATATTATATTCCTTCATCCCATTGGACCTGCCAAATATATTAATATTCATTGATATATTTTCATGACATTGATTTAAGTGTACTGGACACAAAATTAAATTTTGCACATGACAAAATACTTGAGAGTATTGTGTACTTTAACAAGAAAAGTGATGATCCGCAAGAGGCAAACATGTGGAAGATGAAATTTAATGTGGAGAAATGTGAAGTGATATATTTTGTTAGGAATAATGAGGAGGGGTGATACAGGGTACAATTCCAAAATGGGGCATCCTGAGGATATATGTGCACAAGTTATTGAAGGTGGCAGAGCAGGTTAAAAAAGTGTTACACGACGTACTGGATCCTGGGACTTTATAAATAGAAGCATGGAGTACAATACCAGGGATGTTGTGATGGATATTTATAAAACACAGTGTCGGCCTCAACTGTATTGTGTCCAATACTGGACGCCAAATTAGGAAGAGCTCTGGAGGGATAAAAAATATCTATGAGAATGGTTCCGGAGATGAGGGGCTTCAGTTACAGCAATAGAGTTTGTTAAACTGACGTTGCTGTACTTAAAGAGAAGATGAAGGGAGATTTGCTAGAGATGTTCAAAGCCATAAAAGGCTCAGGCGGACAGAGACAAACTATTCTTCTTGGTGGAGGAATTGACATCCAGAGGACTCAGATTTAAAGTGATTGGTATTTGATTCAAATGCCAATATGAGGAAAAGAAATTACACGTGGTGAGCAGTTAGGATTTGGAATGCATTGCCCAAAAGAATGGGAGAGGGAGATTTATTTGTGGTTTTCAAAAGGGGATTGGTTAAGAACCTGAAGAGAAAAAAAATGCAAGGTTACAGGAAAATGACACAGAATGGGATTAACTGAATTCTCTTTCAGAGAATCAACGGGATTTCAATGGGCCAAACGGCCTTCTTCCATTCTGCAACCATTCTATAATTCTGTGACTACATTGCATTTCTCCTCAGTATCATCTATACCCACCAGTTTGCATCACCTACAAATTATGATATGATGGGGCATCGTAGGTGGGAACTGGAGAATCAACATTCTTGGGAGATTGTGTAAGCTTGGAGGAAATTACAGAGAGGGGCCAGGCTGAGATTGGGTTTAAACAAAAGGGTGGGAATTTTAAAAAATATAGAAATCCTTGAAAGCACACCTTCTAAAAGCATTTCTTGTGTGCTACGTGTTTTGTAGATGCGACTAAAGAGTACTAAATCCTGACTATAGATAAATTTGCAGAACCGTTCAAACAACAGATCAGCAGGCAGATTTGATATGAAAGTTGAAGCTGTGAAACTATTGTGAATCATAACTGAGAGTCATGAAATAAATTCTCTCTGCATTTTAATCCTCAGATGTTAGACCCGATTCATCATTTACAGGATCTTCAGAAATATAATAAAATAACCTTCAGGACTTGGTCGAGAATGACCCATGATAGAGCTGTTGTTGGGAATAATTCCCTTCAAGCAGGCACTAGCTGTAACTATAGATAATCCTTCCAAACCATTTTGAAATGGATTTGGCCAAGTTCATGAGCGGAAAGGCTTTTCCTCTTACACAAGTTCTTATTCTGATGAGTTGTTCACTATGATGACACCTCAAGCTATGACCATTCATTTGATTCAAAATTCGACCCCACTCCACCTCATGATCCAAGATGGCACCGTAATGTGGTGACTTCTTGCAAGCTATGCCCAGCATATCCTCTAATTTTAACTTTCTTTTTCATTCTACGCTTTCAAAACTCTATTTTAACCCTGATAAACTCTCTGACGATGACCTTTCTTTACACCCTAGCTATAATTGGAACACTACATTTTACACCCTCTCCTTTCCTTCTCTATGTATGGTATGCTTTGTCTGTATAGTGCACAAAAAACAATATTTTTCACTATAAACTAATACATGTGGCAATAATAAATCAAATCAAATCATATTTCACTCACAGTAGGAAATGTGAGTGGAAGTATCTGCTCAGTTGCTACTCTCTAAATCTTGCAAACAATCAGCAGGCCAGACAGCATCCATGGAAGGACAAGCAGATTTAACATTTCAGGCTGACAGCCTTTCATCAGAATTGGACAATGTTTGAGATGAACAGCTTTTAGCAAACTTGGAGCCAGAGAAAATGGGGGAATTGTTAAAGAACAGAATGGAAGGTCTGTGAATGAGTGGATGGCAGGAATGATTAAATGACAAAAAGATGTCAAAGCAAAAGTGAGAAATAATGGCACAAATGGAAAATGGTCCTGAGGAGGTGCAAATTGTTACATTGGAACATGAGCTGGAGAGACAAACAGAAAACCTTGCAGAGAGAAGATGGTCTTTATATATAATGGAAGAGAAATAGGTAGACCCATGACCAAAAGTCAGCACACTGTCAATGGCTCTGGAATAACCATTCTCTATTATCAGGAACTGCTGCCTGAGAGAAACTGGGGATCTAAAGTTGTTAAGCTCAGGGATAATGTCTAAAATACTTTAAAATCTAAAACACAAAATGCTCTAAAATGCTGAGTAAAAAGCTGAGGTGCTTTTTCCTGAGTGGAGCTTTGTTGGGATGGTGTCAGGCAAGCAAAACAAGATCAGGAAGGGAGTCGGATAGAGAACAAAAGCAGCAAACAATTGGGAAGCTGAGCATCACAGTTGCAAATATATTGGCTGGTCAACCAATTACATCTTTGTAGGCTTTTTGGCTAAGATCAAGTGACTTGTTTGAAGTCATTAGGTTACATTTTAGCTTAATTTGAAGCAATTTTTAAAAGTGGCATCTCGACCTTTTGGCTAAGATGCAAATGAGATCAAGCCTTGAAGGAGGAGCTATTCCTACTCGAATCATCTTGGATCATGTAGATCAAGCCCAAGACAGGAGGTGAGAGCCCTGTCTTGTCAGCTTGGATCGGGAATGTCTCAACTTGTTGAGACTCTGAATTGTACTTGATTTGATTGACATGGATTAAAAAAAATACATTTTTCTGGACACAAATTGTTATCCATGTATTTAATCTGCAGTGCAGGTCTATCATGCCAGTTTTCAAAGTAAAGTTTATTAGTCACAAATAAGGCTTACATTACAGTGCAGTGAACTTACTGTGAGATTCCCATAGTCGCCAAACTCTGCACTTGTTCAGATAATTGCACCTAACCAGCATATCTTTCAGACTGCGGGAGGGAACCTGAGCACCTGGAGGAAACCCACACAGACACAGGGAGAATGTGCAATCTCCACACAGACAGTGACCCAAGCTAGGAATCGAATCCAGGTCTCTGGCACTGTGAGGCAGCAGTGCTAACAACCACTGTGCCACCATGCTGCCCTTCACAATGTCTGTTATTCTGTGCCATTCCATTTGAAACAAGAATGCTAACCAAGAAACTTCCAATATAGATTGCAAAGTGACAGACTTTTTGAAAATAAATGGTATATTCATTATGTTTCTTGTTGCATATTTCAGCAATGCATATGGAGCAGACTCTGAATATAGTTCTCCACTGCAGAACTAAAGGGCACTGCAATGTTAGGGGTGCCATCTTTCAGATGAGACATTGGGATGAAAGCTCTCAGATGTAAAACTCCCATGGTACTATCTTAAAGAAAAGCAGGGATTTTTCCTTGGTGTCCTAGCCAATATCTATCCCTCAATCTATATTACTTAAAAAAAATCTGCACATCATCACAATACTGTTTATGGGAGGTGCTGTGCATAAATTGGCTGTCACATTGTCTACAACGGTGACTATAATTCAAATGCATTTCATTGATAAACCCACTTTGAGACCCCCTGAGGTCACAAACAATTCTATATAAATGTAAGTCATTTTGCATTTTACATACACAGTTATCATGTGGTAAATACTCCAAATCCTTTCTTAGGAGCTTATGTGTTAAATGATAACACCATACATGTTTGTTCCTTCTCATTTTTTTGAATTTATTTGCAAATTATTTAGTTTACAGGAACTGAGAACCCCTCAAATGAAGATATGGAATGCAGTCAAAAGCAGAATACTACGGATGTTAGAAATCTGCAGTAAAAACAGAACATGCTGCTCTGTTTCCCGCCACAGATGCTACCCTGACCTACTGAATATTCTCAGCATTTTCCTTTTTTTATGGAATGTGATGTTTTATCAAGTTTATAAAATGTGCTGATCGACAAATGAAAGCAAACATATTGCCCAGATAGAATCTGGAACGTCACTTTCACACACGGATCTTGACTTGACAAGCTGGAGAGGATGGTAATGTTCATGTAC
Organism: Carcharhinus amblyrhynchos; assembly: GCF_965287045.1. Lineage (NCBI taxonomy): Eukaryota > Metazoa > Chordata > Chondrichthyes > Carcharhiniformes > Carcharhinidae > Carcharhinus > Carcharhinus amblyrhynchos. The sequence goes on along the minus strand of NC_137333.1, from coordinate 39,911,916 downwards.
CAGTGATAATGGAATTCACTTGAATTATACCAATAAGGCTCTGTTGCCAAAATGCATTGAAAACCGGAGACAGAAAGATCTCTACAAAACTGTTTTCGCGTTGAATGATTTGTTTCAAATCTCCAGTAATTTTAAGTAATTATTCATAGGGGAGAATTTTAATCTGTCAAAAACAGGTGAGCTTCAGTGTGAGTGACAGATTAATACACCTGAAACAGACAGCATGTCAGGAAGCCAGCCGTAACCTACTGACCCCTGACCTACACGTATTCTTCAGCTTGGAGGGAAACTCTCCTGGGAAATCTGCCATTTAAATATGTTAAGTAAGAAAATAAGAAATAGGAGCAGGAGTAGGCCATTTGGCCTTTCAATCCTGCTCTGCCAGCCAATAAGATCATGGCCAATCTGATGTGGCCTTAATTCCACTTTTCTGCTTGTCTCACTCTAGACTCCCACGTCAATCAGAAATCTGCCTAACTTTGTCTTGAATATACTCAATGACCCAGCCTCCACTGGTCACTGTTGAAGAGAATTCCAAAGACTAATGGATGACCCACTTAAAAAAGAAGTTCCACCTCTACCTGGGTAGCATGGTAGCACAGTGGCAGTGGTTAGCATGGTGGCACAGTGGTTAGCACTCCTGCCTCACAGCTCCAGGAACCTAGATTCGATTCAGGTCACTATCTTTGTAGAGTTTGCACATTCTCCGTGTCCGTGTGGGTTTCCTCCAGGTGCTCTGGTTTCCTCCCACAGTCCAAAATTCAGCAGGTTAGGTTGATTGGCCATGCTAAATAGGCCCTTAGTGTCCTGGGATGGGTGTGTATGTTAGAGGAATTAGCAGGGTAAATACGTGGTCTTTCGGAGATAGGGCCTAGGTGGGATTATTGTCAGTGCAGACTTGATGGGCCAAATGGCCTCATTCTACAGTGTAGGGTTTCAATGAAATGGGAGGTCCTTTATTTGAAAGATCACCAATGCTCACTTGAACAATTCTTTTTCTTTTATAAAGATGTAGAAGCCTTCCTGTCTGTTTTTATATTTCTTGCTAGTTTTCTCTCGTACTCCAATTTCTCCCTCTTCATTTTTTGTAGTCACCCTTTCCTGGTGTCTAAAATGTCTTCATTCTTCTGTGCTACCATTAATCTCTGCAGCATTTTCAATCTGATTACATGATATCTTCCTTAGTTCATCATGGATGGTGCATCCCTCTGGAGGAGTCTTTCTTCCTCAGTGGAATATATTTTTGTTGAGCGGTCTGAAAAACCTCAAACTATCTGTCACAGCATTGTCACATTTTTACCTCTTAATCTATTTTCCCTGTGTATTTTAACCTACTTTGAAATCATACCATTCTAAATGTCTTTATTCAAGATTAAGACACTAATTGTGAAGCCACATTTCTCACTCACAAACTGAATGTGAATTCTAACATGTTATGATCAGTCCTGCTCAGAGGATCCATTATTATGTAATCCTTAATCAATCCCGACTCATTACACACTATTAGGTTCAAAGTAGCCCAGTCTCAGGTACATTCGAGAATTGCTCTCAGAGGTACACCCGATGCATTAATCCCCCAGTCCACCGCTGACAATTTGATTTGTCCAATCAATGTGAAAATTAAAGTCACCCACAATTAATACAATCCATGCATCAGGCCCCTTTCCAGGAGGGGGGAGGGTCGCATGACAAACCTGCTGAAATGCAGTCAATCTTATGCTAATCAGCATCTCACCCTTTCTGGGTGTGAACCGGTTTGTAGGGAGAGGCCGGGAGAAACTGAGTTTTAAGCCTGCATGCTATTCTCCGGGATTGGCACGATCTGCTAAAGGCGCAGCGAGGTTGACGAATCAGCCCCTGAGTGTCAGTGGCAGCTGGTCAGATGGTAATGTGAGGAGCTGCCATGATAGAAAGGAATCGGACGATGTGTTGATCTGAGTTGTGATGGGCTAGTGGAGTCTGGGATGGCAGAGTCTTCGCTGCCTGAGGTTGTCCTCTTTCTCGCATTGATGGGGAATGGAATTTGTAATCAGAAGGATGGTAACAGCACATTCACACTGCACAATGAGTCATGTTTCCTGTGAGAACTTCTTGATAACTGCTAGTTTAGTCTAAACTCCATTCTTGTCTTTGGACATCTTGGACTTTGCACACTTGGTGGTGATACTCCCAACCCGCTGTGCTAATTTTTTAGAGCAGCAGGCTGGGAGAATCACGCGAGGGATTTGCTCATGTGTTCCCGACGGGCATGCATGTCTGAGTGCTAGATATCCGGCGCAGTTGCGGCCACGATGGAAACCGGCAGGAACAGCAAGTAAGTCATTTTAATCTATTTTTAATCTTATTTTTAAAACTCACTTACGATTCTTCTATCCTGAGCCTCAGTTGAGTCCCTTTAACTAGCGAAGCTGAGAAAGACTGATGCGTATCGCGATCACGCCTGTTTGGTCTCACTGGGCGGGAAGCCGAAAGTCAGATGCAAATACAATGACTGGGCTAATGAGCCGCAGACAAACCATTGTGGAAATTTTCAGGTTCCCCACACGCTCTTGACCTCCAATGCTGTGAGCGCATTAAAATTTACCTTATGGTTTTAGCTGAAGGTTCGCTGTGCATCATATCAGTAAATTAGTTGACCTGTTACCTAGTGACTTACAAAAGCAGACATCATTCCATATTATGGTACTTCCAATACTGGAAACAAACATTTCAGCATGTTTGAGAGTAGAACTGAGGACAAAGAACTAATTAAAGCACAGGGCAGAGCAAAGTGTTTTAATCAAGCAGAAACTACATATTTCAGATGTTCTGCAAAATATCATAATGATCAGACATCATAGAAAGAAAAAGCCACAGTCTTTCTATGGACTTTCACATTTTTTCCCTGCAATTTTCCACTTTTAAGTGGATTCATGGCCAAAAAAAGTGAACTTACTGTTATGATTCATGATCCAATTAATTTTTCACACTCAAACTGGTTAAACCACCTGCTACATCGCTTGTAATGGGTGTTGGATCCACTGTAAATTAAAATGAGGTTAAAATAATATTCACAGCAAGTTTAAAAATGACAAAAAATTTTTGGGGACGATGTTGCGCAATTTTGCTTCTCTAAATTAATATTGTTAATTCAATTTATATGTATTTTCCAATAAAATTACTGGGACTATTTTTCCTTTATGCTATGCAGGGACTTATGCAGGGATGTTTAGGAATGTGGAGCTTGAAATTTGTGCCAATTATATGGGAACAGTACTGGCCTCAACCACCTTCCACCATAGAATGGGGAAGCAATGGCGTGGTGGTATTACCACTAGACCATTAATTCAGAAATGCAACTAATGTCCTGAGGATCCAGGTTCAAATCCTGCCACAGTAGCTCGTGGAATTTGAATTCAATAAAATATGTGGAATTAAGGATATACTGACGACCATTAAGCCATAGTCGATGGTCAGGAAAAAACGCATCTGTTTCACTAATGTCCATTAGGGAAGGAAATCTGCCTGGTCTGACCTACATGTGACTCCAGATCCACAGCAATTTGGTTGACTCTCAACTGCCCTTGGGCGACTAGGAATGAGCAATAAATGCTGACCAGCCAGTGACGCCTGCATTCCACACATGAATAATAAAAAAATTCAACCAATTCTCTGATTCTTTCTGTGTATCCCAATGAGTTGGGTAACTTGTGCCTCTGGATCCACAATTCAAATGCAATCCCCACTTAAAGGACATGAGACATGTGCCGGGTGGCATGGTGGCACGGTAGTTAGTACTGCTGCCTCACGGCACCAGGGACCTGGGTTTGATTCCCAGCTTGCATCAGTCTCTGTGTGGAGCCTGCACATTCTCCCTGTGTCTGAGTGGGTTTCCTGTGGATGCTCAGCTTTCCTCCCACAGTCCAAAAATGTCCAGGTTAAGTGCATTAACCATGCTAAATTGTCTCTTAGTGTCAGGGAGACTAATTGGAGTAAATGCATGGTGTTATGGGGATAGGGCATGGGTGGGATTGTGGTTGGTTTAGAATTGATGGACCAAATGGCCTCCTTCTGTACTCTGGGATTCTATGACTATGATTCTATGAAAAAATTTCTGAGCCGATTTGATTGAGCCAGCAGTCATTTTGAAACTTTCACTCCAGACAGACAGACCGACCTTCTAGAAGGTCAGAAGGTTTCAGGAATTGAGGCAGATGCCGGCCCACATTTTTGCAACTTCTCATGTTAACAAAAAAAATCATAGGAGTTGTGTACCCAAGTTTCTGGTAAGTCTATTTTGGCGTAGCAGCATGATTTCACAAAATCATTATGTCTGTGTTAAGAAAGAAATAGTTTCACACTATGTGGAGGAATAAAAAAGTACTAAAGTCATAATGTTTTCCCAAAAACATTGTTATGATTTAAGTGGCAGATCTATCACAATCTAATGCAATGGAAGATCAGGCTCGTTGGATTGAATAAGCTATTGCTGCTCTCATGATTGCTGTGATAATGTCCCATCCCCCAGATTAACCATCCACTTCCTCCAATACTCGTGTGCTGTAGGGTTGCACTGTGCCCTATCCAAAGGATATATTGCAGCAACTTGTCAATGCTTCTTCAACAGCACTTTCTAAGCCTGTGAGCTCTGCTGTCAAGACTGCAGGTGCACCATGTCTAAGTTCAACTCTGGGTTCATTGACCTGACTTGGAAATATGGGCTGTACAGTGGCGCAGTGGTTAGTACTGCTGCCTCACAGTGACAGGGACCCAGGTTTAATTCTCAGCTTGGGTCAATGTCTGCGTGGAGTTTGCACATCCCCCCACGTCTGTGTGGATTTCCTCCGGGTATTCTGGTTTTCTCCAACGATCTGAAGGTTAGGTGAATTGGCCATGCTAATTTGTCCCTTAGTGTCCAAAGGTGTGTAGGTTAGGGGAATTAGCAGGACATGTGGAGTTACATATTCAGGTAGACCTAAATAAGATGTTCTGTCAGTGAGTTGGTGCAGACTTGATGGGCTGAATGACCTTCTTCTGCACTGTAAGAATTCTAGGATATGTCACCATTCATATATTATCACTGGATCAAAATACTCAAACTGCATAGTCGAACAGCATCATGGGTGGGCGTTCACTATACGGACTGCAGTCATTCAAGAGGAAGGCACCGACTGCACAACAGTAATTAGAAGGCAATGGCGCAGTAGTATTGGCACTGGACTTACAATCCAGAGACTTAGGCTAATACCTTGGGGGCCTGGGTTCAAATCCTACCATAGCAGAAGTTGAAATTTGAATTCAATGAAAATCTGGAATTAAGAATCTACTGATGATCATTGAGCCATTGTCGATCGTTGTAAAAACCCATCTGGTTCACTAATATCCTTTAGGGAAGGACATCTGCTGTCCTTACCCAGTCAGGCCTATATGTGACTCCAGAGTTGCAGCAATGTGATTAACTGTTCCTCTGAAATGGTCTAACAAGCCACTCAATTCAAGAGTAATTAGGGATGGGCAATAAATACTGGCCAGCCAGTGATGCCCAGATCTCATGAATGAATAACACAAATGCCAAACTTGCCAATATGCCCACATCCTGAGAATTATTTCTTTATACTCAACCTGCAACATTTGCCCGGTGTTGTGAACACTGTCAAAACAGAATGCAACGCTGTAAAAATCATTTGCTAGATTTGGAATATTAATTTAGAAATCTGGCATGCAGACTATGACAAGCAGAGAATATGGTTAATGCAGTTTAGCTCTGGTGAGACTGAAATGGGGTCATGCATGTTATTTTTGCAACCGTTTAAATGTATTTACATGAAACAAAACTTATCATAGTTTTAATATCATCAAAGTGACAATTCAAAGGCAATTTGTTTAATTAGCAAAACCACCAAGGGAACCAATCTAATGAAATAGTCTCAGATTTGTTTTCAAATGGCTGTTGCTCGGCACAAACTGCTCCTCCAGCAAAAAAGCATTAACTTGCGCTCTGAAAATGATCTGACAGTATTGTTTATTGACTAAATAATGATAAAACATAATAAAAATAATAATTTTTTGCAATCATTTAAATTGATTAATTCCGAATGTACAGGCTTCCATTCAAGTTTATAAAATGGCAAGTTTGTTCAGATTTAAGTTCTGCTGTTTGGAACCATTAACATTCAGCGCATTTTAAAGAAAGAATAGCCTTTATATTGCACATTTCACAGGCTCTGGACATCCCAAAGTGATTTACTGATAATTAAGCCCTTCTGAAGTGTAGTAGCTGGTGAAATGTAGCAGCGCATTTACACATAAAATCACCATCAGCAATGGGACAATGAAAAGATAATTTATTTAGCTGATGTTGGTTGAGAGATAAAGATTGGATAGTAAACTGGCGAGTAATCACTTGTTCTTCTTAAAATAATATTATGGGATCTTTTATGTGGATCTCTGTCATTGTACAATGCCAGAGATTTCAGCCTAATTATGTGCTACATCTCTGGAGTGGAGCTAAATCTTATGACATACTGATTTAAAGGTAAAAATTCTACCACTATTCCACAGCTGATATATTTTAATATTCATTTAAAACATGTGAGAATGAAGGTGTACACTCCTATCCTTTTCCCATGCATCGATGTGCCCGATATCTGCCCGAGGGGTGGCATGGTGGTACAGTGGCTAGCACTGCTGCCTCACAATGCCAGGCACCCGGATTCGATTCCTGGCTTGGGTCACTGTATGTATGGAGTCTGCACTTTCTCCCCCTGTCTATGTGATTTCCTCTGGAGGCTCTGGTTTCCTCCCACACGATGTGTTGGTTATGCGCATTGGCCTCATTAAATTGCCCTTCAATGTACACAAACAGGCGCCAGAATGTGGCAACTAGGGAATTTTCACAGTAACTTCAGTGCAGTGTTAATGTGACACTAATAAATAAACTTTAAACTTATATCCTTATCAAATAACTGATGTTCAGCATTATTATAGTCATTGGAATCATTGAATCCTTACAGTACAGAAGGAACCCATTCAGGCCATCAAGCCTGCACTGTCAACAATCTCACCCTATCCCCATTACTCCTGCTATCCCCCCCGAAACTTGGGTCAATTTAGCATAGCCAATCAACCTTACCTGCACATCTTTGGATTGTTCTCTTGTTGGATTTATGCTGTAAACAGATGTGTTCCAGAATTTTATGTAATTTTCTTTTGGAATCAGAGAGGAATTTTTACAAATGTTTTTCAACGTAACATTGTGGACTTGTGTCAAAAGATTACAGAACTGGAATTATTATGTGAGTAAGCTGAGCGTTGTTAGTAAATACACCAGGATTGATGAAACAATATTTATTAGTAAGGATGATACAAGCACAAGAATGTATGCCATGTATATACAGCAAATACATTTGTTGAATGACCAGATGTTCCTAAATGTGAATCAGATAATCTTCAATAAATTAGTGGGTGAAAAGTAATTGATACATAGGGAGCTGAATCCAGCCTGTTGATTTTGAGACATTCATAAACTGAGCAAAGATTAGAATCTTGTAATATTACAACACAAGATGAAAATACATGCAAAATTGTTGAGAAGGAAATGGGAAAATGTGGAATAAAATAAGCAATTGGAAATGTCAATATGGAAGGGACGTGTGATACTAAAAAATTGAGGAAGAACTATATATGAATGAAAGATTTGGGCAGGGATATTCCACTCTGCAACCCTGCAGCATGTTTTCTAACGATGGAGATGGTTCACCATTGGTTGCCAGTGGATCTTCCGGTCCCGCTGAGGTCTATGGCATTTTGTATGGCTCGCTGTCTCTGCTGCCAGGGACCCCATTGCAGGGGGGTGTGGAGGAGGGGGTGGCATGGGGAGTTGCCTTGGGCAGGACCAGAAGATGCAACCAATGTGGAGAGACAGAAAATCCGACCCTTTCATTCATACAATGCCTTTCACACCTTCAGTAAGCTTGAAACCATTTCACAGTCAATGAAGCATTTTGAAGGGTAATCACAATTACAGTATTGGCAACTTGGCAACTAAATTGCACACAGCAAGATCTCACAAACATCAATGAGATAATGACTGATGTCCATTTTTGTTACATCAATTAAGGGACAAATATTGGCCAGGGCAGGAGAGAATTTCCCTTCTCTTCTTTAAATACTGTCACGGAGTATTTTACACCTGCCTGGTGCAGCAGATGTGGGCCTTGGTTTAAAACCTCATCTCAGAGTGTTCAGTATTCTTTCAGTACTGCACCAAAGTGTCAATATAGATAACATGCTCATGTCTTTGGAATATGTCTTGATGCAAACTTCTAACTTTGGAATATAGGAAAAAGAATTTGTCCTAAACCCTACTCTGCCATTCAATTACATAGAACATTACAATGCAGTACAGGCCCTTCAGCCCTCCTGACACACAGGACTCATGCTTAACATCGTGTCAGGGAGTTCTGCTGAGTGAGTGCCAGGGGCTTTGTGCACTGAGCAATGTAAAAATTTGGCGGTAACTGATGAATAGGAAATTTCCTATGAAGACGCATTCACTGACTGGTCACCTATATGACATCTTGAGATAATTGTCAGATTGCTGCCAGGCCCTCTGGTTCACACTCTTGAGTTGACCTCCCTGGCCGCCTGTTCCCATTCCCTTCTGAAAGTGATCCTTGAGAAATCTCCTGGCTTCCCATAGATTCATAGTGTTTCTTTTCCTGCCCGCCTACATCACTAATCATAGAATCCCCACAGTGCAGGAGAGGGTCGTTCAGCCCACTGAGCCTACATCGACAACAATCCCACCCAGGCCATATCCTCATAACCCCACATAGTCAGCCTGATAATTACTCTGATCCTAAGTGGCAATTCAGCATGGCCAATCAACCTAACCCACACACCTTTGGACTGTGGGAGGAAACTGGAGTCACCAAAGGAAACCTGTGCAAACTCTGCACAGACAGTGACTTGAGGCTGGAATCGACCTTGGGTCCCTGACACTGTGAGGCAGCAGAGTTAACTCCTGTGCCACTGTGCCACCAATGTCTCCAGCACTGCCATTCAAAATGCTGAAACTTCCCTGCCCAACGTTTCATTTTCCATCTTTAAAATTTCAGCCACGTTACTCAGCGCAGCTTCCTGTAGCGTAGTATATCTTGCTTTTCCGAATGGAGTTCTGGCTGTATCATGTGCTCCCAGCATCCTGCTGATTGGCTTCTTGCTGAATGCAGAGGAAACAGATGATGTAAAGTGAGTGCCTAAAGCGAGGAACCCATTTCACTTCACGCCCCAACTGTGTAAATAGGTGGGACCCAGGCAGATCCCAAATCATGGGACCCTCAAAACACATTTTTAGCTCAAACTCTCCTAATATAACTGTTCTGTTTTTGCGATCACCATGTTTTAACTATTCTGTTATTGTCATTGCTATTTACTCTCACTAAACAACTCTCACTAAATTCTTGCCATATTTTTTAAAATTCCTCAATTATGTCCACAGTGTTTCTATTGCCTGTTCACCCTGACTGATAGCCCTTCATTCTGATACTGCTATAGTGTCTCTTATAAATATTGCTATTGCCATCCTTTCCCAGGCTCTGTGTTTTTAATAAATACCGTATAATCTCAAGCATTTATCTCTCAGTCATGTTCTGTTTGAAGCCTGGTCTCAGTGGTAGCCATTACATCAACCCTTTTAGCTGAATTTGCATTCCACTTTTATCATTTCTTATGCTGCGCACATTAGTGTACTGAATTTTCAATTTGGCAATAGACCTATGGTAGAATTTGACCAACCTCAAGGCACTGGGCATGGGGATTGTGATACATGATTAACATGTGGCTGTTCTTTCTGCTACAGACAGCATGTTAAATTGGGTCTATCTGCTCTTTTAAATGATTTCTGTTCGCAGGTAGCACTCCCTGCATTACTCATGAGCTGCACACACCAGTAGGGGCCCTGATACTGTGAGTGGTTAGCGCTGCTAAACGGCAGCCTGCACCTCTGAAATGTCCAATGAGACTGTAGGAATTAAGGAATCGATAACCCGGGAGGAGTAGTTCCAGAGAGGCATCGCTGAATCTCAGAGTTACTTTTGACCTAGCTTTGGCCATGTCTTCACTTCATATTGCTGCCAGGGATCTCTCACTGCTGTCTCCCAGATGCATTATTAGCATGAAATCTTTGCTGACATTTAAAGATGGTGCCAGCATTTCACACTCTGAAATCTCCCTGCTGCCCCAACATCTGTTGCATTGAATGCCACCTTGCCCCAGCCTGCCAGCCCCAAATTGGCTGATCCTAATGATATTCCATTGTAAAACTCCACTTCCACCCCTGTGGCCATGTGACTGACTTTCGGTGATAAGATGTACTTCATGTAGATTTATTATATTTTTATTTGGATCAGTTATTTTGTAACCTTTTATCTTCTTGTATTTTCTTTTGAACTCGAAGTACTTTGAGCATGATAGATGGACCACTCTTAATCCTTTTTGAAAATCAATTGCCTTACGCCCACCCCAACTTTTATTGCTTTCTATTTCTGCAGTCCAATGTAGCCTTTCCATTAGAAGCTTGGTCCCAGGCTGTTTGAAGAGAGGCTTTTCCCAGCAGTGCAGTTCCAGTGTCAGCAATCCATCAGATGGAACCCCTCTTTCTTACAACAACCTTTTAGCCGCATGTTAATTTTCCAATTTATTTGCTCCCATGCTAATTTGTAGGTGGCTCAGGTAATGATCTGAAAATTATCACATGTTCTGTCTTTTAATTTAGCTCATATCTCCTATTACTCATTCAGTAGAGTCTTCTCTCCTTCCTGCCCATGGTGAGAATATAGAACATAGAACACTACAGCACAGTATAGGCCCTTCGGCCCTCAATGTTGTGCCGAGCTATGTCCAATCTCAAGGTCAAGCTCCCTATAACTGTGGTGTGCTCCACGTGCCTATCCAAAAACTGCTTGAAAGTATCTAAAGTGTCCGACTCCACAGCAGGCAGTCTATTCCACACCCCAACCACTCGTTGGGTGAAGAATCTGCTGTGGACATCCTTCCTACATCTCCCACCATGAGCCTTATATTTATGCCCCCTAGTAATAGCTACATCCACCCGAGGAAATAGTCTCTGCACGTCCACTCTATCAATCCCTCTCATCATCTAATAAACCTTTATTAAGTCACCTCTCATTCTCCTCTGCTCCAAAAAGAAAAGCCCCAGCTCCCTCAACCTTTCCTCAAAAGACCTACCCTCCAAACCAGGCAGCATCCTAGTAAGTCTCCTCTGCACTCTCTCCAATGCTTCCACATCCTTCTTATAGTAAGGTGACCAGAACTGAACACAATATTCCTAATGTGGTCTCACCAACACCCGGTATAGTTGCAGCATAACCCCACAGCTCTTAAACTCAAACCCCCTGTTAATAAACGCTAACACACTATAAGCCTTCTTCACGGCTCTATCCACTTGAGTGGCAACCTTCAGAGATCTGTGGATATGAACCCCAAGATCTCTCTGTTCCTCCACATTCCTTAGAACCCTACTGTTGACCCTGTAATCTGCATTCAAGTTTGTCCTACCAAAATGAATCACCTCGCACTTATAATCACCTCGCACTTATTTGTACCTCGAAAACTGAATCTTCTCTCTCCCTTTCAAAATTCCACTGCAACCACATTGATGTATGATTTACCCAGGCAGCACCTCAAACATGGCTACTGTGCATCATTCATCCCACCTCATTAACAAACCCCCTATAACTACTTTTTCTGGTGATGGACTTGCACATTGTTCCAGGAATAACTAGGCTATGGGAACTGATGAAATTCTGCCTTAGTGCACCATTAGATGTGGGAAGAGAATTGGAATAACTACTTTGTTTGTTCTGTTTGGATAGCCCTCTGCCCCATGGTGCCCAGGTCAGCGTTTTGGCCATTCCCCTGCAGTTATTCTCCTGATCCTCACCGGTACTAAGTATCTTCTGTTACCTTTCAGACAGGGTCTGTTACCACCTCCTTTAAATCAATCCACCCCTCCCCAGGGCTGAATTTCATGGGGAATGGTGGGCATTGGCTGCCACATCTAGCAAGAGACAGCCACTGGCCAATGGACCTAAATTCCCCCATCCCCACAGAGTGATAGCTTGCTATCAGTGAGCTAACCAGGTTGAGAGTGGACCTTCTGCCCCTCAGTGAGAGGAAGTCCCACTCTTCAGAGCTGCCAGCCAATTTGATTGCCTAGCTGCTCCAGCAGTCTGTAACAGTGCCAGAACTGATAACGGATAGTCTCATGAAGAGCTTTGACGGTTTCTGGAGTAAGGCAAGTCCCAGGCTTTTGGGTAGGGTGGACATGTGCAATCTAGGGAGAAGGGGAACGCAGGCCAAGGGAGGACGGATCTTGGAGGAGCAAAGGGCAGGTAACATCTTGGAGAGGAAATCTCCAGTGTAGAAGGATCAGTCCCCCAGATGTTGTGTCTGCCCTTCCTACCCACCTTTGCAAATGAAAGAAAAACAGCCTACCCACTCCTGTCTGCCTACCCGTGCCAACCATTTATGGTGTGGGTGGCATAAAACACATCAATTCATTTCATAAGAAGTTCAATTGTCCGCTGTTATTTTTAAAAACATGGTGAATGGGCTGTTGATTTTGGTATCAACCATCCACCCTTTTATGGGGACCAGGTTGAGGTGATGGGCTTCAGGGAAGTGCCGGAAGATTGGAAAACGGCTAATGTTACGCCGTTGTTTAAGAAGGGTGCCAGGCAAAAGGCGGGGAATTATAGGCCGGTTAGTTTAACGTCTGTGGTAGGTAAAATGTTAGAATCCGTCATTAAGGAGGAAATTGCGAGGCATCTTGAAGGTAATTGCTTGATAGAGCAGATGCAGCACGGTTTCATTAAAGGGAAGTCGTGTCTGACAAATTTACTGGAGTTCTATGAGGATGTGTCTAGGGCGGTGGATAGAGGAGAGCTGGTGGATGTGGTCTTTCTGGGTTTTCAGAAGGCGTTTGACAAAGTACCTCACAAGAGGTTATTGCAGAAGGTCGAGGGACATGGAGTTGGGGGTAGGGTGTTAGCGTGGATAGAGGATTGGTTGTCAAATAGGAGGCAGAGAGTGGGGGTCAGCGGGTGCTATTCGGATTGGTGGATGGCGACTAGTGGAGTGCCCCAGGGGTCGGTGCTGGGGCCTCAGCTTTTTACCATTTATATAGATGATGTGGAGGAGGGAACCGAGTGTAGGGTGTCGAAATTTGCTGATGACACCAAGATTGGGGGAACGGCAAATTGTGCGGAGGGTGTGGAGAGTCTGCAGAAGGATCTAGATAGGCTGGGCGAATGGGCCAGGAAATGGCAAATGGAATTTAATGTTGGCAAGTGTGAGGTGGTCCACTTTGGTAGGAAGAATGGTAGGAAGGACTATTACTTACGGGGCGAAAAATTGCAGCAGGTGACGGTGCAGAGGGACCTCGGGGTCCTTGTGCATGAGTCGCAAAAACCCAGCTTGCAGGTGCAGCAGGTGGTCAGGAAGGCGAATGGGATGCTGGCCTTCATAACGAAGGGGATTGAATATAAAAGTAGGGAGGTCTTGCTGCAGCTGTATAGGGCATTGGTGAGGCCGCAGCTGGAGTACTGTGTGCAGTTTTGGGCGCCGCACCTGCGCAAAGATATTTTGGCCTTGGAGGGAGTGCAGAGGAGGTTTACTAGTCTGATACCGGAGTTGAGGGGGGTTGAGCTATGAGGAGAGGCTGAATAAACTAGGCTTGTACTCGTTAGAGTTTAGAAGAATGAGGGGAGATCTCATTGAGACGTATAAGATGATGAATGGGATGGATAGGATAGAGGTGGAGAGACTCTTCCCGCTCAAAAAAGACAGTAGGACTAGGGGGCACAGCCTCAAGATAAAGGGGGGGCGGTTTAGAATGGAGTTGAGGAGGAACTTCTTCACTCAAAGGGTGGTGAATCTCTGGAATTCTCTGCCCGTTGAAGTGGTGGAGGCTGCCTCGCTAAATATTTTTAAGACGCGGGTTGATAGGTTTTTGATAAGAGAGGGGATTAAGGGTTATGGGGAGAGGGCGGGAAAGTGGAACTGAGCCACGACAGATCAACCATGATCTTATTGAATGGCGGGGCAGGCTCGAAGGGCTAGATGGCCTACTCCTGCTCCTATTTCTTGTGTGTTCTTGTGTACTTCTCATATTTTATGTGCCCAACCCCTGCCAAAAACACCTCCAGCAGGGATGGGGTGGCATCAAATACATCCCCAGGGTACCAAAATCATACTCTTCCCTCCCTTTCCATGCACCTTCCTCTATGGCGTGATTGTCTAGAGAAAACCACCCAGAAATTCCACCCAGAAATTTGGTATCAGTGCATGTCTAAATCGAACTCTGAACTGGTGTGATTAAGGTAGAGCCGTGTTGTGCAGATGTGAAAATCCTGGACAAGCTTACCATCGATAAACTCACACATACCGTCACCCCAGAGACAAGAGTTTAAATGACTTCAATCAGGCCATTGAGGTTGGCTATTGGAGTATGAACTCCCTGATTAAGGATCCAATTGATGGGCAATCAGGGAGTCTTTGCCTTGTACTTAACCTGGAGTTAACTGGGTTCCTCTGACACCCCTGGAGGTAGACTGTGAACTGATTGCACTCTGTTTACTGCTATTAGAGTTTGTAAATAAGGGGATTTTGATGAAGAGACTAATGCCTCCGCTAACTTATTACAGGAGTGTTGCCATTGAGCTGAGACTGAATATAATGCCAATTTGTCAACAAATTAGAATCCAGAATAACCAACATGAGGGAATAAATTGTGCTGGAGGAGTCTATTATCAGATACTTGGACTGAGAGATGCATGTGTGGGAAGGGAGATAAGGTTAATTGTATATTGTCTTAAGATGAATGACATTTTGGAGTGGGTTGGTTATGGTGAAAGTAGATGAAGAGTGGGCTGTGGTAGTTATCTATTTCAGTTCTCCTAAAATCTGTTCAAACATTTTTCCCACATCGTACTTTGCTTGGCATCTTGCTTTTCTTACTGCAATTTTTAAATCCTGTTTTTCTTTTGAAAAAAGAAGCATACTCCTTTCTCTCCTCAGATAGATCCAACTTTAATTAAACATAGATAAAAGGTTTGCAGCTGTCATGCCCTAGCCCATCTTGAGACTAGCTAATTAGTCATAGTCCACAAGGGACCATAGGTATCTTTCTCTATTAGAGAGGGGGAGAGACAAGTGATTATATAGCTTAAAGGACACAACTTTGCATTAATCATGAGGAAGGCAAGGGGGCAGCCCTCCATGATCTACCACAGCTGGAGGGGGGATTGCAGTTAGCTTGTCGGTGTCATTTAGCATCATACTTCAGCCTTCTAGTCATCTTAGCTAACCAACTTTCACTTAAAAACCTATTGATCCCCTAATTTTCAGGAAGGGTTCAATCCCAGGGGAGTCTTGGTCACTATAGTCGCAGGTTAGATTTAGCTTGTGATCACAGGAGGGGCAGAGGTGCCTTCAAGAACCCTATCCAAATGATAGCAGCGAAACCATCGCTACAAGCTGGGCAGTAAGTGAGACAGTTACATGTTCAGGCTGCTCTAGTCCTGCTCACAATGGGCTGGATTGAGTTTAAATAAGCCCTGTTGAATCTTTGTTACCACAATCTTTGTTGAGCCAAAGCTGCTTGAAACATTCCACAGCCTCATTAAAGTATCCAAACTTCACCCATCATGCTCAGGTGAAGGGTCATTCAGACTCAAAACATTAGCTGTATTTTTTTCTGCACAGATTTGCTGTCAGACCTTCTGACTTTCTCCAGCATTTTCTATTTTTGCTTCAGATTCCAGAATCCATAGTATTTTGCTTTGATCTATCATCAGGCTGTTCAACAGTGGCAGATGTCTCTTTTCCCCCCCCCAACATTCATACACATACTCCCACACACCTACCTACATCCACAAACTCTCACTCGTACTTTCCTTTACACCCATTCAACACACAGCCACGCATACCCTCATACATACATAAATCGACATATCCCCACCCTCCATACCCACATCTGCTTTTCTCATACTCACTCCACAAACACTCAAGTACAACCTCCATACACATATGCAAATGCCCACTCATTCATATCCTACAATACACAGAAAAACACCTCAACAACCCAAATGCACACACCCACAACCCTTCATCCATGTGCACTCACTTATCCACCCTGATTCGCTCAAAAAACCTGTTGCATACACATCTTCACACATATTCTCATGCACTCAGATACACCAAATACTCCTCAAACACATGACATGCATTACCCAAACACTCGCAAAACCCTACTACCCACCCCATCCCTCCCCCCACATTCGCCCCATCACACAACTACACACATTTACATAAACTCCCAATACACACACTCCAATCCCCAAACACATTCAACTTCCCCACAAACCCAAACATACAGATACACAAACCCAACTACCCTGCACACGCATACTCCTCAGTCTTTTTGCTTCTCCTTTGTGTTGCTGTACTTTCTCACTACTGCTGCTTCATTGTTTGTCTCCCTGTTTCATCTTCATTTGATGCAATATTTATTGTTGTTTTCACATCTATTTACATCTGTTTAGTTTCACATACTCCACAATTCTCTGATCGCAAGAAAAGCAGTATTGACACCTATATCAGGATGAAAAGGTAGAAAAGGATTCTCAGAGAAAATACATAAGAGATGATATTGTGGCATTATCATGTGAGAATGTTCAAGAACATGAAAAGATTACTGAACCCAATAGACATTGGACTTTTTTGATTGATGTCATTTCTTTTTACCTGTTTTCTCTTCATAGATTTGTTACAATGCAGATGTAGGCCATTTGGCCCATTATGTCTGCACTGGCACTCTTGATCATTTTCCTTTCGGAAATTACATCCATTTATGTTATTTTGTTATTTCTCTGCTAATCTATTCTACAAGTCTATTGAGTGACCTACATAGTATAATGGGAATGGCAGTGCTATCACCTCTGGACAACAAGTGAGTAAACTAGCTTAACTCAGACACAATATTAAGTAAACCAATAATGCAAGCCAGTATTTAGGGGTGCATCCTTCAACAGGTGGTGCTTTTTTGGCAAGCTATGCAAGAAAACTTAATGTACAACCAAGTGTGAAGAATGTGAGGAAGTGGCCTCATAGCAAGGGTTTAAAAGCAAGCTCAATGTTGAGTTTGGAGATGAAGAAGGGAAACATTTGGATAGTTAAACTCAACCCACTGAAATATGCTTCTTGTTTATGATCTTGTTGTTAGTCATGAATAAGTTGAGTGAAAGCATTCTTGGTGTGTTTCTTTATTTATTCTTTCATGCAATGCGTGTGCCACTGGCAAGTTCAGAAGTTGCTGCCCATTCCTAATTGCCCATGGCTGACTAGGCCATTCCAGAGGGGAGTTAAGAATCAACAACATTGCTGTTGGTCTACATCCACAGGCAAAAAAGGAATAGTTGAAATAGAAAACTTTAACTGAGGACAAATAGGATACTTTTAAAGACATCCTGAATATAGAGAGTAAGCACACAACAAAAGTTACTTATGTTTACGTAAGGAGTCGAGATTAAATGCACTTGACTCTAAAGGAATTAATAAATGAATTAACAAGTATTTAGTAAAAAAAAAGTGCTGGAGGGAGAGAGCATTGAGAAAAATACAGGAATTTCCAAGAAAGAGTAATGAAGGTGGTCAGCAGGGAAGGAGCAAAACAAAAATGAATAAATCTACAGAATTAAATGTGACAGAATGAAATTGCAGCAACAATCAGGTTTCTGAATAATTAATTCTGGAGAGGGAGTAGCTGCAGGCAAGGCCAGCTTTTATGCCAATTGCTAGTTGTGCTGGAAAAAGCGTGATCCAATTGACAGATTGCTGGGCCGTCTTGCACAGCAGTTAAAAGCCAGTCAGGTTGACAGGAGATGGGTGTTGCATACAGTGCAGACTGAAGGAAAGTGTTCATTCACTAAAGGACATGATTCAATAGCTTGGGATTTTACAACAATCCAGAAATGTCATGGTCATTCCTTGGCTGTAACTTCCTGGCCATTTACTCCAGCATGATTTACCAGTCCTGCCAACGGCACGCCCCCACTGTGGGTTTCCCTGCGGTGTGGGGTTGATTCAATGGGAAATCCCTTTGACAGCAGCAGGCCCAGAGAATACTGCTACCTGTGATTGGCACGCTGCCTCCTGCCATGAGAAAAAACAAGGTGGAATTCTCCTATCCTCCACTGGCAAGCTCAATGGCGGGTGGTGGCACTGGAGTAAAGTGTGGAGAGGTGGTGGTAAGAATTCAGCAGGGGGCCCAAAAATCGGTTCCATGCTACTGTGAATTTCCTGTGGGGCCGCAATCTAGCAACCACTCTAACAATAGGCACCATCCTGTAATGGCCATTAAATCGTGTCAGAGATCCAAAACGGGGTTTGTGCTGGTGAGAGTTTGGTTTGCAATCTTCTTATCACATGATGATGTGATAATAGTCACACCCAGGAAGGGCAAGGGCCTGATTAGCATCTTTTGTAATAAATTTTACTATAATTATAGGGCCTATTGCCTCTACTTCTGCCCCCACTGCATTGTGTCACTTCACACTGGCATGAATTAGGACAGGTTTTCAAACATGAAAACCAGCCGTGATGACCATGCAGGGGGTGCACAGGTACGTACGTATAGCCCCTGGGTAGTGAGACACAGGACTCGACAGTGCCTGGCACTGCCTCCTCACATCCTGGCACAGCATTCTAGCAGAATGAACTTTGACTGTGCCAGGGATGGACTCTCTGGGGAGTTCTCCTTATGTGTGGTGTGTAGAAGTGGGGGTACCTGGCCTGATGTCTGTGAGGAGAGCGGCACAAAGCCTGTGAGAAGATCCCAATGGTTGCATGGAGTGGGGGGGCGGGGGTAGTGCCTAATACTTACACTGTGGGAGATGGGGGTAATCAAGCCAATGCTTGTGGGGGCATCCTCTGTGTCTGTGTGTGTACAGGGAGAGTGCAGATTGGAGCACCCTTTCAAGATGGGCTGAATGGCCTATTTCTCTCCTCTACAACCTATGTAATCCTATGTGCTGCATCTGCTTTGTATTGAGACATGACGGATGGCAGTGGGAATAAAAGGGTAAGAGGCTCATTATTTTAGCTGTCCCCACCACCTGATTTTCAAATCCATCCTACATAAAAGGAACACTTATAGTATTTACATTTCTATTTTTGCAGTTCAATTGTTAGAATCAAAACGCCACCACAAATATGACTGAAGGTGATACAGGTAGTTGCAGAATGCCAACAAGTTTTCTAGGCTGTCACACAAAATATCTTCGAATGCTTATAATCTCATGGATACATGGATACTTATATTGCTTACTGTACAAGTAAATGGATAAGATGCCTGAGGTGGTACCTCTTTGGTAAGATGTGCAAGAGTACTTAACGTACAACCGAGTGTAAAGAATGTGAGGGAATGGCTCCATAGCAGAGGTTTAAAAGCAAGCCCAGTGTTGAGATTGGAGATGAAGAAAGGAGACATTTGGATGGTCAACTCACTGAACTGTGCTTCTTGTTTATGATCTTGTGTTGGCCATGAGTAAGTTGAGTTCTTGGCGTGTTTCTTTATTTATTCTTTCATGTCATGTGTGTGTCACTGGCAAGGCCAGAACATGTTGCCCGTTACTAGTTATCCATGGCTGACTAGGCCATTTCAGAGGGCAGATAGGTGTCAACAACATTGCTGTGGGTCCAGAGTCACATGTAAACCAGGCCAGCTAAGGACAACAGACTTCCTTCCCTCAAGGCCATTATTTTACCAAATTGGTTATCACGATGTTTGATAATAGGCTCTTGGTCACAATTACTGAGACTAGGACCTCAATTTTCAGCACCCGTTCACCACGGGTGCAAAGCCTGTTGTGGTTGTTAAATCTCGTGAGAGGCCACAAATGGGATTTTCATCAACGAGAACTCTGAACATGATTTTCCCAGATCCTCCTCGCTGATGTAATCTGATTAACACTCAGAAAGGGTGAGAACCAGATGTGAATACATTTGAATTCATTATAATATCGTTAGCAAGGTTAAAGTCAGCTGTTTCAGCTTCACTGAATCTTCCCGCCCACTTTGTGACGTGATGCGGAAGTGAATTACCACTGCTTTTTAAAAACATGGAGCAGGCACACTCACATCTAGAGATTGGAAAGTTGTAGGAGATGCAGAAGGAACTCGCCATGATGTGTCTACAGCCTGATCACTTAACAGTGTGGCCACAGTGCTGAGTGTCCCGATCTTCATAATCTTCATTGCCTTGCTGTTTGGTGGAGTTATTCGCCTGGGGCAAATGATTCATCAACAGTCTGGAGTTTGGAAGTGAAGCCAAGGTGGCACCACCCTGGCCAGAGCTGTTTTATTACTCTCTTCATGCTCTCTCTGTTGCTTTGATTATAATGTAACTGGCACATTTAAAGTGACCGCCTTGCAGCAGTACAGATTTTTTTAACATAAAATTTGGCCAAGATGTGACCTTGATTATATTAATAAAAACAACTAGTCTCTGAGGCAGAGAAAGGCACAGTAAGAAGTCTCACAACACCAGGTTAAAGTCTAACAGGTTTATTTGGCAGCACTGGCTTTCAGAGTCTCACGTTCCTTCATCAGGTGAGGGAGGAGTTGTGTTCACAAACAGGGTATATGCCAAATTTTATATTTAAAAAAATCTGTATTGCTGCAGGGTGGTCACTTTAAATGTGCCAGTTACATATACATTATAATCAAAGCAACAGAGAGAGCATGAAGAGAGAAATAAAACAGCACTGGCCAGGGCACTGCCACCTTGGCTTCACTTCCAAACTCCAGACTGTCGATGAACCATTTGCCCCAGGCGAATAGCTCCTCCAAACAGCAAGGCAATGAAGATTATGAGGATCAGGACACTCAGCACTGTGGCCACACTGTTAAGTGATTGGGTTGTAGATACATCATGGCGAGCTCCTTCTGCATCTCCCACAACTTTCCAATCTCTAGATTTGGAAAAGGTCTAGATTTGGCCAAGAGGGCCAGTGCCATGAACCCCAGAAATCCATGGAGAAGAAGTTAACGATGGACCAGAGGTGGTTCGGGGCCAGGGACACATTCTGTGCCACGGTAATAATGATGGCTTGGCGTTGCTCTCCTGAGTACAGGTAAGAGTTGGGGTTCTTTGGCAATTGGTCAACTGTGCATGCAATCCCAGTCCCGGTACCAGTGAATGAGCAAACTCTTGCTCATCCAACTAATTGACCATCATCGTTTCACCCTCACCATGTCCGCTGCCCACGCGTTTAGCTGAGGGTTTGAAACTTTAAGTGTTACAGATGAAGGTTGGGTGCAGGGCATTGGGAAGATTGGTGTCAAGCTTCACAGCTACGACCGCCCAAAATGTCCTGGAAAATCCAGCAGCCCTCAAGGTTCACATGTACCTTCAACATATGATGAACCCCACTGCTGCTGTTACCAAGGGAGGGAATAACCAAAGCTGAGCCTGAGGGTGAGTCTGAAGAGGCGAGGGAAGTGACCATGGCTGGTCAAGTGATGAAGTGAACTTCACTGTCAGTGCAGGCATACTCCTGGCCCCCACTGTGAGCTCCATTGCCTTTTCCTCAAAAAGAGTGATAATTCTGAGCTCAGGCACCCTCCCGCTTGTCTTCCCCTTTTCCTTTCTGTTGTACGTGATCTTTTCCTGCAGGAATAGAAACGGGACATTGTGAGCTGGACGTCTGGTGGATCAGGTATCGAGGACAACTGGCATATTTGGGCACCACACTGAGGCAGCAAGGCGTTGTGATGAGGAGTGCCGGGGATTTTTGAGGAAAATGCCAGGAGGAGGAGTGTTGAGAATATACGAGGTGGCAGCTAGTGGGTTAACAGTAACATTCTGGGATGACGGATATGAATAATGCTGGCGGTGAGGGTGGAGGGGTGGGGGGACTGGGGGAGGGGCTGGCAATAGGTGAGAATTCACTCTTGCAGCATATAGGAGTTCATTCATCTTCTTTCAGCATTCAACCCCAGCACATCATGCTCATTGCACTAACAATTGCTGCTACCACCTTCCAGTGAGATTGGTGACAAAGCTCAAGGGTGTCCCACCAACACATGGGTACATCATTGCCTAGATCTCTTCCACATCATCAAAAACGTAGGTGTGGGTCGTCTAGCTGCTATCCTCCTGAGTTGAATGAGAGTGAGTGATAACGATCCATTTAAATACACTGCCCCTTTGATTGCAGTACTGACCACTCACCCAGGGAGGTGAGTCTGGTGAGTCAGGCACAGTGTGTTTCATGTGGGGGAAAAGCAATTTGATTAAGTGCCTGAAAATCACAATCCAGATTGCATCACTCGTACCATCAGAAACCACACAAATTTTCTTTCCTGAGATTATACTTTGGGCGGGATTTTCTGGGCGTGCTTGCCCCAACGCCGGAAAATCCTGCCCGAGGTCAACTGACCTTTGCATGGTCCATGTCCCACCCGCTGTGATTGCCTTGGTGGGTGGCATGGGAAAATTCCGCCGTTTGTCATTTTTCTGGAAAATTCCACCCTAA
This sequence comes from Carcharhinus amblyrhynchos, assembly GCF_965287045.1. Taxonomy (NCBI): domain Eukaryota; kingdom Metazoa; phylum Chordata; class Chondrichthyes; order Carcharhiniformes; family Carcharhinidae; genus Carcharhinus; species Carcharhinus amblyrhynchos. The sequence continues at coordinate 39,889,315 of NC_137333.1, read as the reverse complement.
CTTTCAATTTGAATTTAAATTTCACCATTTGCTGTGATGGGATTTGAACTTGTCTTCCCAAGGCATTGACCTGGGCATCTGGATTACTAGTCCAATGACATTTACATCTCCCCAACATCTAAACATGTGACAAAATTTACATTCCTCATAGTCAGGAAAGCATCACTTATTTAACTTGACCTTGCACATCTGTGGATTTCATAAGTATGTACATAAGATATTTCAGAAAATAATTCTTAGATAAACTTTTTAATTTGATATTTATCTGTGCTGGTGGACAATGACCCTATGGTGTAACTTAGGAAAATACCTCGATAATTGAAGAAAAGTTAAGGCTTAGCTGATATTCACACAACCCACCATGTGTTTTGCTGTGGCAGAGGCATCCCACCATTGGCCAGTGGCAGAATCTTCTGGTCCCACCATTGTCAATGGGCTTTTCCATTGAATGCACCCCTTGCTGCTGGGAAACTTGTGCTAGGGCCACAACGTCAGTGGGAATGGAAATTCCCACCCTTGTGGATGGCTGGAAAATTCCAATATTTAAGCTGCAATCCCATATATACAAGTGAGGTCACCTCCCAATCCTTAATAGCCCAAAGTATTTATACTCTTCACAATAAAATCCTCATTGACACATTAAACCTCAGGTGAAATACATCAAAAATCACAAAAAAACCCATTATACACTTAGGCAGTCGTTGTTTTTACATAGCATATAGTGCAATATACCTAAAGTACACTTAGGGTTGGCATGGTAACACAGTGATTAGCACTGCTGCCTTGCAGCTCCAGGTTCAATTCTAGCCTTGGGTGACTGTATGGAGTTTGCACTTTCTCCCCATGGGTTTCCTCTGGAAGCTCCAGTTTCCTCCCACAGTCCAAAGGTATGTAGGTTAGATGGATTTGCCTTGCTTTGATTGGCCTGTTGTTTCTTATTGTCAGCGAGATTAGCAGGGTAAATACATGGGGTTATGGGGATAGGGCCTGGATGGGATTCTTGATCTTACAGACTTGGGCTGAATGGCCTCCTTCTGCACTGTAGAGATTCTATGATTCTATAATCCTGCATATAAAAACAATAAACTATCATTGATCAGAAACCAAGATGGCAAACAGAGGCCTTCCAGAACCTACCTGAAGTAGGACTCTGAGCTAAGTCTGAGCCAAAGCAGGGGAAAATGTAAGTGATTAAGTAAGCCAAAATATAACATCCAAAAGTAAATCTGAAGCAGTAGAGAGCTTGAACAAAGGTTTAGATGCAACTTTAACCTATAACTGTTTACTTCATATTTATACCAACTGGCAGCTTGGCATAAGTTGGCATAAAATAAATCACCAGTGGGCACAAGTTACCCAAATAATTTCCACAGCACTGAAAAGATCACAGATCATCTGATCTTGGGAATTAAATATCTGTACCCATTTTTTTTTCTGGGAATCGTATGAAAAATGAAGATCTGCAGCATGAGTGAGTACGTACCTTTGTTGACATTCAGAGAAAAAAATATAAAAGCAGAGAATCCACAGCTGGTGTTCAGGAATGAAAAGCTGCATAAAATAATTGGTCTCAACTGTGAGCTCAAGGAATGAGTTAAGGAATATGGAATTAAATTTATTTAAATTTGTTATGGCCTTGGGAAGATGTAAATGTATTTAGAATGGTTGGACTGCATCCAAATATATGAGAGTAAGGAATTATCATATTGCTCAGTTCGAATATATTTAAGCTGAAATCTGGGGGTGGGGATAAGGAAAGCATTAAATACAAAATGATAAGAAATCAATATAATGAGGGAGTAGACATTCTAAGAACTGAGGAGGCTGTAATCTATAAATGAATGTTTCTAAGAAGCAATGGGGACAGCAGTTTAAATGTTTATAGAATGAGAACATGGATATAAGATCTTTGAAACGCTTAAATGGATGGATAATTTCAACAGAAAGGTTAGCCAACTTAAATTGTGATCATAGAGTAGAGGACGCGAGAGAGAAATAGCCAAGCTTCAAGCGAGTCCAGAGATTAGAGGAAATGTTTTTTTTCTGATACTGTCTGTATGTGGAATAGAATCCCAGGAAGAAGTAATTGATACTCGGTGAACTTATTCCTTTACAATGAACCTGGTTAAAGGTTTGATTAAGAAAGAGACCAATGGTTAATAGGATTAAATATAGATATGGATGATCAAATATTTCATGGCTGAATGTAATATTGCAGCTTTGATGCATGGCTAGTTCTGAGTTAAATGACCTTGGATGGGTGCGGTGTTACGGGGAAGGGAGTGTTAATATTTGCCTGAGAGTTCTTGTACTTGGAACATTTTGATTGCTATCTAAATCCTCTCACTGGAAGTGGCCTTGCTTGAATATCTGATGTTGCCTAACAACCTGCTGATACTCACGGTGCAGAGTATAATAAAGAATGGTCAGTGTACCAAGAGGTTGCTGCCAGACATGGGTGAAGAATTTCCATCCTCACCATCCAAGGAGTTGGCCATTGAGTGCACTACCTGCCCACTCCACAGCCATTTAACTCTCCAAGGGGTGTTGACTGGCTGGAGGTGAAACTTCCACCCTTCACTCAGGAGGAAGCCCCATCTCAGAAAGCTACCAGCCAATTAGATTGAGTTAGGGAACATGGAATTAAATGTATTTAAATTTGCTATACTCTTGGGAAGATGAAGGAGTAGAAATATTAAGAGGAGGCTGTAATCTATGAATGAACTTTCCTAAGAAGCAAAGGGGAACAGCGGTTTAAATGTTTATAGAATGAGAACATGGACATAAGGGCCGAAATTCATGGAACAGGATTCCAACAATGCAGAAGGAGACCATTTGGCCCACCGAGCCTGCACCGGCAATAATCCCATGTAGTCCTGATCCCTGTAACCTCACATAATTTCCCCACTAATTCCCCTGACACTAAGGGGCAATTTATCATAGCCAATCAATCCACATCTTTGGAGTGTGGGAAGAAACTGGCGTGGTGGCACAGTGGTTAGCTCTGAGATCCCTCACAGCACCAGGCATCTGGGTTCAATTCCCAGCTTGGGTCATTGTCTGTGCAGAGTCTGCACAGTCTCCCTGTGTCTGCATGGCTTTCCTTTGAGTGTTCCAGCTTCCTTCACACTCCAAAAATGTGTAGGTTAGGTGGATTGGTCATGCTAAATTACCCTTAGTGTCCAAAAATATGTAGGTTATGGGGATTAGTGGGGTAAATACATGGGGTTATGGTGATAGGGCAGGAGTGAGGGCCCATATGAGTTGCTCTGTTGGAGAGTCAGTTCAGATTCAATGGGTCGAATGGCCTCCTTCCGTACTGTAGGGATTCTATGAAACTGGAATACCCAGAGAAAACCTACGCAGACATGGGGAGAACATGTAAACGCGAGACAAACTGTGACCCAAGACCTGAATTGAACCCAGGCCCTGGCTCTGTGTGGCAGCAGTGCTAACCACTGTGCTAACATGCTGCCCAATACGCTCTGCCACCCCTGCCAGTGAGAATAAAGAATTTGGCAGGCAGCAAAATCTCTATTTACTGCAGCAGGACCGGAGAATCCCAGCCACGGATAAGGTTGCAGAATTCCAGCCATGATCTTTGAAATGCTTAAATGATTGGATGCTCTAAAATCTCAGCAGTGCCAGAATTTGCAGTGCGCAGGATTGGGACTGCAAACAGAGTCTGAATCCTGGGAGTCCAGGACCAAGTAAGTTTTGGGGGTCTCAAGATGGGAAGGGGAGTGAGGCCTGGAAGGTGGGTGCGTGGGCAGAGTGGAGTACGGATGTGATTGGAGAAGCACCCACTAGATCCAGACTTTTCTGGATTCTATTGATCAAATAGTTATATAGCCATTCCAAAATGTATCCACTGATGCTTGCTTTCTTTTTTTTGGTACCCAGAGAAACTGCAACAAAGACTTTACTTAAGACTATGAACATCCACTGTTTTACTTCTATCAAACTCCATTGTCAGAAGCTCAAGGAAAACCAAAGAGTAGTTTGCCAATTGGTTTTTAAATGTGTCTCTTCCACTACTCTACCCAAGGATCTATGTTGACCTATATGTTGAGCACTCTCTGCGAAGCTGAATTTCTTGATATAAGCCCTGATTTTGCCCTTTGGTGGTTTATATCTCAGCTCATTGTCTTATTCTTGGAATTTAGTTTAGGTAATTTCCACAGTATATCTTTCCTATATGGTTTGCTGGACTGTTACCACAGGTCAGACATCTCCTGAAAAGTCATGGAGCTGAATTCTCTATTGGATTCTGTCAGGCTCCCAGCATGATTTCAGCAAGAATTCAGCTGAGTGGCTCAGAAAGAAGCTAGGCTCCAATCTCAGTTGGAAATTCAACTCTAGCCACTTTTTCATTGGGGCTAGATGTAGAGATAGTTATGCTTCGAATTCCTGATTACCCAGTCCACTGGAAGTTGCTGTGCCCATTGGAATGAGAGATATCGGCATCCAAGTGGGGGAAGCAGATTCTACCAATTGGGAACCAGTCATAAAAGCAACCAGAGAACCCATGGATGGGTCGCATTTTTTTTTTACTGATATAGCTATCTCAGAAGCTCATAATTTGGATGAAATGCCCATTTGGAAAAGTAGAACATAACAGCATAAGAACATAAGAAATAGGAGCAGGAAAAGGCCATCTAGCCCCTCGAGCCTGCCCTGCCATTCAATAAGATCATGGCTGATCCGAAGTGGATCAGTTCCACTTACCCGCTGCCCCCATAACCCTTAATTCCCTTATCGATCTACCCGTGACTTAAATATATTCAGAGAGGTAGCCTCCACCACTTCAATGGGCAGAGAATTCCAGAAATACACTACCCTCTGAGAGAAGAAGTTCCAGACATTCACTACCCTCTGAGAGAAGAAGTTCCTCCTCAACTCTGTTCTAAACTGACCCCCCCTTATTTTGAGGCTGTGCCCTCCAGCTCTGGTTTCCTTTCTAAGTGGAAAGTATCTCTCTACCACTACCTTATCTAGCCCCTTCATTATCTTATATGTCTCTATAAGATCGCCCCTCAGCCTTCTAAACTCCAATGAGTACAGGCCCAATCTGCTCAATCTCTCCTCATAAGCTAACCCCCTCATCTCCGGTATCAACCTAGTGAACCTTCTCTGTACTCCCTCCAAGGCCAATATATCCTGTCGCAAATAAGGGGACCAAAATTGCACACAGTACTCTAGTTGCGGCCTCACCAGTGCCTTATACAATTGCAGCAAGACCTCCCTGCTTTTATATTCTATCCCCCTTGTGATAAAAGTCAACATTCCATTTGCCTTCTTGATCACCTGCTGCACCTGCAGACTGAGTTTTTGCAATTCATATACAAGTACCCCCAGGTCCCTCTGCACAATAGCATGTTGTAATTTTTCACCATTTAAATAATATTCCTATTTAATAATATTTTACTATTATTTCTTCCAAAGTGGATAACCTCACATTTGCCAACATTATACTCCATCCGCCAGATCCTCGCCCACTCACTCAGCCTATCCAAATGTCTCTGCAGACTTTCCGTGTCCTCGACACAATTCGCTTTTCCACTCATCTTCGTGTCATCAGCAAACTTTGTTACCCTACACTCAGTCCCCTCCTCCAGATCATCTACGTATATGGTAAACAGTTGAGGCCCCAGTACCAATCCCTGCGGCAAGCCACTAGTCACCAACTGCCAACCAGAAAAGCACCCATTTATTCCAACTCTCTGCTTCCTGTTAGATTGCCAATCCTCAATCCACACTAACACTTTACCCCCAACTCCGTGTACCCTAACCTTCTGCAGCAACCTTTTGTGAGGCACCTTATCGAACACCTTCTGGAAATCTAGAAACACCACATCCACTGGTTCCCATCTGTCAACTGCACTAGCCACATCTTCATAAAAATCCAGTAAACTCGTCAAACACGACTTTCCCTTCATGAATCCATGGTGCGTCTGCTTGATCGAACCATTCTTTTCCAAGTGTCCTGCTATTTCTTCTTTAATGATGGATTCCAGCATTTTCCCAACTACGGATGTTAAGCTAACTGGCCTATAGTTACCTGCCTTTTGTCTACTTTTTTAAATAGCGGCGTAACAGTAGCTGTTTTCCAATCAGCCGGCACTTCCCCAGAGTCGAACGAATTTTGATAAATAACTACTAATGCATCTGCTATTATATCTGCCATTTTTTTCAGTACCCTGGGATGCATTCCTTCCGGGCCTGGACTAATGGGACTGTCAACCTTCAGTCCCATTAGTCTACCAAGCACTACCTCTTTAGTAACAGTAATTGTATGAAAGACCTCACCTCCTACCAACTCTCGATCGTTAATATTTGGTAAGCTATTTGTGTCCTCCACTGTGAAGACCGACACAAAAAACTTATTTAAAGTCTCAGCCATTTCCTCGTTTCCCACTATTAAATCCCCCCTCTCATCCTCCAAGGGTCCAACATTCACTCTAGCCACTCTCTTCCTTTTTTTATATTTGTAAAAACTTTTACTATCATTTTTTATATTTTGAGCTAGTTTAGTTTCATAATCTATCTTTCCTTTCTTTATCGCTTTCTTGGTCATTCTTTGTTGTTTTTTAAAGTTTTCCCGATCTTCTAATTCCCCACTATTTTTGGCCACTCTGTATGCATCGGTTTTTAATTTAATACTTTCCTTTATTTCCTTAGTTATCCACGGCTGGTTATCCCTTTTCTTACAGTGCTTCTTTATCACCGGAATATATTTTTGTTGAGCACTGAGAAAAATCTCCTTAAAAATCCTCCACTGTTCCTCAGCTGTCTTACCAACTAGTCTGCGCTCCCAGTTCACATTAGCCAATTCTGCCCTCATCCTATCATACTCCCCTCTGTTCAAACACAGGACACCGGACAGAAATTAATTAAGGACAGCCAGCACTGCTTTATTAAAGACAAATAGTGTCTGACGAAGTTGCTTGAGCTCTTTCAGGACATGTAGAGATAGAAAAATAATCAGTGAATGTTGGTTTTCAAAAGGATTTTAATGAAGTGATTTGTTGATAAAAGGAAGGCAGTGAGTGTACAGGATGTAAAGAAGTGTGGTAGTTGCAGATTCATTTGGGGTTTTCAAAAGGACAACTGGATAATTATCAGAAAACGTAAAAATTCAGGGCTAAGGGAAAAAGGTAGGGAGGATGTGCCACTATTTACATGCTGATGCAGAGAACCTTGGGCTGAATGGCCTCATTCTGTGCTATAGCCCATTCTATTGGTGAAATGTTCTAGCCCTTCACAACATGGGAGGGGGCTGGAAAAATCCAGTCTCTGATCCAGAAAGTTAGACGCATGTAGATATTGATGAATAGATGTATTTTTGAACAGGGAGATGTAAGCGTCTCAGGGTAGAGTGGGTGCGATCAGTGATCTGGGCACAAATTGCACTCTCTATTGTATTCATTTTGAGAAAATACTTTCCACAAGTTTCCACACAAAAACTCACCAAATACAAAACCTGCCATGAACCAGCACAACCAGGTAATGTTTTAGAATGCAATTTAAAAGAAAGCTTCAAAAATATTTTCTGATATCTTTAAGAATGAGAATTTGCTGCAGTTTGATTAGTATAGCTGAAAATACGTTTATCACAGAAATCAGAATATTCAGATCACCTTCTGTGGACAACAGGATTTAAATCACTAAAATGGATTTAATATCGTTCAGAACCATTCACTAGAAAGTGAAAATGGACACAATTGGCGGAAACTCTTAATAATGATTAATTTGATCTGGTGCATGGCCAATTTAGTGACTGGGATTTGCTTCTTACCTTCTGTTTCAAAAACCCGTTCGAGAAATGGCAGTAACTTGAGTTGTTAGGAGCATCATTTGCACTTGTCATTGAGAAATCCTTTGCATTTCAACAGTTTTGGGTGACTTTCTCTGAAAGAATTGCAACAAAGCGAATACTTTAGTGCTGGGATCGTTACTGTTCCCAGTAAATATTCAGAAATAAATATAGAGGTTGGAAGTTGCTGAATTTCAAAGGGACTTGTGTGTCCTTGTGCATTAGTCATTGAAAGCCAGCATTGAAAGCAAGTACAGCAAGCAGTTAAGAAAGCAAATGGTATGTTGGCTGTTAGTATAAGAGAATTTGTATATAGAAGTAAAGATGTCTTACTGCAATTGTATAGAGCCTTGGTGAAACCTGGAGTATTGTGTGCAATGAAATATTTAATAGACTGGTTTTTATTCTCCTGAGCTTAGGAGAATGAGAGGTGATCTTATTCAAATGTATTCATTTATTACAGGGCTCGACAGGGTAGATGCAGGAAGGATGTTTCCCCTGGCTGGGGGAGTCTAAAACCTGGGGACACAGATATAAGGAGCAGGCCATTTAACACTGTGATGATGAGGAATTTCTTCACTCAGGGTGAATCATTTGGAATTTCCTGCCCATGAGGTGTGTGAAGGTTCAGTTGTTGAGTCTGAGATGGAGACCGATAGATTTCAACATATTAGAAATGTCAATGGATGCGGGGACAGTGAAGGAGAATGATCAAAGTAGAAGATCTCATTGAATGGCGGAACAGACTCAAAGGGCTGAATGGTCTACTCCAGCTCCTCGTTGGCATGATCTGGATATTTGAAATGAGATGCAGGGAGCAAAATAGCACAATTTACAAACACCAAAATGTGTTAGCTAAAATTACTTCAAACGGGTATGTTGTGATATGATATGCATATATCTTTAAGGATGTGTATCTTAAATGACTGTTAATCATTACAAACCTTGACAGGATGTTAGTCCGATAACTTACAGTCAGCCTGTAAGCAGCAGTGATTGAGGTTAGTCATTTGTTTCATGGTCTCCCAATTTATGTCATCTGTATAATTTTATCTTCAAATAAAGAACCAAATTTTTTGTTTCACCAATCCTGGGGAGGAGGAGTTATTTCACTTTTCTAACACGCAATTCCTTAGGAAAGAGAAGGGAAGCAAGCAAATGTGAACACCATCACCTTCAGGATCCCCTCTAAATCACACACCATCCTGATTTGGAACAACCTCCCTGTTCCTTCATCACTTCGTCAAAATTCTGAAGGTCAACACCAAATTGCATTGTGGGAACACATTCACCACATAGACTGCAACGATTTGGGAAGAAGGCCCACCAATACTTTCTCAATTGTAACTCACAGACAATAAAATGCTGACCATGCCACCAGCTCCTGCATCTTGAAAATCAGTTAAAAGCATAATTAGAAATATAGGTACGGAATGTATAACCTCCGCCATGAGTCAGAGTTGGAATACTGTGTTCAGTTTTGGACGCCAACCTTTGGAAAATGTTTGAGGGCCATGGACAGGGGTGAAGATGAGATTCACAAAAATAATAAAGTGTATGGGGGGATTTTATTATGAGCGGAGTAAGAAAAACTGCAAGGCCAGGATTCTACTGCCCAACAGTATATTACCTTAAAGTTTATTTATTTATTCGTCACAAGCAGGCTTACATGAACCCGGCAATGAAGTTACTGTGAAAATCCCCTTCCCAGCAAAGTAAATGGCAATTTAAGAAGGTTAAGGGATTTATTACATACATTAAAAATCATGGAATGGTTCTATTATGTAAATCAGGGAAAACTATTTTCATTGTTCAATGGATTGGTAGAAAGAGGATATTAATTTAAAGGGCTAAAAAAATCAGTTGGGCCCGTTTGTTTGTGGCTAGTAGAGTTGATGCAGTTAGCATGTGTTTCTTGCTCATGGTGATGGGTGCATGTGAAGCCCAGTGCTGTTCACATTGTTGACTGGCTGCTTAACAGGGGACCAGGTACATGCAACATATTTCTTCAAGGCAGCCAACACCTCTTCAAGCAAGTGGACATAGAAGCTGCAGTGGCTGGTGGAACTGTCTTGCAAAGTGTTTCATAGAAGGAATAAAACTACCAGTGGAGCAGCAGGCCAGAAAGAGGACTCACAGCTTTTCTGGCCCTGAAGGTGAAAATGATTAGATACATCCTGTTTCTGCAATGGCCAGGAAGCCTTCAGGTACAGACAGTGGAAAAAAAATGGGAGCAGATACCCACAGAGATCAATTCAATAATGGCACACCCTTTCCAGAAGTGGACAGATTGTCATTTTCAGTATTCCTGCATTGAATAATGGCCAAGACCAGAACAGAGCTCAATTTTGTGCCCCTGGTGCCTGGTATTGTAGATTCAGAGGTTCATACATGCCCATAATCCTTGGAGATTGGCAGGAGGTTGGGAAACATACATGCCAGAAAGCAGGGAAGTAGTTTGGTATTCAGGATCACAGATGATGTAATTACATAATTTTAACAGGAGCATTTTCCAGGACCACTGGGTTCATTGTGCTTTGTACTTGTTCTTTCCCCATAGCCCTGCAAAGCCTTCTTTTTCAAGTGTCTATACAATCTGATTTTGAATCTCCTTTCCTGAAAGTGGTAACTCACATTGCAGAATGGTTCCATGGGCAGCGTTTTATCTTCACCTGCTGGCGTGTTTGTAGGGACATGTGGCAAGGAGGGGTGGTCAGATTCCACCCCAATCTCTCCACAATTTTATAGTAGCACATTTGAAGCCTGCCCCCAAACGCCAACACCCAGCCTCAATTTTCAGGCTGGCTGAAGGAGTTCAGGGCCAGAGGAAAGCCCAGAAAGTGAACCTGCTGGCCTCAGGTGGCAGGAGCAATGATGGAGGGTGGGTACCTCCAAAAATGGCCTCCTTTTAACATAGTACAACTACCCCCCCTGCCACCCCCGCCCAACCAAAACATTCTGGTTCAGGTCTTGATAGTACAGGGATTGTCAGCAGCCAGGTGCATGTTAACAGTGGGGCTTCACAAGTATCTGTTTTGGGACAGTTTGGCTTAATATATTCATAACCAACCCGGGGAAAGGAGTCACAGGCCCAAGAGCTAACTTAACAGATGACTGCAAAGCTAACAGAATAAGCTATGGGAAAATTTGGATGTGATTTTGAATTGGGAAGCTGGGTGGCAGGTGATAGTCAATGTCAAGAAATGATAAGAGCTTCACGCTTCACGGGGACGAACAACTCAGGAATGAATAATTACTTAAACAGAAATAAAATCATGTGTAATGAAAAATGAAAGAGATCAGGGACCTTTATTGACAACAAATAGAAAAAATTGTAATGATGTCCTGTGGTAGTAAGTAATGTATGTCAGACGCTGGGATGTGTTAAAATATCAACATCGAGTTGAAATGTGAGTAATTCGCATAAATCATTGATGCAACTATTTAGAATATTGTGCACAGTTCTGATCATCACAGTGTAAGCACTTATTGAAAAGATACAGAAGAGAACATACAGGAGTATTTAGGAGATGGAGGGATCGTATAATGATAATTATGTAAATTTACATGCTCTTATTGGAAAGGATAAGGTTGAGTGGTGATATGGTTGCTGTTTTTCAGAATCTAAAGGAACCAAATAAGATTAGCTATAACAAGCTGTATCACCTTGCCGAAGAGTGTACGACCAAAGGTCACAACCTGCATTTGAAGGAGAAAAAAATTCTTTGGAAACTATGGGGATGATTCTCCCAAAAAATTTCTCAGTGCTGAATTTGCAGGAAAACAGGTATAAATCATCATTGTTTTCTCAGTGGGAGTTCAGACTCGAATCTCCCACACTCTGTGCAATGTGGAGGTCACAATCAGGAATCTCATTAAAAGCTCGGGGGAACAGGGCCTATTCACGCCAGGGTCTGACATTTTCGGGCCTCTGCACATGCGTAGTGGCCCCGAACTGTCAGACTGCACTTTGCAGGTTAGCTCAATCACTGACCAGCCTGGGATCCCTGCAGTGCTGCTCCTCTAGCCCCCCCGCAGCTTGCTTGTGGCCAGCATGAGCATCCCTGGACCAGCACTGACACCACCCCCCCATGCCGGAGCACCCTGATCTCCAGCCCCTCCATTTCCCCTGGCAGTGATGATCCCTAATCCCCTGGCAGATCCCCCCCCCCCCAAAAGGAGGCAGAATCTCCTGGCAAACCACCCTCCCCCCAACTCCACACCTGCCCTGGTCGCTGGCCTCCCTCCAGCCTCGATGGATCCCAATGCAGAGTGGCAGTGACACCCCCTCACCCCCACTCCCAGCTGCCCTCTGCCCCCCCCCCCCCCCCCCCCCGCCCCGGCTCCACCCTCTTGGCAGTAGGTCCTGCCTCCTTGGCACTGTCCTATGCCTGGTGGGCAGTGCCAAAGTGCCCTTTGGGCATGGACACTTTGCCCCAGGCAGTGCCAGGACACAGGCTGGCACTGCCAGAATGCCAGTGCGCCCCCCCCCCCCACTGCCCAATCCCTTGGGGGGCTCTGATTGCCCCCCCCTTCACCCCAGTCGGATTGTCCTGCTAGTTCCCCGAAAGTGGGGAGCTAGTCTGAACCCCACTGGAGGGAAATTGTACTGGCAGAGTGGGAAATGCTGGTGGGACCTAGGCTTCAGTCCTGGGCCCAATAATCACATTTAAATAATAATAAAAATAGATCTTAATGACTTACCTGGTGTTCCCACCAGTTTCCAGTGTGGTCCCGACTGCACGGGCATCCGCGCGCCTCGGGAACGCATGCACGAACCCCATGAATCGGCCGACACACGATTCTCCTGGCCTGCCGTGCTAAAAAATTAGCACCGTGGGATGGGAGAATCGCCCCCTTCATTTCAATGTGCACAAAGTAAATCTCTTGAACAAGCTCCTGAAGAAGTTGGGAGCAATTAGTATTGATTTCTTCATATGCAAATCAGAGAGATTAATTTCAGAATATGTGTAATTTGAGTCATGACATATGGTAAGTATAGCACGCTTGGAAGAAACAGTAAATTTTAGATCCATTGTTCCCAAACATCTCTGCAACTGAAGATGTTCTGACCTCATGTCTGGGTCAGTTGTATACTAATTAACAGAGAATGATTGCCACGATTAGTCAACAGCTCCATTATTGTTAAATAATGTGACTACAAGAATGGTAGAATGTGAAATAGATGAACCTTGGCCTTTCTCTGTCTTAAAATTACAAGGCTCCTTTATTCATGGATAGAGTTGTTAGAATCTTAAACAAAAGCAATAGAAACGACAACACAGTGCAAGTTAAACATCAATGGAGAGAATATAGTCGTCCAGTTAAATATGGGAAACTCAGAGCTAAGTTCTGTGTGCCTATCTGTTTTTCTTTAACTCACTCACCTTATTAATATTTTACTTTTTGGTCCAATCAGCAGCAGCAGGCAAGATGTGGACCTAAAGACAAAATACAGGATTAAAAGTGCAGGTTCAAAAATGCAACTTGGAAGTTTGAATGAACAAAGGAAGAACTCTTAGAATAGAATCAGGCTATTCTAGTGCCCCACTTTATTGGTGCCTCCTCTGAGATAGTGCTGGGAGTGTGAGAAGATGGAGAAGGGGTACTATTCCCCTGAAATGGGAAGAAAAGCAGGCTGCTAACATAAAGAAGGAGTTGTTGAATGTCGCACAGGAAGTCAGCAGTCAGAACATAGTGTCATCCTCCTGAACTCAGCGCAGGAACCAATTTAATGACCTGACCAGGTCTGGCAAGGTAAATACAGTTTCACATTCACCTACATCCTGCTGTGCATACCGTTCCTTCCAAGCACACTCAGCACAATTGCTGAGAGAATGGAAGATTCTTTCTTAAACATCAGAGGATTTATGTTATAGACCATTGAGATGAAGGGCAGGATTCCCGCCCGAGTCAACGGATCTTTCCGTGGTCTGTTTCTCACCCGCTGCAATTCCTATGGTGGGCAGAATGGGAAAATTTGCCCCCATGTGTCTTTCCATACCATCATGCAACACCAATCGGGTGATTTTCCCCCAAAAATTCCAAGAATGGGTGGGAAAGCTCGTGTAAACCACTATTGTTTTTTTAGTGGGATTCAGACTTAATTTTCCCATAATCTGTGCAATGCAGAGGTCACAATCATGATTATCATTAAAAGCATGGGGAGCAGTGCCTATTCACCCCGGAGTCTGATAGTTGCGGAACTCTGCACATGCGCGTTGGGCCCCAAATTGTCAGACTCCGGTTTGCTGGCCAGCTCGATTGCAGACCGGCCCGAGACCCTTGCAGTACTGTCCCTCCAGCTCCCCCATGGCTTGATCGTGACCCCATGAGCATTTTGGGACAGCCTTCACCCCTGTCCATCCCAGAGCTCCCCAATCTCCAGTACAACCTGTCCAGCAGTGATGATCCCCCCCACCCCAGCAGACCACACCCCCCCTCACCCCGGGGAGGTAGAAACCCCCCCCCCCCCCGCCCAGGAAGTACACCCCCACGGCAGACCACCACCCCCCCTGCCTGCCCTGCTTGCTGGCCTTTCTCCAGCCCTGATCAGTCCTAATACAGAGGGATCCCCCATCTCATCGATTATCCCTAATAGGCCCACAAAAGGCCCCACCCCCTTAGTACTGCCCACCAGGCAGTGCCAAGGTGCCCCCTGGGCATGGGTACTTTGTCTCTTGGGCAGTGCCAGGATGCCCATGCCCAAGGGACACCACCCCTCTGCCACCCAACCCCAATTCCCTACCACTCCAGTGGGGTCTCCTGCTAGTTCCCCAAAATAGAGAGCTACTCTAAACCCCACCAGAGTGAAATACTCCCGGTGGGGTGGGAGTGCTATTGGGCCTAAAGAGTTCAGTCCTGGGCCTCATAATCACATTTAAATTACGTTACAAACAGATTAAAATCACTTACCTGGTGTTCCCGCTGGTTCCCAGTGTGGACTCGACCATGCCTATTCTCTGGCAGTGGGAGAGGCACATGCATCAAGAACACACGCATGAATCCCGCGAAAAAGCCGACACGTGCATTTTCCAACCCGGCGTGCCAAAAAATTAGCGCATCGCGATGGGAGAATCGGGCCCCTTTGCTTGAAGGAATGCGCGCCTTGGCCACAATAACATAGACTCTGGGTGAAAAAATGTCTGTTGTATTAAACAGGATAAAGTCTGACAACACCAGGTTTTAGTCCAACCTATTTATTTGATAATATACTCGCAAGCTTTCGGGTTAGCCCCTTCGTCAGGTGAATGGCCAGAACTCTCCATTCACCTGACGAAGGGGCTAACCCGAAAGCTTGCGAGTATATTATCAAATAAATAGGTTGGACTAAAACCTGGTGTTGTCAGACTTTTTACTGTGTTTACACCAGTCCAATGCCGGCATACCCACATCATGTATTAAACAGGATGACAGACATCTTAGCCGTTGTTTCAAAATGGCCCACCAAGCTGCACCAAAGTACTCTCCAGTACATGGTAACTGTGAATGAGGCTGAGCCATGAGAGCGGTAATGGCGAAAGTCGACATTAAAGTGGGGATTTCATTTTTCTCCCTCTTTCCTCCTAGTTAGTACCCAAATGCTGAATCATTTGCAGATCTCTCGTGATTCTCCCTGCGCGGTATTCAGTAGGACCCTCTTGTGTTCCAAAATCTATAGGACACCAGTCAAGACCATCTCAGCAATCAGAGCAGGAAATAAACAGCCTGCCTGTACCTCTATTAAACCACACAGCTTGTACATGATAGGCATGGTAGCGTAAAGGGAGGGTTAAGCTTTGTAACAGGTTATGCATATGGATGAATAGGAAAACACTGTTTAGTTTATTTAGCCCACATAAATATTCATTATGAAGTGCTTGGAAAGGTTAGTTATTGCACAAATCAATTCCAGCCTCCTGAACTACCTGAACCCAGTACAGTTTGCGTATCACTGCAACAGGTCCACAGCGGATGCCATTTCCCTGGCCCTGCACTCAACCTGGAACACCGAGATAACAAGGACACCTATGTCAGACTCCTATTTATTGATTACAGCTCAGCCTTCAACACTATTATTCCCATAAAACTCATTTTCAAACTCCATGGCCTGGACCTTGCCTCCTCTCTCTGCGATTGGATCCTGAACTTCCTAATTTACAGACCATCAGACCATAATCAGTGAGGATAGGCAACAACATCTCCCCCCGATCATCCACAACACTGGTGCCCCACAAGGCTGTGTTCTCAGCCCCGTACTATACTCCTCATATATCTGTGACTGTGTGGCCAACTTCCCCTCCAATTCAATTTTCAAGTTTGCTGATGACAGCACCATAATGGGATAGATCTTAAACAATGATGAGACAGAATACAGGAATGAATTAGAGAATCTGGTAAACTGGTACGGTGACAATAATCTCTTCCTCAATGTCAACAAAATGACGAAGATTGTCATCGACTTCAGGAAGCATAGTAGAGAACATACCCCTGTCTATATCAATGGGAAAGGGTCGAAAGCTTCAAGTTTTTAGGTGTCCAGATCACCAGCAACCTGGCCTGGACCCCCTATGCCGACTCTATAGTTAAGAAAGCCTACCAACGCCTCCACTTTCTCAGAAGATTAAGCAAATTTGGCATGTTAGCTACGACTCTCACCAACTTTTATAGATGCACCACAGAAAGCATTCCTTCTGGTTGTATCACAGCTTGTAGGGCTCCTGTTCTGCCCAAGACTGCAAGGAACTACAAAAGGTTGTGAATGTAGCCCAATCCATCACTCAAACCAGCCTCCCATCCATCGACTCTGTCTCACTTTCCATTGCCTAGGCAAAGCAGCCAACATAATTAAGGACTCCACGCACCCCGGACATTCTTTCTTCCACACCTTCTTCCATCAGGAAAAAGATACAAAAGTCTGAGGTTATGTACCAATCGACTCAAGAGAAGCTTCTTCCCTGCTGCCATCACAGCAATGGATTTACCTCACATTAAGTTAATCTTTCTCTATACCGTAGCTATGACTGTCACACTACATTCTGCACTCTCTCTCATTCTCTTCTCTATGAACAGTTTGCTTTGTCTGTATAGCATGCAAGAAACAATACTTTTCACTGTATACTAATACGTGACAATAATAAATCAAATTAATCAAATAACACCCTTTCTTGCTGGCAGATGTAAAAGCAGCTACAAATATTTATTTCTATATTTCTATCAGATGGAACGACCGTCCCCACTCTACACACCCTCCACCAGCCCTCACCCCCCCACAGCATGAATTGTTGCTTGTTACTGTGTTCTCTTACCCTGCATTCACCGGGATGCCCAGGAAACCAATATGCCAGCACTGAAGTCAAAACTGAGATGAAATGTTCCTCAAATGAAGTGATTAATGTGTTAGTTGACAATGGACATCCTGAAAGGACCACCAGGTTGGAGCCAACTTCCCAATGCACTTAGACAAATATGATCTGATTAAAGTCAGCATGAATTTGTGAAGGTAGGTCATGCTTGATGTGTTACTAACATGGTGGATTGAGGATTGTTTGTGGTCGATGTCCATATGGAGGGCACTTGCTAAGGTTCTGCACAAGCAAATATTAGCAAAGGTTGGAGTAGATAAAATTAGTTGTAACTATATGTGATATGGTTTGCAGTTTATGGCAAGGTAGAGGCATCTGAAAAATCTGGGGTGAGCCTGTCAGGCTATTAATTGTCTTAGAGTAGGACTTCCACCCCCACTGTAGGGTGAAGCCCTGTCTCCAAGAGCTGTTGGCCATTAGCTCTTTAGTCCTCGCAGCACCAGGGGCAATGGCCGCTAAAGAGGAGACTTGCTGTCAGACGAGCAGTTAAGCCTAGAGTGGGCCACGCATGCAGCTGCCAACCGGGTGGGTGTGGGGAAGCAGGTATGGCAGATCAGGGGGTTAGAGCATGTGTTGGTGGGGGCAGGGGGTGGAGGGACTGAGGGTATTCACTGAGAGAAAAATGCAAAAGGTTAACATGGGGCCAGAAGACTCAGGGTGAGACTCTCTGACAGCAAGATGCAAAATGTGCACATCTGAAACAGAAACCGTGGACATACTTTCTGTCTCAGAGCTTTTTGGACAGAAAGAAAGAGAGAGAGAAAAAGAGATCTCTCAAAAAGACTAAAGATCACAGCTCGCATGGTCCTCAGTGATGAATGTGTAGCCCTTATGTGAGCTACCAGAAAGAATGACAAAGGGAGGACAGAACCTGGACAAACAGACATATTCTATGGCATTCTAAAGACTTTTGAAGAATTTCCCCAGCAAGGTCAGGAGGACAAATAGCGAGTAGACATTATTGGTGGTAATCATTCTGTGAAAAACTGAGGGAAGCACCTTTCAAAGGTCATTCAACAAATGACTACAGATGATACAAAGATATGTAGAGGGCCAGGTGGTATTGAGGAAGCAGGGGGCCTGCAGAAGGACTTGGACAGGTTAGGAAAATGGGCAAAGAAGTGACAGATGAAATACCATGTGGAAAAGTGTGAGGTTACGCACTTTGGAAGGAGGAATGGAGGCATGGGCTATTTTCTGAATAGGAAAATGCTCAGGAAATCAGAAATACAAAGGGACTTGGGAGTTCTTGTTCAAGATTCTTTTAAGGTTAACATGCAGGTTCAGATGGTAGTTAGGAAGGCAAATGCAATGTTAGTATTCATGTCGAGAGGGCTATAATTCAAAAACAGGGATGTACTTCTGAGGCTGTTTAAGGCACTAATTAGACCCCATTTGGAGTATTGTGAGCAGTTTTGAACCCTACATCTAAGGAAGGATGTGCTGGCCTTGGAAAGGTTTCAGAGGAAGTTCACAAGAGTGATCCCTGGAATGAAGAGCTTGTCCTATGAGGAATGGTTGAGGACTCTGGGTCTGCACTTGTTAGAGTTTAGAAGGATGAGGGGGGGATTTTATTGAAATTTACAGGATACTGTAAGGCCTGGATAGAGTGGAGATGGAGAGGATGTTTCCACCAGGAGAAAAAACTAGAACCAGAGGGCACAATCTCAGGCTAAAGGGACGATTCTTAAAAACAGAGATGAGGAGGAATTTTTTCAGCCAGAGAGTAGTGAATATGTGGAACTCTTTGTTGTAGATGGCTGTGGAGGCCCGGTCATTAAATGTCTTTAAGACAGAGATAGATAGTTCCTGATTGATAAGGAGATCAAGTGTTATGGGGAAAAGGCAGGAGAATGGGGATGAGAAAAATGACAGCCATGATTAAGTGGTAGAGCTGTCTCGATGGGCCGAGTGGCCTAATTCTGCTCCTATGTCTTATGGTCTTATGGACTCATTGAAACTATTGGAAGTTGGAAATGATGTGGACTGTGTCCTTTAAAGATTGTAATCCTACGGAGAGTGTGCTGGAAATATACATGTTTCTGAAGTTTAGAGTACGAGGTAATATTTAGTTTGTGTTGCTTTCAGTTTGTTTGTTACTGTCAAAGTCATACAACATGAAATGTTGTCATGTGATTTTTTTTGAATTTACTGGGCATTGAACTGTATTTTTAAAAGTTATCATTCTTTCAGGGGCTGGTATCATAGCGGAATCTGCCAGATGAAAAGTTAATTCAAGGGCTCCAGCTACTAGGTAAAATTTGAACCTCTTTGCTCGGCAATTCAATGTCAGGAGATCATGCAATAAACTAAAAGTGTGTGACTATCTGATCATTGGTAGATCACGTTTGTGAAAGTGATCACTGCAGGGTGGCAAACTCAGACATGATCAAGATCCTGAGCTCAACCATTAAGGAAACTCTTGTGGAAATTCTAGAAACAACTTTGTGCTCCAGTCAGCAGAGATTTGACTTCTCTGTATTCACCATTTAAGGAAACTAGGTAACACAACCATTAACAACTCTCTGTCATTAAAGAAATCTACGGCAAGCTTTGGGAATGCTGTCACAGGCATTGGCCGCGATTCTCCCATCCGTGCCCGCCATTTTTCTGATGGGTTTGGCCGGGAGAAGCACGTCTGCAGTCTTAACCAGGGATTTGTGCATGCGCCTGGAATGCATGCGCATCGCCCAGAGCTTCAAGCAGTTGCTGGCCAGACTGTGTTGGAAACCGACGGGAAGGCAGGTAAATAATGTAAGTCTTTTTCTAATCTATTTTAAATATGTAGATTTGCTAATTATCGGGACCTTTCACATCCTGATTGGATCTTCCACCCCGTCTGGAGTTCAGACTAGCTCCCCATGTTTGGAGAGCTAGCAGAAGACCCCGGCGGAATGAAGGGGGGGAATGGGGGCAATGCTGACCCCAGGCGGTCAGGTGATGGGGAGGCGGGGGTTGGCCTGGGCATGGGCACCCTGGTAGTGCCAGCCTGTTCCCTATACTGCCGAAGGGGCAAAGTGGCCATGCCCAGGGGGCACCTCCCATCAGGCATCGGGCAGTGCCAAAGGGGGGGAAACATATTGTGGGTGGGGCCTATGTGCGATTGGTAGGGTTGGGAGTCCCACTGCCACTCTGCAATGAGATTGGCCTGGGATGGAGGGAGGGCAGCAATTAAGGCAGGCTGGAGGGGGGTGGTCTGACAGGGGAGGGCCTGTCTCCAGAGGAGTGGCCTGCCACTGGGGGGGGAGGTCTTGACCCTGGGGGGTGGTCAGTGTAGGGGGGGATCTGCCAGGGTGAAGGGAGTGGGGGGTGGGGCCTGGGCATTGGGGCGCTCTGGGATGGGGAGGGTTAGGGCTGGCCCGGGAATTGTCATGGGAGCCGTGATCAGGCCGTACTGCGGGGCAGCACTATGGGGATCCCGGGCTGGCCAGGCCAGCAAATGGGGAACCTCTCAGTTTGGGCCACTGCACATGTACAGAGTTCCAGAGCTGTCAGACTCCAGCGTGAATATTCTGCACCTCCCTGGCATTTGAACGATATTCATGACTGGGACCTCTTCAGTGCACAGAGTGCGGAGATTCAGATGAGAAGCTGAACTGTCAGAACAAACGGGATTTAGAATCATTTTCCCACCAATTCAGCACTTTTGGGAGAATCACCCCATTGTTTCAGGGATGAAACCATATCCATTTTGATGACAACACATCTATGACATTTGTAGATACAGGATCTTCTACATACCCAGAACAAGGAGATAGTGGGCATCTTCTGTCACTAAAAGCAGCCCCTGAAACTTAACAACCGTGAAACTCACTCGTCCTTCCTACTGTTTTAAGGTTATTTATTAGTGTCACAAATAGGCTTACATTAACACTGCAATGAAGTTACTGCGACAATCCTTGAGTTGCCCCACTCCGGTGCCTGTTTGGATGCACTACAGGAGAATTTAACATGGCTAATGCACCAAACCAGCATGTCTTTTGGACTGTGGGAGGAAACCAGAGCACTGAGAAACCCACGCAGAAATGGGGAGAACGTGCAGCCTCTGCACAGACAGTGACCTGAGCTGGGAATCGAACCCGGGTCCCTGGCACCATGAGGCAGCAGTGCTATCTATTGTGCCACTGTGTCGCTGTGGAATCATGGAAAGATCAAGTGATTAGGAAGTTGAAAGATGCATGTCATACACTTTCACTGGAATAAACTCCAGGACAAACACACCAGAAACATTAAACTTACCTGCACTACTCACCTCAAGGGTTAATAAAATTAGCAACAATTGGTTATGCAATGTGTCAAAACAATAATTTTGGTATGCGGCAAATTAAGGCATTATGGGAAGAAATCATGCTTTATTTATAGGCTGTGATATACAGATGGGACAAATAGAAGTGCTGCATTACTTGGCAAGAGTATTGGGCACATGCCTAGTTGACTGCTGTGCCTTCAATCCTTCAGACACTTTACTAAATATGTTGTCTAGTATAGTCTTTATCATGATTTACTACATGAATGATTTCTTGTCCAGGGGAGTTCTTCCTGGTATCCTGACAAACATCTATCTGTTTATTAACATAATTAAAAAACATATTATCTGATCATTGTCATGTAGCTATTTGTGAGACATTGCTGCGTGCAAATTGACTGCTGCTTTTCTCATATTACAATAGTATCCACATTTCAATAAAATACATCATTAGCTGTAAAGCACTGTTTGACACCCTGAGGCAAATTCATTTTTTCCCAGATGAATCATATCTCTAAGTTGGGAGTTACGACTGGTTTCTACCACTAGCTAGATGGCAAGGCCTCTTATGCAGAAATAAATTGAGATAAGCACAGCTGTCATCAGTCATTTCTAGCTGAATTGCAGTGTTTTCATCCTCTGACCCTGTCATTTCTCAGCCAGAACCAACAGATCAGGAGGGATGGCCAGTGGAACTCTCTGTGGCCCTACCTAAGCAGAAATAAATTCTATTTAATTTGCTTAGCACCCACAAGTTGGCCGATGGGGTTCAGTTTTAAGGAGCTGTGATTATAACTATCTCGTACTGGATTCAATGACACCATGGAATGAACAATGACATAAGGGCGGCATGGTGACCCAGTGGTTAGCATTGTTGCCTCACAGTGTCAGGAACCTGGGTTCAATTCTGGCCTTGGGTCACTGTGTGTGTGGAGTTTGCACATTCTCAATGTGCCTGCGTGGCTTTCCTCCCACAGTCCCAAGATGTGTCGGTTAGGTGGATTGGCAGTGCTGAGTTGCTCCTTAGCCATGGGAAATGTGTGGGGTTAGAGGAATAGGGTGGGGGATAAGGCCTAGGTAAGATACTCTGTGAGAGAGTTGGTGCAAATTCGATGGGCTGAATGGCCTCTTCTGCACTATTGGGATTTTATGATGCTATGGTTCTATGAGTGTCAAAAGTAGCAAATCAGGGCTATGGACCAAATGTTTCGTGGCTCATTCATCTAGCACAGACACAATGGGCCAAATGATTTCTTTCTCTGCTGTAAATTTTCTATGATTCTATGAAAATAAAGACTTGCATTTATACAGTGCTTTTTATGATCTGGACATTCCCAAGAGCTTTATAGTTAATGAACCATTTTTGGAGTCTAACTACCATTGTAATGTAGGAAATGTAGCAACTAAATTTTGAACAGTTAGTCTCAAAAGGAGCATTATAATAAGGACCAGTTCATCTTTAAGTGACCAAATAGCATTGTGCTGTAGCACCAAGCATGGTTATTATTCTGAAAACTAGCATACTCCACACTTTCCAAAGTCTGTATAAGTAGATTGTATCAGCTCTTTTGGTCACACTTGTTCATTCTATCATACCAATTAAGCATGTTTTTTCTTTGCCTGCCATATCATTTATTACCAATGGACAGTAACAACCCCAAACTCTCTTGTCATCTCCTGAATAATATGTCCACCATTTGTGATTTTTCTCATCATAATCAGCTTCATCAATTCGTTCTCTTTCTTGAGCTGTTTCTCATCATCTTTCTCCTTGTCTAATTAATTTCAGTGCATGTTTGTGCATCATCACTCAAACCCCTTTAGTTTGCTCCTTACTTTAATGTTCAGTGCATGTTTGTACACCATAACTCAAATTCCTTTACTTCGATGTTCAAGAATCTATTTTCATAGACAATACAAGGCTGTTCACCACAGGTAGTATTTAAGTATTCTGTTTTTCAAACAGTGCCCAAATCCAATGTCTGAAGGACCGCAATCCTTCAGTGTACTGAAGTGCTAGATTAAATTATGTACTCAGGTCTCTCAAATGGGGTTTGCATTCATGATCTTCTGGCTCAGAGATGACAGGGCTATCAAAGAACAGCGATTGACATTGTCATGTATGGATCTGTTGTGGACTTACTTGGAATTAATTCAAATTTTATAGAACTGAAACTGTTGTAGGTGTTATAATTCAGGTCAGAAACTCCAAAGTGATCTATGAAGTCTGCTTGGATCATAAGTTTCGCACTTTGAATTTGGCTATGGTGAGCATGAGATATTTCACTTCAGGTATGGTTCAACTGACCCACTAAGGAGATTTAATCAAACAAAGTTTATTTAAGAATGCAGTTAACATGTATAGAAGGAAAATTAACAATAACTTTTACCAATTATAAACAAAACAAAATGGATATTACGTAACCCTAATGAATATAGGAAATGTCCCAATCAAAGAAACATCCCAGAAACAAAACCTTTTCCACAGGATTATCACATAAACTACAAATGCTCATGTGATACTGGAATTTAGTCCTTTTGTTGAACACTGCAGACAAGCTTGGACTCAGAAAGCTTCCCAAACACCAGGGAGCGAGACTCTAGTCAAGTCTACATCAACAGCAGAATTTCCAAATCCAGGGAAGACAGAAACACTTCTTTGCAGCTAGATATCCTCCCCCTTCTGAACTAAAACTGAAAACGAATCCTTAGATTTTTTTTCCTGGGGAGGAGCCACCTGACTTTGACTTGTCAATCAATTTTCTGTCTCACAATACAATGTCATAAAAAAATCCCGGAGTAAAAATAAACAAAACTCCATTTAAGCCACTGAAGTAGAAATAAAAGGGCTTCTAACATTAGAGCCTTCCCTGACATTCATCTCATTGCATAAAAACATAGAAACACAGAAGATAGTACAGGAGGAGGCCATTTGGCCCTCCGAGCCTGTTCCGCCAATCATTAAGATCATCCAACTCAGTAGCCCAATCCTGCTTCTTACCCAGGACATTGATCCCATTTGCCCGAAGTGCTATATCCAGCTGTCTCTTGAATGCATTCAATACTTTGGAATCAACTACTGCCTGTGGTAATGAATTCCACAGGCTCACTCCTCTTTGGGTGAAGAAATGTCTCCTCTCCTCCGTCCTAAATCGTCTACCCTGAATCCTCAGACTATGATCCCTGGTTCTGGATTCCCCCACCATCTGGGACATCCTCCCTGCATCTGTCCTGTCTAGACCTGTTAGAATTTTATAAGGATCTCTATGAGATCCTCCCCATTCATCTGAACTCCAGTGAAAACAATCCTAACCTAGTCAATCTCTCCTCATACATCAGTCCCGCCGTCCCCGGAATCAGCCTGGTAAACCTTCGCTGCACTCCCTCGAGAGCAAGAACATTCTTCCTCAGAAAAGGAGACCAAAACTGCACACAATACTCTAGGTATGGGCACACTGCGGCCTTGTATAGTTGCTATAACACATTCCTGCTCCTGTATTCAAAACCTCTCGCAATGAAGGCCAACATGCCATTTGCCTTCTTTACTGACAGCTGCATCTATATGCTTACTGGTGCACAAGGACATACAGGTCCCGCTGCACATTCCCCTCACTCAATTTACAGCCATTCAAGTGAGTAATCTACCTTCTTGTTTTTGCTTCCAAAGTGAATAATCTCACATTATCCAAATTATATTGCATCTGTCACTGATTTGACCACTCACCCAACCTATCCAGATCATTCTCTGCATCCTCATCACAGTTCACCCTGCCACCCAACTTGATATCATCTGCAAACTTTGAAATGTTACATTTTGTTCCCTCATCCAAATCATTCATATATATTGTGAATAGCTGGGGTCCCAGCACTGAGCGCTGTGGCACCCAGTAGTTACTGCCTGCCAATTTGAAAAGTACCCATTAATTCCTACTCTTTGTTTCCTCCCTGCCAATCAGTTTTCTACCCATCTCAATACACTTCCTCCAATCCCATGTCCTTTAATCTTGCACGATAATCTCTTGTGTGGGACCTTGTCAAATGCTTTTTGAAAGTCCAAATATACCACATCTTCTGATTCTCCTTTGTCAATTTTACTACTTAGATCTTCAAAGAATTCCAACAGATTTAGCCAAGCATGATTTCCCCTTCATAAATCCATGCTGACTCTGTCTGATCCTGCCACTGTTTTCTAAATGCTCTACTATAAAGTCATTGATAATGGATTCAAGAATTTTTCCCACTACCGGTGGTTAAGCTTACTGGTCTATAATTTCCTGTTTTCTCTCTACCTCCCTTTTTGAATATTACAGTGACATTCGCTACCTCCAATCTGCAGGGACTGTTCCAGAGTCTATAGAATCCTGGAAGATGGCTACCAGTGCATCCACTGTTTCTAGAGCCACTTCCTTAGGTACACTGGGATATAGATTATCAGGCCCTGGGGACTTAACTGCCTTCAATCCCATCAACTTTCCCAGTACCACTTCTCTACTAATATTAATCTTCCTCAGTTTTTCCCTCTTATTAAATTTTGCATTCTCCAACATTTCTGGCATCTGATTTGTGTCCTGTTCTGTGAAGACAAAACCAAAGTATGTATTTAGTTGCTTGGCCATTTCTTTGTTCCCTATTGTACATTCCCTCGATTCTGTCTGGAGGGGACCTACATTTGTCTTCACCAAACTGTTTCTCTTCATGTGTCTATAGAAACTCTTAGTGTCCTTATGTTCCCTGCAAGCTTACTTTCATACTGTATTTTCCCCTTCTTAATCAATCCCTTGGTCTTTCTTTGCTGAATTAATCCCTTGGTCCTTTTTTTGCTGAATTATCATCCTGTCTCCCTCGAAGGTTTACCTAGGTTTCCCTTAAATGTATTATATTAGCTAGGATTTTATGACCTGCCATGGTATGTCTCCCCTTCCCGTCATTTTTAAACTGCCATTTACTTTGGCAGGATGGTAATATCCTGCCAGGTGGGAGATGACATAAAATTCTGGCCTATATTGTTCACCTCAGCGTTCCGTGTGATCATGAATTCCACACGTTCACCACCCTCTGAGCAAAAAAGGTTTCATCTGAATTTCTTATTGGATTAATTAGTGAGAGTCTTGTTCATATGACCCAAAGTTTTGGACTCCCATCCAATTGTCAAACTGCTCCAGAATTTTAAAGGCTATTAGGTCTGTTCTAGAGAAGATATACAGCTGGTTCAATTTTTCCTGGTAGTTGTACCCTCCTTAAATGTATTTATTAAAGTTTGATTGCTATTTTGCACCAACTACATTATCATATTGCATTACGGCACTGCAGAAATGGAGTGGAAGGCAAACCAGATGGACTTCATTTTTCATCTAGAAATTTCTATGTTCCAAAAACAATTTATGACACTAATAAATAAACTTTTTTAAACCATCAGACAGTCCCGAACTACCTCAAATGGGGCAGAAAAAAGGCACTATAAAATCTTGTTGAGTCTCTGAGGGAAAGACCCCCACAGCGATTCTATTCTCTGATTCCAGTGCCAATTCTGGCTCAGGAATCTGCTGTTTGCCCTTTCATCTGTCCCTTTTTTGGGATTGGTAAAAAGTCAAAGTGAAGATAAACTGGTAGAAGATTCCCGTCATTGCGTTTCAGCTTGGCAGCTTGTCATCCCATGGATCTTTCTGTCTCTCTTTCTCTCTCTCTCTGATGGTCTCATGATGTCTTTTAAGTAGGAGGATGACTCACCAAGATATACTTTGCAATATGTTTAAAGATTAATAAGGAACAAAGACAGTCAAATGTGTATTTTTCACAACTGCAGAAAGTTGATAATGAGCTGTGGGATTCAAACCAGAGAGGATGCTTACAGGCTGAGGATTGCGCCTGCTGCAACTTTGAATTGAATAACTCAGCCCGAGCCCAGAAAAGCTGTGAAATATTACTGTATCTGCAAACAATTACCTTCACTATCATATGGTCAGAACAAAGTAAGCAGGTGCAATTAAAACATTGGTGGCTTAACCCTATCCTGTCTCAATCAAAAGTAATCCTGGGAAACGATGCTCTTTGAATCACACTGGGCTTTGCCAACTCATTCTTGTTGATTTCCTGTCCGTTTTAATTGGGTAAAGTTGTCACAAATATTCTGGTTTTACAAGGTATTGGGACCATTTGTGGGTCTCAAATCCACATAGGTCAGTGGGTGTGCTGACTGGGGGAATACTCAGCCAATTAAGGTGCTGTATTCACATCTGTAGTCCAGTTAAGGACAGTGGGTGGGTTTCTGAGGCAGGAGGCCCAATCGGAGGGCTCACATCACTAGATGGACAGCAGCCCGATTGAGAAAGGTAGGTCCCGTTAATCATAGAACCCTACAGTGCAGAAAGAGGCCCTTCGGCCCATCGAGTCTGCACCGAACACAATCCCACCCAGGCCCTACCCCCTGTATCCCAACATATTATACCCACTTATCTCTCTAACCTACACATCCCTGGACACTAAGGAACAATTTCTTAGCATGGCCAATCAACCTAACCCGCACATCTTTGGACTGTGGAAGGAAACCAGAGCACCCGGAGGAAACCCACGCAGACACGAGGAGAACATGCAAACTCCACACAGACAGTGACCCGAGCCGGGAATCGAACCCAGGACCCTGGAGCTGTGAAGCAGCAGTGCTAACCACTGTGCTACTGTGCCGCCCAAGGTAGGTTAAGGTAGGTATGAGGGCTGAAAGTTTAAACGTAAGAAAGCTCACAGTGTTAAGGAGAAAGCCTTCCACAAGGATGAATATTGCCCAGGCTTTGTCCTTTGGATTCATATGGTTCAATAATGGGGCCAATGAGATGAGGGGCTGCTGGCCCTCCTGCCTGCCACCAGGAGATTGACTGGTTACTGCTGGCAGCTTGACTCACTGGGAGACCAATCCAATGTTGGGAGATTCTGGGTGATATCTGCACATTGGTCGTAATTTGGTTCTTGATTGACCCTAATTGGCTACCTGTCATTGCCAAATGAATAGTTGCTTCTCTAAGCATTTCTGCCAGAGTTCACCTCTGGCAGAAATGGTTAGAGGCTGGAAAATGTCAGGGAGTGAAACCTGGGGGCTTTCAGGGAGTTAGTTTGGCTGTAGATTATCATTTCCTCTGAAGCAGATCATACCTTGTTCTTAGTTAAAATCCAACACTTTGGGCACAAGTTGGCCAACAGATCAGGTGCGGTCTCCAAAACTGGAGCAGATGACTCTGGCATTCTGGGGGCAATACGCTCAGAATCTCACTGTCTCTGGCCCACTCTCCAATACAAATCAGACAGGAAAATATCAGTGTGTGTTTATTCATCCAGTGCAGGTCGAAGGAACAGCCTAGGCCCAGGATTGAAGGGAATAAAGGGAATAGCTGAAGCGATTGAAGTCTGTCTCTTTAAGACAAAAAATGAAACCAAGACTGGCGCTGGGAATTTCTCTCCCACAGCTCCGCAATGGGTTTTCCAGCAGTCAAAACAAGTCACCATTGGCCATTGGCAAGATCTTACAGTCCCACTAAAGGCAACCTCCCACAGTGGGTTCTCCGATGGCCTGACCAGGGAGCAACGGGAATAGAATCATAGAATCCCTACAGTGCAGAAAAGGCCATTTAGCCAATTGAGTCTCGACCGGCTCTCTGACAGAGTACCTTGCGCAGGCTGTCTCCCTGCTCTATCCCCATAACCCCAAATATTTCCCATGGCTAATCCAATCTAACTGACATACCCCAGGACAGCAAGGGCAATTTAGCACGGCCAATCCACCTAGTCTTCACATTTTTGGACTGTAGGAGGAAACCAGAGCACCGGGAGGAGAGAACGTGCAAAACCCACACGGACGGTCACCTAAGCCGAGAATCAAACCCATGGTGCAGTAAGATAGTAGTGCTAATGACTGTGCCACCATGCCGCACGGCCACTGACTTTAGTGGGACCGAAAGATCCTACTAATGGCCAATGGTGAGTTGCTTTGGCTGTTGAAAAACCCATTGTGGAGCTGTGGGGGAGTGGAATTGGGGGAGGGGGAAGGAGAGGGTGGGACAAGTGGATCCCAGCCTTGGTATTTGGTTCACGTTCAATTAGTAAATAAAAGAATATTAAGTGAACTGACCCAATTGTACACATCTGAGAATGTCTGTTCTGTGGTAGTGGAACTGTTAAACTGATTCACTGCACAATTTTTGTATTGAAATTGCTGAATGTAAATTTATTAATTTTATTTTGCTAAATTGAGAGGTATAATTTGACAAATTGACCCGTTGAACTCTTAAGCAAAGCTGGGATGGATTCTTTTATTAAAAAATGGTTTCCAGGGCAGTATAAATATTGACACTGCAGCAAGACAGCTAACAGTTTTAAAAATTTTAGAACTGGTCTGCAGACTTGAAATGTTGAAGTGATGGTAATGATTTGGACTGAAGGTTTTTCCTTTCAAAGATTTGGTGTTCGCCCTTTCAGGATATTTGTTATCTTCATAGAGCCTGAAAAGCGGAGATATGGAGGCTACCTTGAAGCTAACTCTGAACACTTCTGTTTCTGATGTAAAATAAGCGTGTAAAACCAGCAAACTTGGACATCATTGTTTCTGAGATTAGAATTCACAAAACAAATTGCAAAGAGTTGCTACTTCAAATGCTCGAAGGGAAAGTTCATTTGAAATTTAAGTGGATAATTAAAATTTCATTTAATGAAACTAATAGTGGATGACATATATGTGACATGGTGTTGGGATACCTGTATGAGTGTGCAAATATGAAACAACTAACATACATGGCAATGCCGTACTGAAGAGCAAGTCCCATTATTAGCTACTTGACAACAGGACAATGTGAAATGGTTCTAATGGCCAGATCAGTAAGAAACAATTTAAAATCATCAGGGCATTGGAATGTACTTCAAAGAGAAACAGGCTTTTTGATAAACAGAATAAAATTAATCACGCTGCCATTTATCGGGGGGAGTAAAAGGGATATGGAATCTTGCTTGAGAAAATTGAGGGCTAGAGCTCAGACCCAACAAGAACTATCTGCATGTTGGATGCAGGGGAACAGAGAGCTATGGAATCTTTTAAGTCCATGATGATCTGTTGTTTGAAACATATGTCTTTACAACATGCTAATAATCTAGAATTAACAACACTTCTGCAAAAGGATAGCGAGACGGTCTGCGAGTCTGAAGTGCCAATCCAATTGATAAAACATGATTCAGTAAAATCATGTTTTACTAAAAAAAGCTTTTATATTTATCAATGGTTAAGGGCTTATATTGGTGATTCCAATAACTTTGGTATGTTCTCTATGGTGCCTGATTCAGAAATTAGAGAAATGAGCTTATGCCTTAGAAATGGCTTTGTTTGACAGAGGCCATAAGATAAGGGTATTTCCTTCTCAAGTTGAGGAGATTGTAAGAAATGATTAATATAAAACCTTAACAAATGACTTAAGTATCTCTCTGTCTTATAAGAAAGATTCTACAGCAGGCGACCAGGCCTTTTTCTTTGCAAAGGAAATGACTATGTAGAAACACACACAAAAATAAGAGCAGAAGGAGGCTATTTGGCTCCTTGTTTGTGCTTCATGGTTTATAAGATCACGGCTTATCTGACTTAACTCCACTTTACTGCATGCTCCCCCACCGCCCCATCATAAAACCATAATATATAGGACAAGAATGAGGCCATTTGGCCGGTCAAGTCTGCTCCACCAATCAATCATGGCTGATATGATTCTTATTCTCCTTCTCCTTCCTTCTCCATGTAACCCTTGAGCTCTTATTGATCAAGAACCTATCTATCTCTATCTCAAAGACACTCAATGACCTGGCCTCCTCGGCCTTCTGTGGCAATGAGTTCCACAGATTCACTGTCCTCTGACTGAAGAAATTCCTTCTCATTTCAGTTTAAAAGGAACATCCCTTCACTCTGAGATTATGCCCTCGAGTTTTAGTCTCTTCCACGAGTGGAAGCATCTTCTCCATGCTCACTCTAAGCTTCTCAGTATTCTGTACGCTTCAATTAGATCACCCCTCATCCTCCTAAACTTCGAGTGTAGACCCAGATTCCTCAACCACTCGTCATGTGACAAACCCTTCATTTCCACAATCCCCATAATCTTTGGCTCTAACGAAAATGAAAAATCTGCCTAAATTAGAATGGAATATATTCAATGACCCAACCTCTACAGGTCTCCTTGAAGACAAAGATTAGTGGATCTGAGAGAAGAAGTTCCTCCTCATCCCCATTTTAAATGGGAAACACCTTAGAAACTGTGTCCCCAGTTTTAGATTTCCTATGAATGAAAATCTCTGTGCATCTAACCTGTCAAAATCCTATATATTTCAATAAGATCGCCTCTCATTCTTCTGAACTCCAATGAATATAGGCCCAACATAAGACAGCCCTTTTACCCTCAGAATGAACCGTGTGGACTTTCTCTGAACTGCCTTCAATGGGAGTATATCCCTCCATAAAAATGGAGACCAAAACTTTATGTTATGCTCCACATGTGGTGTCACTAATGCCCCATCCAGCACTAACAAGTCTCCCCTAGTTTTATCAAAAAGCGAAATATTGCCGATGCTGGAAATCTGGGCTTCACTGGAACATTGCAACAGGCCAAGATGGACATGAGAGCAAGATGGTGTGCTGAAATGGCAACTGACAGGAAGCTCTGGGTCCTGCTAGTCGGCAAACCAAAGATATTCTGCAACGTGGTCACCAATCTGAGTTAAGTCTCTCCAATGTACAGTAGACCACATTGGGAGTAGTAAGTTCAGTAGACCAGATAGAACAAGGTGCTTGTGAAGCACTGCTTCTCCTGAAAGGAGTGATTAGGTCCTTGGAAGGTGAGCAAGGAAGAGGTAAAGGAGTAGGTGTTTCACCTTCTGTGATTGCTTGGGAAGGTATCATAGGCAGGCGGGGGGGAGGTGTTGGGAGTGATTGAAGAGTGGATCAGGATGTCCCTGTAGGAACAGTCCCTGCAGAATAGTGACAGGCGGAAAGCAGGGAAGAATATTACAGCAAGGTAAAGCTCGTGTTAAAGAGGGTAACACACTGACATGGATAGAAGATTGGTTAGCTAACAGGAAGCAGATTGTAGCCAGTGCTGGGCCCTCAACTTTTAAACATTTATATAAATGACTTGGGTGAAGGGATCAAATTGCTAAATTTTCTGATTAAAGAAAGATAGGCTGAGAAGTAAGTTGTGATAAGGAGGCTACAAAGGGGTGTAAACAGATTAAAGGAATAGGCAAAGACTCGATAAATGAAATATGATGTGGAACAATGTGAAATTGTCCATTGCGGCAGGAAGAATAATAAAGAAATTATCCAAATGATGAGAAATTGCAGAGTTCTGATGTTCAGAGGGATTTGAGTGTCCGAGTGCATGAATTGCAAACGACTAGTATACAGGTGCAGCAAGTAATTAGGAAAGCTAATAAAATATTATCATTTATTGCAAGGGATATTGAATACAGAAGTAGGGAAGTTATGCTTCAGTTGTCAGCTGGTGAGAGCGGGGGGAATCTTATCAGGACAGGCGCGAAAATAGGGAAGTTTCTGACATGTTTTTGGGCAAATTCAAATCCAATATCTTATCTACTTAGTGCAGGAAAAAATGGGCTAAACCATTCCTTGCTTGTCAGGGAAGGGGACTTAAATTGCCACCAAACCTACTGTAACATCAGAGGGCACCATTGCGCATGTAGCTGCACATGCACAATGGCAACCAGCAGAGGGCTGACAGGTCTGAGAGATCTGTCAGTCCTCTGCTACTGTAGCCAGGCTGGAGCCAGCCCCCTCTCAGGTATCGCGGGGCCCACAGCTAACCATGAGCCCTACCTCACCCAGAAATATTGCCTTCACTCCCCTGCCACCCAGGCCGATCACCCACATCCCGCTGATCAAGTGCAGACGAGCAATGGGCCCCTCCCCCTCCCTCTCTCTGCATACTGACCGCAAGTGCAGAGTGCACAGTGCCCCCACTGACTGACCCCCATTCAGTCCCAACCCAGAAGGTCCCGCTCCCTCAGACCCCACTCTGGTAGGCAGTGCCAGAATGCTTGGTGGGCATTGCCAGGGTGCCAGGCTGGCACTGCCCAAGGGGCAACCCCCTTTGCCCCCAGTCTCCCTGGGGGGCCTCAGTGGCCTCCAGTTCTACTGGCGAGGCCACCATGACTGCAAGTGAGCCCAGACAATTGAGTCCCCGGCTCACTAATTCTATTTAAATTACATTTAAGCAAATTTAAGTAATTTATTCAGCCTCTCACCAGAAAGGGGTGGGGGGGCTGAATGTGCTGGATATCTGGTGTTGCTAAGATCACGAGAGATGAGAAATTGGGTGCAAACCTGATTTCTCGGCTCTTACACGATTATACTGGCTTGTCCCACCCCAGGGCGAAATGATAGGATCACCCCCTACATTTGTGTATGCTATTGATCTCCTTATTTAAGAAAGGATATAAATACATTAGAAACAGTTCAGAGATAGTTTACGTAACTAATACGAGAAATGGGCAGGTTGTCTTATGAGGGAAAATTAGACAAGCTTTTTATCTGCTGGAGTTTAGAGCAGTCAGAGATGCCTTGATATAAAAGATCCTGAGTGGTCTTTACAAATGTGAAAAGGGTATTTCTATTCGTGGGAGGATCTAGAACTAGGGAGTCACTGTTTAAAAACAAGGGTCACCCATTTAAGGCAGAGGTGTGAAGACATATTTTCTCTCAGAGTGTAGTGAGTCTTCAGAACTCCCTTCCTCAATTGCAGTGGAAGCAGCGTCTTTGAATGTTTTTAAGACAGAGGGAGATAGATTCTTGATAAACGAGAGGTGGATGGTTGCTGTCAGTAAGCAAGAGATTACAATGAGATTAACCATGATCTTTTTGAATGGCGGAGCAGGTTCGCAAGGCCACACGGTCTAGTTTGTATGTTCATCTTGGGCTTTGATCACAAGTCATTTTTAATCTGTCAGCTTTTAAAAGTTTAATTCAGCTTTCTAGTTGGTGGGTCCAAAAGCATTATTTACCATTAAGCACCTCTTCATGACACTCCATAGAAATAAAGGGTATAATTGGGCTCTCAGGAGAGAAAAAATATTTTGGATGAAAAAAAGTTTCTGAAGGTGAATCCACGCTGACCTAACATCCAGCTTGGTTCAAGAAGACTCAAGCTGCCACCAGCAGCTACAGAGATCAGCATCAAACTTCTTCATCCATCAGTTACTTAGATCTGGGACCAGAAAGCCATTTCGAAGAGATTATCGCCATCACTAAGGGACATCAAGGTCTCTCTATTTCCCTCATCAATTTGTCCCATCTGGAACCTGTCAACTTTTCTCAATTGTTACATGTTGTATGACTTTTCTGCCTATTTAGCATATGCACCATCTCTAAACTGTGGCTTCTTAATAAACTGCTTTATAATCACCTGTCCCTGACTCCCTGCTTGGGTAACCTGTGACTGCCAGAACAAATTTTACAAAGTGACTTTTGAACTTTGCTCCCAGCCCCAGCTCAAACCTGCTTCTGTGGGACTAGAAGATGTGGCTCATTACATCAGCTTGCACATTCTGTATTCATTGCTACCTAATCAGCAGTTTAATAAGAAGAAATAGAGGCTTTAACACAGGGTCAGTGATTTGAATATTTACTCCATGGAGGAAGTTTTAAAATACAGGGAAAAGTTAGCGTCCACTCAATTAATATTAAATCACAAAGTTACAATCCCTCAACACACAATTAGTGCATGACTAACCAAAACACACGGAGCAAGTGAAACCCCATAATGAATTTAGGATGTGTTTTGAAAAGGTTGGATGATCTACTGCAGCTTTATATCACTTCTGTTCACATTTTTTACCAATTTGTTATTTCATTAACATCTATTACTGCTGCTTGCCCAGGGAAGATCTTTAATTGGTCTCACATCTTTCTCAGTAATTCTACACCTACAGATTGTTTATGCCTCACCCTGTCAACAGTTTGAGCAAAGTTCTCCTGCTATTCTTGAAACACTGCCATAGGATCTTGTCTATCCACACCTCTGTAAATAAAATATTTGCAAAAGTCTGCAAAGATTGGCCCAGGTTCTATCCTGCACCACCTGGCTTTCTGAATTATAACAATACTTGCTTAGTTCCCGCTCAGCTTTCTTTCTTGTTTGTATTAACTTTGGCAGAACTTTCACAGTGTAATCATTAAGACTGAAGGCTACATGTTCTCTGCATTCAATGTTGTTTGAAATTTTCGGAGGATGTATTGTGAATAAAGATCTGGCAACAGTTGAGCATGGTATTCTTGAGTTGTCGACCAGAGTAGGTGACTCTCTGAGCATCAGTCTCCCATGTTCTGCAGCATCTCTGCTGGAATATTATTTTCTCTGGTGCCTTTGCTTCATGCTCAATCCTCTTATATCACTGGCCCTTTTTGGTGATTGTCCCTTTAAGGGTCAATCTGCAGAGTATGGATCAAATGATCCGGCGAACCAACTGGGGAGCAGTGTGGGGGATCGCCCTGGTAACTGTGGGCCTCTGTACTCAGAGTAATCTCAGCAGCTGATTGCAGTTGTGACGTTGCAAGCCTCGGTATAGTTTTAACCTGTAAATAAACGACTCTTGTTTTCTTCAAACTGGTGAATGGACATCTTTATATTTGGTGATGAAGATAAAAAAAAAAATCCTCAGTCTGTGAGCATCCAGTTTATATTGAGGTTGAGTGAAGATGAGAAAAGAAGAGTTCTCACCAAGACTCCCCTCATTGGTTGGATGGATCCATTTAACTCCTCTGCGGAGAACTGGACACAATGCTTAAAGCTCCTTGGGTATTCCTTCCAAGTGAATAAAATAGACGAGGAGGTGAAGTGCCAGCGAAACCCATGAGTGCATGTGGAACTTATAATCTGATTCGCAGTCTCATAGCCCCAAGCACACCCAACTCCAAATTATTAATAAGCTTATGAAATTGCTGAAGTCACATTTCCAGCCTAAATATTCAGTCACATTTTAGAGATTCAAATTTAATTCAAGAGGGAGAGCCCCAGGTGAAAGAGTTGCAACTTACAGCACAAAACTGAAACAGATCTCAGACTATCGTGATTTTTGGAGTCAGCTTGAATGATGTGTTACGGAACAGATTAGTCTGCAGCATGAATAACAAGGCAATTCAACAGAGATTACCTGCTGAAGTTGATATGAATTTTAAACAAGCAATAGCGATAGATCAGGTAATAGAAAGTGCCAAAAAAGGTGTTCAAGAGTTACAGAGCACACAAAATGGCACTGTTCACCAGTTAAGGCAGGAACTTGAAGTCAACAGTCACACCAAAACTGAACAAGTAGCCCTGAGGTGGGAAATAAGTTCAGCCATAAATAAGACAAGAATGTTTAGAAGAGGCAATCAATCTGCAAAGTTTGAAGTGCGATGTTACTGATGTAGAGGTAACAACTTTCCTGAATCCAGCAGCTATAAGGAGCAACCCTGGAGACCAGAACCTCACTTTTCCTTCTTGGCAATCACTCCACATGCAACAATGGTAGTCCCATCAGCAGAGTTGCTAATGAACCATTGTCTCAGAATGAGATTGAGCTGCATGTTTCCAAATTTGCCAGAGAAGGCAGAGGCCAGCCAAAACAGTCAGAAGGCGAGTTATGATTCATGTCAGTCACCATGATTATTTATAATGGATGATGCCATGTATGTGAGGAATTTTGGGAGTAGGCCAAGTTGGGTTCCTGAAATTGTTATCTCAAAAACTGTCCTATGGCAGACATAATTGATGTCTCCATGGAAACAAATATAACTAAAGTCTCTGTGCCTGAAGAGGCACTTGTTATTATGGTTTCTGCTGACAGCAATCCTCTGGAAGTGCCCCAGACAGAGGAGTTTTGGTGGGAATATGGC
This sequence comes from Carcharhinus amblyrhynchos, assembly GCF_965287045.1. Taxonomy (NCBI): domain Eukaryota; kingdom Metazoa; phylum Chordata; class Chondrichthyes; order Carcharhiniformes; family Carcharhinidae; genus Carcharhinus; species Carcharhinus amblyrhynchos. The sequence goes on along the minus strand of NC_137333.1, from coordinate 39,852,008 downwards.
TATTTGATGGCACTTTCAGCATGGGAAAAAATGAACTAAATGGCCTCTACCCTAAGGCATATAATTCTACGGACAGACTGTGCGGGCTTTCCCCATTCCAGTCAATGGGGGACTGGAAATTCCTACCTTAAGTCAATGGATCTTTTGCTGATCTGTCAAATTTTCCTCCCCATCAGTGATAATTTCTGTGACGGGTGAGACTGGAAAATCCTGGCTGATATTGCAGTAGAGGTGTATGGAATGTTTGTCTGTGTGTGTGTGTGTGTGTGTGTGTGTGTGTGTGTGTGTGTGTGTCAGGGGAGGGAGGGGTGCAATCATGTCCCATCAGCAGGAATGTTTGATAATCAACTGGAATGCTTCATTAGCATTTTTCCTCTATGGTCTATGCCTACACTGCATAAGATGTGACATAGATTTGCCCACAACTACTTAAAGGCCCAGTTTAGGGATGTAATGGAGGAAGATGTTTAGGGTTTAAAAATGATCAGATTCAGGAGAAACCGTGGGCCATGTTTGTCAATTTGCTGCTTACATGTTCAGTGTGTCATTGCCAGGTGTTCTGTTGAGTGTGGTGAGGGCTAAGGAAGAGGTTCTCAATCCCAGCAATCAGTGGCAAAAAGCCTGCTGAACCCACTAAAGAGGCATGGCTCACAAAGTGAGCAGCAGAATTGCACTCCCTTCACATCACTCCCGATACCCATTTAAGTTTCAGCAACAACCATTGTTCTGTTTGAATGTTTGACCTTGCTTCCTACTTCCTCTGTACATGACAGAAAGCCATCCGAACTCTCGTGTAATCCAATAATATTCCAGTCAGCGTCCTTGATACTCAGCATGTGTGCTCAGCTGGTACTAACAGCATGTTCCTCTAATGCATGCCCATGTCATTGGGCATGCATGTATCTGGTTATCACTCTCAGTGATTATATCACATCCATGAGATGTGCACAAGACTCACAACAGTCTTGCGTCTTTGCTATCACACTTGCAGGAAGGAGAATGCAGAATTTCTGATAAAGGGTGAGGACTGGACACCCACAGATCCATTCATTCTGACTACTATCTTCTCCTGACCTTTATTTAACCTGAACCTCTATTTCAATAGAGCTTTTCCTGGCCCCAAAAACCCAATTAGTTTTGAACTGCGATCTCAATCACACTATAGAAGTTTGATTTCAATGTGTTAAACTCTCAAAAATGGGAGACTTGAATGCCCCAATCTCCACGTAATGGATCACTCCACCACAACCTTATTGTTCGGAATTTTACAATACTTCCCGTCGTGCCCTGACAATTAAGGTGTTACAATGCATTCCAGCTCCTTCTCTGTATACTCACACACTCTGCACATCCTGCTCTCTCCATTATTACATTCCTAAATTTCCCAAATCTGCAGATTGGCTATTTGGCTATGATGGACACATATTCTAAGCACCTCATTAGCATGTCATTAACACACATTCTTACAAGGCAAGATCATACATGACTCGAGAGAGGAGGCTTCTCAGCTCATCTGCACACCCTTTTCCCCGTGAAGAAATCATGCTGGCCATCAGAAGTTAAGGAATAATTGTTTCTTTTCAAATGTATTCTTTCATGGGATGGGACACCACAGGCAAGGCCAACACTTGTTGCTTAATTATATATGCCCTTGAGAAGATGGTGATGAGCCAATACTTTAAGACCACTTTGGCCCAGCTCTTCATCTCATTGTTCGCTAGCCATCAATCAACTCTCTGTTTCCCTGGTTACTGCCTTAGGTCAAACTAGATGATTCAAATCCTTAGGGTCCTGTTAAATCCTGGGTTAAGCTTCTGGCCACACATCTGCCCCATCACCAAGACTACCTATTTGCAACTCCATAAAAATCCATTTCTGCCTCTGTCTCAGTTCAATTACTGCTGAAACCCTATTCATGTCCTAGTTATCTCTAAACTCCCCTGGCCAGCCTCCCATCTTCCATCCCCCATAAATTTGAGTTCATTGAAAGATCTGCTGCCTATAGCCTAAATTGAACCTAAAAAAAATTGCTGATTATTAAGTGGTATATTAGAATGGCCAATACCATGGGGGTGATTCTTCCAAAAAAAATTCCAAGTACTGAATTTGCAGGAAAACTGGTGTAAATCATGATTGTTTTTTTCAGTGGGAGTTCAGACTCAAATCTCCCACACTCTGTGCAATGCAGAGGTCACAATCAGAATCTCATTAAGAGCTCATGGGGCAGGGCCTATTCACGCTGGTTTCTGACAGTTCCAGAACTCTATGTATGTGCAGTGGCCCCGATCTGTCAGCCTCTGGTTTGCTGGCCAGTCTGGGAACCTCGCCGTGCTGCCTCTCCAGCTCCCCCCACAGCCTGACCATGGTCCCCACAAGCATTCCCGGGCCAGCCCTGACACTCCCATTCAGGAGAACCCCATTCTCCAGCTCCCTCACCCCAGCAGTGACAATCTTCCCCACCTACCCCACCTCAGCAGACTCCGTCCCACGGGAGACAAACCCCCTCCACCAGCCCACCCCGACTGCTGGCCTCCCTCCAGTCCCAATCAATTCCAATGCAGAGTGGCAGAGGGATTCTGCACCTGAACTGACCGCACCCTAGGCCCTGCCCCCAGATGTCCCCGTCCCATATGCCCCAACCCTTGGCACAGCCCTCTAGGCTTCACTCATTGGTGCTGTCTGAATCCTGGTGGGCAGTGCCAAATTACCCTTTGGACATGGGCACTTTGCCCTCTGGGCAGTGATGGGGGTATGGGCTGGCATTGCCAGGGTGCCCATGCCCAGGGGCTCCATCATCCCACTGCCCGACCCCCTGGGGGGACCCTCATTTTCCCCCCCTCACTCCAGCAGGATCTCCCACTTGTTCCCCAAAAGTGGAGAGGTACTCTAAACCCTGGACTGGCTGGGCGGAGATGCTATTGGATCCAGAGAATTCAGTCCCGGGCCTGATAATCACATTTAAATAACATTAAAATAAGACTAAAATTATTTATCTGCTGTTCCTGCTGGTTTCCAGAGTGGTCCCTACCGCGTTGGGTATCCATTGCTGGGAGATGCGTGTGCGCATTGGGAACGCATGCACAAATCCTGCGAATCAGTGCATGCGCGATTCTGCCACCTGACCTGCTAAAAAATTAACGGGTCGTGATAGGAGAATCGTGGCCCACGTTTTTTAATTCTTTTATGGGATGTGGGCTAGCTCAGCACTTCTTGCCTATCCCTGAATGTCAACCACATTGCTTTGAGTCTGGAGTCGCATATAGGACAGGTCAGTAAAGGACAACAAATTTCTTTCCCTGGAGGACATCAGTGAACCAGATGGGTTTTTACAACAATCAACATTGGTTTCATAATCATAACCAGACTTTTAATTTTAGGTTTTGTTTAATCAAATTCAAATTTCGCCATCTGCTATAGTGGGATTCAAAGCCAGGTTCCCAGAGTATTACCCTAGGTCACTGGATTCATAGTCCAGTGTCAATTTCACTACTCTACTGCCTCACCACAAAAAATTGTAATGTTAGAAGTTAGACTATCAAGCAAAGGCAAGCTGCTGCAATAACTTTTTAAAAAAAATTCTCATCTTCATTTACAAATCCTTCCATGGTCTCTTATCTTTGTAACATGTTCCAGCCATAAAACCTCCACATGATTCTAAATCTAGCTTCTTTCACACCTCTGATTTAAATTGTTTCACCATTGGCGCTGCCTTCAGCTGGCAGTGTCCTAAACTCTAAAATGTCTTCTCTCAGTCTCTCTGCCCCCTTTGTTCTTTCTGCTTCTTTAAGATGTTCCTTAAATTACACTTCTTTGACCAAGATTTTGGTCATCTGCACTAATATCTTCTAATGTGTCTCGGTGTTAAATTCTGCTTGGTAATACTTAGAATCATAGAACCCTACAGTGCAGGAAGAGGCTCTTCAGCCCATCGAGTCTGCACCGAACACATGCCCACCCCCCATATCCCTACACTAATCCCTCTAACCTACGCATCGCTGGACACTAAGGGGCAATTTCTTAGCACAGCCAATCAACCTAACCCACACATCTTTGGGCTATGGGAGGAAACCAGAGCACCCAGAGGAAACCCACGCAGACACAAGGAGAAAATGCAAACTCCACACAGACAGTGACCCGAGCCGGGAATCGAACCCAGGACCCTGGAGCTGTGAAGCAGCAGTGCTAACCACTGTGCAACATACCGCCCCATACTCTTATGAGGTGTCTTGGGATGTTTTTTGCATTTAAGATGCTGTGTAAGTGAAAGTTGTTATTGATATAACTGCGGAGTGGGTGGTCATTTGCACATTGTGATGATGTATACACATACATACATCATGCTGATGTGTACACATGTGTACATCGTGGTGATGTGTACACAGGGAGTAATGTGTCAGTAGTGTGGGAGTTCTCCCCCAACAAGGGTGGACACACAACCTGTAAGATCTGCTAAGATCTCTTAGTAAACAGTTTAACCTGTTCACCATTTCTCATCATTTCCATACAACCCAGCAACATTACAGTAATTGAAGTTTTTATTACTGAACAAGGTACTATACTCCAGCCATTTGCACACCTATTTACTAAATCATCATATTTAAATCACTTGTGGCTTAAATATGCTGATTAGCGTCCATGGGTGACTTCTGTCTCCATGATATCATCACTTATGGTGAGTTTAGCAAATGTCCTAAAAATTGAATTACTGTCATTGCAAATTCACTGATCCCTGGCTCCTGTACTCACTGATTTGTAAGTCTCAGTGTGACTGGTAAAACCATCCTCAACAGCTGCGGGATGATGTAAAGCAAGAGATTCTGAGCATCCTTTTTGATCTGTGACCTAATAATTTGATTTGATTTATTATTGTCACGTGTGTTAGTATACAGTGAAAAGCATTGCTTCTTGCGCGCTATACAGACAGAGCATACCATTCATAGAGGAGGAAAGGAGAGACTGCAGAATGTAATGTTGCAGTCATGGCTAGGGTGCTGAGAAAGATCAACTTAATATGAGGTAGGTCCATTCAAAAGTTTGATGACAGTAGGAAAGAGGCTGTTTTTGAGCCAGTTGGTATGTGATCTGAGACTTCTGTATTTTTTTCCTGATGGAATAAGGTGGAAGGTATGGAAGGTAGTGATGAAACATTGAAAAAATTAAGAAATTCTAATGTGATTATTTAAAGAAGTAAAAGGAAAGAACCTTAAGTTAAGTAGTATCTTTCTCAAACCTAAGGATGTCCCAAAAGATCATTCCACACAATTCAGTATTGTTGTTTGAACAATAGTTCCTGATGCAAAATGGGAAAACACAGCAGTTCATTTGTATGTAGCACAGTCGCAGAAACAACAATGATTGGATAATCTGCTTAAATTATAAATCAAGGACAACTTTGACGTGGACACTGGGGAGAACTCCAATGCGCTTCTTTGAGAGGTTGTCATGGAATCTGAGGAGGCAGATAGGGCCTCAGTTTAGTATCGCATTCATCCTTGACAGTGCAACACTAACAAGCAGGCAGGTGGAGAACTGATAACTATGAGAAGAATGTTGGCAGCCCGTGCGTTCATTACTCTCTCCAGAAGCATTCATAAAAGATTTTCCTGATTTCCAGTACCACTTTGAGTAATTCACTAGACTCTAAATTTTGTAGCTCTGTTGAATCTGCTTCCATCATCAGTGATGGGAAAAACGAATCAAAAGGTAAGTCAGAATTCTGAACTTGTACATCTACAGTAAAATATGCTAGCGCTGTCAAAATCTCCTTTTTGACAAAGTGGCAGAGTATGTTTGAGTTTTGAAATGCAATCATTATGAAGTGTATTATCTGGCTTGCCATAGTCATATTATGTCCAGCACATAGGAATATCTGGTCATAATGCAGACAGCTCAATAAAGACTCAACAATTATAAAACACGGAAGAAACACCACTGTCCTTAAACATGAAACCCATACAGCCATTGCCGACATCCCCAGCTCCATGTGTGCTCCCAATCACCACACAAAAAAAAAATCCTCCCTTCCACTTGAAGTCTACCCTAGCACCGCCCCTTGGCATAAGTCAGCACTGTCAGATTGGCAAGGGTATGGTGCCAACCTGGCAGTGCAAATCTGGCAGTGCCAAACTGCACCAAGAAGCAGTGCCAAGGGGAATTGCTAGGGCACTGCCTGGCTATGTACCTCTGCGCCAGAGACTATATCCATCTTCATGCCCCTGGGAAATCTCCACAACAGGTTCATGTCTGGAGAACCTGTTGTCAACCTCACTAATGTGATGTCACGTTGGTGCAGTTTGAAAATACAGTGGGATCTCAATATCTGGCAGGGAAGTAATTTAATAACATGCAAATACATTAAAATGAATGTAAATCAGGTCCAGGCCTATTGTGGGCATAAGCCTAATTACATCACTGACGAGGGTGGCGGAAATCGCAATCTAGTTGGCGAGATTTGCCATTTTTGGGTTTCGCCGAGTATTGATCCCCCACTGCCACTCCCATGGAGGGTGATCACAGGCTCAAGATCGCCCCCAACAGGTTGGTTCCTTCATGTTGATAGGTGATAAATGGTTTGTGGCTATTATAATGATGACAGCAGAGGGAGAAGATCCAGTGACAATAAATGTCAGATTGAAATGGTGTGCCAAGCAGTCCAATGACTTTCACAGACCTGTACGAAGTGGCTCAATGTAGTGATCCACAAATGAAGCACTCAAAGATAAGGTACTCATATCAAGTGGACTAATTAACTTGAGAGCCCAATGCAATGACAAAAAGGATGATTTAGAGTTCCAGATCATAGATGATCCATAGCAGTTATTCACCTCAACTGAAGCAAGTTTGCAACTTGAAGCAAGTTGGCAAAAACAAAAACAGAGATTAACAATGTGTTACAATGCACAAAGCCATTGACAGCAGAACAGACTCTAGAGATGTCTTTACAGGTTTGGGGGTGTCAATCAAAAGAATATGATCTGGAAGTAAAGGAGTGTGTAAGACCAATTAAGCATCTGAATTCCACCTGCCCCTGAGTCAAGCCTAAATGACAAGATTGAGCTGAATAAAGGGACGTTATCAATAAAGTGGCATCTCCTATGACTGGAATAGCAGGGAAAATAATGTGGACATTTATAAATAATCTTAGACCTAAAAGAACTAAGTAAAACACTGAAGAGATTTCACCAACCATGCCAACCATTGGAGAAATGTTTCCGCAACTTGCTGAGGCAAAGATATTCATTTACCAAGATATGAAGGATGATTACTGGCAAGTGAAGCTGGAGGAAAGCAACAGCTTTCTAAGGATGTTCTGGGGAGATACAGGTAGTTGCACATGCTGTTTGATATTTCCCACCGCTCCAGAACAGCATTAACACAGATGGCATGAGACCATCAGTGATCTTCCCAGAATGGAAACCATCGTGGATAACTTACTAGTCTATGGGTGTGGAGACACAGTGAAAGAAGCCATAGCTGACCTTGATCAAAATTTAATATAACTGCTGCACAGAGCTCCCAGATGTACCTGAAGATAAACAAGAAAGAAATTCAGTGGATCCTGACAAGGTGATGATAATGCACTATTATGACAATAATAATGAAGTCACCTTGCAGTGTGAGGCTAGTGAGATAGGTCTTGGAGCAACCCTAATACAAGAAGGACAACTAGTCACATTTACATCCAAGACATTAACACAAATGGAAAAGTGTTATACTCAGATCGAGACGGGTGTCCAGGTTTTGTTTCTGCTTGGGAGAGACAGAATAAGAGTGGAGTCCGACCAAAAGCCACTTCAAAGTATTTTTCACAAACCACTACTATCTGCTCCAAAATATCTACAAATAACACTACTTCATTTATAGAGATATCATCTGTACATGACATACAAACAAGGGAAATAGATGTATATCATAGACATGCTGTCGAGAGCAGCACTTCCCATGAAGAAAGTTGATGATGCTACAACAGAATGTGAAGTCTTCCAGATTCAGCATGAAGCAGCAGTTCAATATGTTCTGGAAGTCATTGACCCAGCAGAGAATCTAACACACAAGCGCCTTTCTCAAATCAAGCAAACTGTACAATATGATGAAACTCTTCAAATACTACAAGAAGCAGTGATGAAAGAATGGCTTGAGAGATCTAGGATATACCTTTAGTCACAAGAGAATATTGGCCACACTAAGATGAATTGACAGCTCAAGATAACAATCTGTACAAAGGAAATAGATCATCATCCCTAAGGAGATGAGAGGAGCAATACTGGAGCACATCCTTGCCAGCCATCTATGAGTTGCAGAGAAATGCTTTATTGGCTGAACATGAGCAATGAAATTAAAGACTACATTAGTCAGAGTGCTGCTCACAATGATTATTAGGCTAAACAAATTAGAGAGCTGTTGATGACATCCCAGGCAGACCATGGAGAGAAAGCACGAATGGGATATTGAAAGTGCATGATCAGCCATGATTGTATTGAATGGTGGTGCAGGCTTGAAGGGATGGATGGCCTACTCCTGCACTTATTTTCTGTATGCATGTTTCTATGAAGCTGGGAGTAGACATTTTCACTTTGGGAGGAACTGATTATCTTATCACTACTGACTACTATTCTGACTACTGGGAGTTAGACCAGCTGACTTCAATGATGACAGGAGGAATGCCTGAAAGCACACTTCAGTCATTACATCCTTCCAGACATTGTGATGAGTGACAATGGCCCTTAGTTCAGGAGTGAAGAACACAGCCAATTTACAAAGCATTAGGAATTCCACACTATTGCCAATCAATTGAAAAGGCTGAGGTAATGAAAATTGCCAAAGGAATCAACATTAAACTGAACAAATCTAGCACAGACATTTACAAAGCAAACCTTGAGCTGAGAAATACATCTACTGAAAGAATGGAAATTAATCCTGTCTAAAGCCTAATGTTACACTGCACACAAAGTACTCTTCCAATAGCAAAAAAGCTACTGAAATCAGAATTAATAACAGTGTGAGTGACAAGATCAAACTAAAGTGGCAGAAAGCCAAATTTCATTGTAACAAGACTGCCAAACCATTATGGGAGCTTAGCACTGGAGAGCTAGTCAGGTTGCAAACATTTAGTGCTTTCAACAGTAGTCAATGCAGGTGGAAACTTGAGGCATACATAGAGAAATTACCATTTCGACCTTTCACAGTGGCAATGAATGAACAAATATGCCAGTAGGTATATACACACAATTCGCAAAGTTGCTCCTTCACAGCAGGAAGGTTGGCACACTTGTTGTCATAACAGCATATTGGTCAGGAAGAAGGAATTTCATCAGCTGCACTGAGTACAGAACTACCATTTATCCCAGAGGTATATGTCTCCCCAACAACTGCAATGGAGCAGCAACAGTTTCCATGGCAACAAGTGCCACTGGAACAATATTCACTGGAGAGGGAACATCATCTGGAAGAACAGTCAATGTGAATGGGCACTCATACCATTAAAGTATCTGCACAATTTAAAGAATAAGTATGCAATCAGGTGCAAAGACTGGCTGTTAGAACAAATGATTGTTAATGCACATATTGTGTAGCAAGTAGCTTGAGTAACTCACAGTTATACATAATTGTGCATGCAACCTTGTCTTATGTTTGGAAGGAAAAGGGGTATGTTTGGGGTTTAAAGTGCAATCATTACTAAATGTACTACATGGTTTGCCATAGTCATGTGATCTTTACCATGAAGGAATGCGTAGGGATAACCATGATAAAGGCAGTTCAGTAAAGACTAACAATGATGAAAAACTGAAGAGACACAACTTTTCTTCAATAGGAAACAGAGTATGTCTCTAGTTTGTTGAGAGCAAGCTTATTACAACTGACCAGTTCACTCCTGCCAGTTTTCTATCTCAACTTGAATGTTAAAATCCACACTCTCATTTTTAGCTGTATGTCTGATGATTATAGCAAGTTTAAAGCATTCCTTCTCTAGCAGTAACATCCTATTCTGATTTGATGAGCAGACGTTGCCAATGTACCTCTGATTTTTGGTGGGATGTCTATTTTTTTTCTTGCTGATTTTCCTGTTTAATAATTTGGCTAACTTGCAAATTATTTCTTGACTTTTGTCAGGGTTTGTTGAACTATCAGTAATGGTGCTGTGGCTAAAGGCATTGAACTTAGACATTTGTAAAGAATGGCCTTCTTGTGGGAATTGGGAGAAACAGTTCAGAAAATGTTGGTCGTGGTCCTGGTTGCACTTATATTCCTTCACACCATTTCACATCTGTTAGCATTGGAATTTCCTCCTCTTTCCAAGTTAGAAAAGGAGCAAGGGAAGGCACACAAGTCATTGAGAAACGAATTGAGACTGACATTGCTGAGTAGTGTGAGGAGAAATAGCCAACAATCTCACTCACCAAGAAAGTTCTAGAATTTCCTCCTGTGTCACTGTAGAGTTGATATTTGGATAGACTAAAGCTAAGCCAGAAATGAATGATCATTGAGCCTTTTTAGAAATGGCACTCAATTTTTCTTCAAGAAAATGCAGCTTTTTTTAGTTCTTTTGAAACCTCTCTCTTTTTATTTCTCCCTTTCACATATGCAAAGTATTAATCCCTGGTTTAGAGAGTGTGAAGGTGACCTACTCGCAGTCATTGTAAATATCTTGATCCAGCCACAAGAAGGTCCCGGAGAGTGACTTAGGTTGACTTTTCTGCTGCGCTACCTGGATATAAGTTATTAATTAAAGATCAGTTAATATTAAACACAAATTAAATGTATTGATTTTGGCTTCAGATGTGGCTGTAATTACAAGCCTGGGAAGAATTTCCCTTGTCAAGCATTTCTGATATGTGGAGCTGATGAGAATTGCAAGTGCAAACAGGTTTGCGTCAATCCCAATGAAAATCCGAGCTACAAGCAATTTAAAAACAAATCCGCTTGTGATTTTTTTTCTTTCTGTCAGCTACAAAATTGAAAAGTTATACCTAATTAAAATGTATATAACAACAGACAGATGTTGCGAGTGGCCACAAATTAATTAAGGCTGAATTCCTCTTTAATGGCAATGAACTCAGTGATTGCAATAATCTCACTGGGCTGTGCGATTCAGCAAAATTACATTCACAGCTGTTATTGTTACAGGAATTCTCTGGAGTCTGTGCAGCAATAACCAAGGGTCACAAGTACCTGTGAATAAAATTTGCCATCAGCTGCTTTCCCCCACTGAAATAGATGGGAATTGGGATTATGGCTTCACACCTCTCCAAGAGAGAAGGACTTGCATTTATATATAGCTTTTCATGGTCTTAAGAATGTCCCAAATGCTTCACAGCTAATCAGATTCTTTGAAAGTATAGGCCTGAAGTTTTTACCCATTGGGCGTATGCACTCGGAAGGCCTCGAAGCAGGAGAGAAATGGGCCTGGAGCATAATTTCACGCTGCCAGGCCAATTAACAGGCAACCAGTGTGAAACATCCTCTGTGAAAGGCTGAGTGCTGTTGGGGAGGGTGGGAAGAGGGCGGGCACAGAGAAAAGGGAGGCTGCGGATTGGCTCTTCCAATGTGCTCCCTCAGTGGGACTGCTGCTATGGAGCTGTCTCAGGGAGCTGCTGATCTGTAAAAAAATTAATTGAGATGGAAAGCTGAAAATAGTGTCGAGGCAGCACATTCAAACACAAACCTCAGTCCCCGGACATCTCTTTAAATTTTACTTCAGCCTGGACAGTTCATCCCTCGCTGCATCGAGATTGAAGTTAAACGGCGGAATTTTACTTGTGTGTCTGCCAGAGGTTCATATGATCCAGCCCGAGGCCAACGGAGAATGCTGTTCTCTGAGCCTCACCCGCCCCCAGAATCGGGATGGGCGTGCTGGTAAAATTCCGGCCTTGTAACAACTACTTGGTCAGTTGTCCCACCCACCAACCATAAAGACAGACAAGCCATGTAATATTGCATTCAATCAGTCTCTTAGCAGTCTAAATTGCCCGTTTGATTGTTGATGGACATGTGTCCGACTCTTGCATGTGCCTGTCGACCAAAATATTGTGTGATTGTGCAGTGATGTTGAGATGCATATCTGATAACTTTTTGGATGATTTCATGTGCTTCCGCGTCGGGTGGTATCTGTTGCACATCTTAAATTGCTGTCCGTCACTGAGCTATGTAAAATTCTGACCATAGCCACAGTTATAATGTATGAAACACAGCACTTAATATAGACACAGCAGTATCCCACAAACAGCTATAAGGCAATGGTCAAATCACTTGTTTCATTTGATGGTGTTATAGGGATAAATATTGGCCAGGACACTGGGGAGAATCCGCTTGCTCTTTTACAAAACATTTCCATTAGATATTTTTACCCACTGGAGAGGGAAGATAAAGTCTTGTTTCAATATCTCCTCTGAGAGATAGCACTTGAACAATGCAGCCCTTTCTGTGCACTGCAGTGGAGTGTTGGCACAACTTTTGTACTCTGGAGTGGGATTTGAACCACCTACGTTCATGATTCAGAATTCATAGTACCACCACTCAACCATAACTGATACCCCATCTTAGAAGTTATATTCCAGGCTAGTTGACTCACAATTATTCTCATTTAACTGTATCTTTACCATATGACACCTGAAGTTGTTGCTTTTCCCTCTGTTTATATCATACTGACAGTAAAGTTAATTGATCAATTAATTGTTGAAATTCTTGCCAACTTTCTGCCTAAATTAGGAAATAATATTTCTGGCCATTTAGAGATTATCACTTTGCCAATCTTCTATTATTTTATTGAACTCTTTCTGGACATTGAGGTCAGTAAACTATAAAATTAGATACATTAATTTTCCTATGAAGAGGAACTTACATTTTCCACCTTAACTATGCAACCATTGGGTGGTTTCTGTTGTGACGGCATCATTAAATTGTGTATCTTAAGTTATGGTTCATCAATATCTACCTCGAGACAGGATTTGATGTTTCATCCTATGTGCTCAAGTAGGCAGAACAGAGCAGCAGGCATACAAATTGGACATTTTCTGCATACCCTTTCAGCTTCCATTTGCATAGTCTTATCATCAAAATTAAAAAGAAAACCCACATAGTTCTACCAAACCTTTCTGTGTGATTGATTCTTTTGTGCTGAGCAGAAGGATGCAGCACAGTGGCAGTGGTGTTGCTGGCCAGTGAGTTCTGAAAAATTCAACTGAGAGACATACGCCGGAATTCTACCGCCCACCACAGAATCAAAGCGGATGATGGGTGACCAATGGAAATTCCATTGACCTCAGGTGGGATTTTCAGGTCTCGAGTCAAGCGAGGAAGTAAAATCCTGCCTATAGATGCCTCAACCCTTTCACATACAACAGAAATCCTCATGTGGAAGTGGAACTACTGTCAAATATTCAAAGAATTGAAGTGTAAGTGATTCTGCCCCACTGTAGGAATCCTACACACAGACCATTTATTCTGGGACATCACACATCGCTCCAACCAGCAGGCATCTGATCCCTGTAATAACACTGAAAATTGGGACAGCGTGAATAGTTTATCTGCTACAAAGGTTTGTGCAGAAACAGCCACTAGATAGCCAGATGTAGCACTGGACGGAGATCCATAGACAGAAACATCCATTACTGCTGCTCTCTTCAGGAGGTTGGCAGTGCAGGTGGGAGGCAGTGGTGATGCAACTAACAACACGACTGGACCAGGAAAGAGGAATCCACACATCAATGGCTTCCAGAGGATCTAAAAAGGGTGCCTTTTACTTCTTCAGACCTGGAGCTCATTTTCTTATCAAAAACAAAGCTTTGTGGGTGGACTGTCTTGAAAGTTTGAGAAGGCAACATAGTGTATAAATAAGCTGTAGCCAGTCAGGAGTTGCAAGTCAAGGTAACCACAAGAAATCAAGTCCTGAAGGACTGAGGGAGCCTGAACATCTGTTCCTGCCCATGAGTTCTGCAAAATGTTATAGGGTGACTATGGAATTTCCAGCACATAACTGGAATCCAGCAGACCTTCTCTCTGAGTTTGTTCAGACAGTGCATAGAGCTCTGTATTTGAACAAGAATAGTTTTGAACTAGATAAACAATCCACAAAAGGTTAAATTGCTCTGGACAATAAAAGGTTTCCACAGGCTGCCCAATTCAGGTCTGCCAGAAGCTGATATTAAAAATTGAAAATAAATAAAGTCAATATGCAAAGATCAAGTAATAATGAAACTCAGCTTTTGAATGTGCTATCTGGAGTTGCTGCCTTTTGGCCAACAGCTAAAGGAAACCAGATGAAAATTGTAAGTGGATGTAGAGCCAAGGTGTATGATTGTGAGTTTATGGAAGCAGAGCTTGTCTATAGAATTATCATGGCTGTGATAGAAACATTCCAAAATGATATCTATGACCTACCCAAAGGTGCTACTAAAATGTAGACACAAGTATTAAATATGGATAGACAGAAACTACAGGCTTTGCTTATTTTATCCACTATTCACAGGTAACCGATGCAGGCTAGTGAGCAATGACGATGGCCTGGCTAATATGCACTCAGAAAATGTCCATCATTTAATGATTTATGGAGAGCATGTGGCACCAGAGGGAAATGCCAATGTGGAAAACTAAAGCGAGAAAAAGTGATTAAACATCATAAGAAGGCAAAACCAGAAGCCAGGCAGAAACACCATTCCAATCAACAGAATGTATCTTTCCACTCAAAATTTCCACCTATTTACCTCTCATTTTATTTTCTCCAATCATTCATGTGATTTTGTCATTCATCACTAAGCCCACTCCTCTTCCTCTACTGTTTTACCTAGCTTTCCTGTAGATCTATGATTTAGAACATAGATAGAACATAGAACATTACAGCGCAGAACAGGCCCTTCAGCCCACGATGTTGCGCCGACCAGTTAAAAAACAATGACCCACTAACCTAAACCAATCCCTTTTCGTCCATAAACCTATCCACCTATCCATTTAGTTTATTTAATGCCCAGTTCAGACAGTCTTGCAGTCATATAATGGCTATCATCTCATAGACCAGCTTTTTTTATTCATTCATGGGACATGGGCATTGCTAGCTGGCCAGCATTTATTGCCCATCCCTATTGCCCTGTTCAAAGGGCAATTATGAGTCAACCATAAATGGTTGACTTATAATCAGTCATATTGCTGTGGCTCTGGAGTCACATGTAGGCCCGACTGGGTAAGGATGGTGGATTTCCTTCCCTAAAGGACATTAGTGAACCAGATGGGATTTTTCCAACAACTGACAATGGTTTCATGGCCATCAGTAGATTCTTAATTCCAGATATTTTTATTTAATTAAAATTCCACCATCTGTTGTGGTGGGATTCGAACTTGGGTCCCCAGAACATTGGTTGCGTTTCTGGATTAATAATCTACTGATATCACCGCTGAGCCATCACCTCCCCACAATAATTGAATTTGAACCTGCAGTTTATTTAATATGTACATTATACTTCATGAATTTGTATAAAGTACACTTATTAGGGGTACACACCTAAACCTGTCCTTTAATGTTTCACTCACAAGTTTCATATTTCTCTCTTCTGGTTTAATTACTTCTTTTCTTTTTCGTATCTGTATCTAAAGCACATGTTCTGATTTTGACATGACTCTTTTCCCTTCTGTCCCTTATCTAGTCAGTTCTGTCCAATGCCCATGGACTCGGGAAGTGAAATAACAGCCAGTAGGAAAGTGCTTATGTGTATGGACATTTCCACAGCAGTTTTGCCAGCACTTGACATTTAGATGCCCACAGGAAGAGTGACACATACAATGACATTAATGTGGAACTGTACCTGAACAAGAATAATATGTTATCTGATATCTTAGCACCTCAAAATCTAGTTTAAAATAAAGTCCAGATTACTGTTTCTATATTTTATGCCAATAGCTTTGTTGATTGTGCTTACTGATAAGTTTTCTTTCTTAAGTTCCTCTTATATAGAAAACTCATTTTACATCTACATTGCAATTTCCTGGTCCATAACATGTTTAATAAGCTTCCATTGACATCAGTTATGATAGTCATCATTCTAATGTTCCAGGTAGCAGTGGAAGCATTGTAGAAACTATCTCAGAATCACAGAATAGTTATGGTGCACTTGGAAGCCATTTGACCCTCATGCCGGCACTAACTCTGCAAGCAAGCATCATGACTTAAGCCGGAATTTTACCGGCATGCTTGCCCTGATTCCGGGGATGGGCAAGGCTTGGAGAATAGCATTCTCCATTGGCCTCGGACGGGATCATACGAACCTTGGGCAGACGTGCCGGTAAAATGCCACCCTTAGTGCCATTCCCTTGCCTTTTCCCTGTACCCCTGCACATTGTACCTTTGTGTCCTTTGCTTTGTGCTTTCACATCATGTCTCTGTATTCAGCTGTTCTGAATTTCTGCTCACTGCATTTTTTTCTCCTTGTTACAACAGGGTAAATTTCATGGTTTGGTGCCTCTGCCAAGGAGTTTCTGTCTGAATAAAGGAGCGGATTGGACAAAAAGACATAGAGGTTAACATGTCCAACTTACAGCCCTCCCAATGATTCGGCTATTAATTTTAATGATTTTATGTTCGGGAATTGGGCATGCTGAACTTTTGTGTTCAATTATCTTTGATCTTCACTTCTGTTGAACAAGAGACTCTTGTAAAAGCTGTAATTTCTGCACTCACTCCTTAATAGCACTAGTGATTAATCCATTTCCTCTTATATTATCTTATGGACTAGGTTTTCTACCGTTTGCTAATAATTCCATGGAAATTTAAACTCCCTCCTTCATTTGCCCCTTGCTAAAAACATACATATTGCTGAGTCTTAACTCACTGTCTATGTGTCTCATAAGTTAGTCTTGTTTTTTAATACCTTGTTCAGTTGCATCTTGTCTTTCCATTATGTTGGTTCATCCTGGATCATTGAACTTGTATCATTCAATTCCTTACTCTGGGTATCTTTGAAAGTCTTTATTTGTCTAATTGTTTTCTCTCAGAAATCAAGCAGAGTTTTGCGACACTGTGAAGAGTAACTTGCAAGTAATCTGGACAGCATTCATTAGTCAGGCAGGAGTCCCCTACTGAATTGACAAATCAGTGTCAATTGTAGTGAAGGTACAAATAAAGGAAGAGCCATATCCTCGATGTAGGTAAGGGATTCCACATATTGCAATAAAAGCCTGGTGAGGAGGGGGAAGGAGGTGGACAGATAATTTGCCTTGTATGTTTGATGGTTGGCATTCAAATTTTACTATGTCTCAGTCTCAGATTCACTTAAAGTGATCCAACAGACAATGGCTGTGTCTTGAGGTTAGTACTGGAAGACTGCAGTGTGGTCTTTGGGATAATTTTATTGCATCTTGTCTGCTCACCTCTGTTACAAAAGCAGAATCTTCCCTGTCCTGCAATGGTAGGCTTGAAAGCAGAACTGGGAAAAGTTATTTGAATTTGGCGTTGGGTTATTGGGCCAAACCATTCCTGACTTGGCGATCTTCTTAGAGGTGAGTCATTACCATCAGAGGCTACCTGCATGAGCACAATGGACAGCCAATCTGCACAATTAACTACATTTGTGGGGAGATTGTGGATGCTGGGGGTGGGGTGGGGGGGCAGGGCGGGGCTGGGTGGGGGGGGCAAAGACTTCTTCCCTGTCCCCCACCCTCCACATCAACCTAGGCTGAAGACTGTCAGGTTCCTGGTTGGCGGTGTCTGCCAGTTTTTGATAATGTGGTACCCATGAAGCTGTCTACACTCCCCCCCCCTCCGCAACAAAACTGAAACCATCAATAGATCACACCTAAAGCCTATAGTCATCCTTGTATGGCCTGGAAGCCTTGGCCACCAATTATTAAGCTCTGTCTAGCTGAGTTAGCTGGACAGCTGGTAAGTGTTACAAAGTGACATTAACAAAATGGGTTCATTTCCTGTACCAACTGAAGTTATTCATGAAGCCCCTCATGCCTCAGGTGTGATGATCTTCAGGTTAAATCACGACAAGTCACAGCCTTTGGTCATCTGGGACAATGGCGACATTACCTTTTACTTTATTAAATTAAATTGAAAGCCTCAAAGACTGCTCAAGATGGAGGTGCCCTTGTTGTCCCAGTGCTACAGCAGCAGTGTCCTCCTCTAGCTGGGATTCGATCCTTTAAAGGCTGAAAGCCCCCTGATTGACAGGCACTCTGAAGCCTCAGGTACCTGCCCACCATCCTTAATTGGGAAGTGGGCCTAGAGGTGGCCTCTCCGGGGAGCTCTCCAAATCAGGTGCCCTGATAACCAGAACACAGAAATGGTCCCACTCCTCAATTATTTTTTAAAAGCACAAATTGCATCAAACACTGCAGCTTGCCACTGAAGAAAACTTAGTGTACACTTTATTGGATGGATATAAAATACTTGTTCAAAGCTTCTACTATTTCCTCTTTTCCCATATTAATTCCCCAGTCTCATCCTCTAAGACATCAATGCACTCTTTGACTATTTTTTTTATATACTTGCACAAAGTTTTTCTGTTTGTTTTGATGTTTTTTGCTGAGTTTCCCTCTTACTCCAATTTCTCCTTTTCTGTCAGCTTTTGATGATTTATGTAATTTCTTAATTGTCCGCCCTACCACAAATCTTTTCAGCACAGTACACTTTTCTTTCAATTTCACACTACCCTTAAATTTCTTAGCCACGGATGGTGCATTTTTCTGGTCCTGTCTTCCTTCCTCAGTAGAATATATTTTTGTTGAGAGTTGTGAATTATCTTCTTAGATGTCCGCTATTGCTTTTCTACCATCTTCCTTTCTAATCTATTTACCCCGTCTACTTAAGCAAACTCTGTCTTCAGACATTTGTAGTTACCTGTATTAAAGTTTAAAACACTCGTCATGGACCCATATTTCTCACCCTCAAACTGAATGTGGAATTATATCATGTTATGATCACTCTTACCAACAGGATCCTTTATAATGAGATCTTTAACCAATTCTATCATATTACACATTACTAGGTCTCAAATAAGATAGAATTAATTACCAATTTCTTCTCTTAGATCGTTATTAGTCTTTGGAATTCTCTTTCACAGAGAGCAGTCGAGACTGGATCATAGAATATATTCAAGGCTGAGTTAGGCAGATTTTTGATCTACAATGAAGCCAAAGCTTCTGGGGAGTAGAAAGGAAAGTGGACTTAGGCCACAAATGTTTCATGCCTTGATCTTATTGAATAATGGAGCAGCCTCAATGGGTCAAATGGCCTACTCTTGCATGTAATTAGGAAGATGCTGCCAGCCACAATGAAAGAGGGGGTAGTTGAGACACTGGTGGGTTAAAATTGTTAAAGCAGAGGTAGTGTATGGACTGGATGTACTTAATGTTCATAATTCACCAGGGCAGGATGCGATGCATCCAATGTTATGGAAAGGATTAAAGGTGGAAATTGTGGGACCACTGGTTATAATTTTCCAATGTTGCTTAGATACAGGGGTTGTGCCAGAGGACTGGAGAATTCCAAATATTATACCTCATTCAAAAACATGTATAAGGATAAACCCTATAATTACAGGGCAGTCAGTTTAACCTTGGCCATGAGAAAGCTTTTAGAAATGATAATCTAGCAGAAAATTAACGGTCAATTGTGCAAATGTAGATCAATCAAGTAAAGCTAGCCTGAATCTGTGAAAGGTAAATCATAATTAACTAACATTTTTGATGAGATAACAGAATGTTGATGAGGATTGTGTGGTTGATGTTCGCTTGAACGGCCAAAAGGTGTTTAATAAAATGCACACAAGAAACTCATAGGCAAATTCAAACGCCATGGAATAAAAGGGTCAGTAGCAGTATGATACAAAGTTAGCTGAGCAACATTAGAGAGATGAAGCTGTTTTTTTCAGAATGGAGGAAGGCATATTGTCAGGTTCGCCAAGAGTCAGTACGAAGACACTGCTTTTCTCTGTTCACAAGCTATATTTTGACGTAAAGAGCACAATTTCAAAATTAGCAGTTGACACAAAATTTGGAATTAATGTGAACCGCAACGAAGATAGGCTGGCTGGTGGAATGCGGACAAGTGAAAGGTTCTGCATAGAATTAAGAAGTGATACATTTTGGTCTAAAGAAGGAACATAAGAAATAGGAGCAGGAGTAGGCCATCCAGCCCTTCGAGCCTGCCCCGCCATTCAATAAGATCATGGCTGATCTGTCGCTGCTCAGTTCCACTTTCCCGCCCTCTCCCCATACCCCTTAATCCCCTCTCCTATCAAAAACCCATCAACCCGCGTCTTAAAAATATTTAGCGAGGCAGCCTCCACCACTTCAACGGGCAGAGAATTCCAGAGATTCACCACCCTTTGAGTGAAGAAGTTCCCCCTCAACTCCGTTCTAAACCGCCCCCCTTTTATCTTGAGGCTGTGCCCCCTAGTCCTACTGTCTTTTTTGAGCGGGAAGAGTCTTTCCACCTCTATCCTATCCATCTCATTCATCATCTTATACGTCTCAATGAGATCTCCCCTCATTCTTCTAAACTCTAACGAGTACAAGCCTAGTTTATTCAGCCTCTCCTCATAGCTCAACCCCCTCAACTCCGGTATCAGCCTAGTAAACCTCCTCTGCACTCCCTCCAAGGCCAAAATATCTTTGCGCAGGTGCGGCGCCCAAAACTGCACACAGTACTCCAGCTGCGGCCTCACCAATGCCCTATACAGCTGCAGCAAGACCTCCCTACTTTTATATTCAATCCCCTTCGCTATGAAGGCCAGCATCCCATTCGCCTTCCTGACCACCTGCTGCACCTGCAAGCTGGGTTTTTGCGACTCATGCACAAGGGCCCCGAGGTCCCTCTGCACCGTCGCCTGTTGCAGTTTTTCGCCCTGTAAGTAATAGTCCTTCCTACCATTCTTCCTACCAAAGTGGACCACCTCACACTTGCCAACATTAAATTCCATTTGCCATTTCCTGGCCCATTCGCCCAGCCTATCTAGATCCTTCTGCAGACTCTCCACACCCTCCGCACAATTTGCCGTTCCCCCAATCTTGGTGTCATCAGCAAATTTCGACACCCTACACTCGGTTCCCTCCTCCAGATCATCTATATAAATGGTAAAAAGCTGAGGCCCCAGCACCGACCCCTGGGGCACTCCACTAGTCACCATCCGCCAATCCGAATAGCACCCGTTGACCCCCACTCTCTGCCTCCTATTTGACAACCAATCCTCTATCCACGCTAACACCCTACCCCCAACTCCATGTCCCTCGACCTTCTGCAATAACCTCTTGTGAGGCACTTTGTCAAACGCCTTCTGAAAATCTAGAAAGACTACATCCACCAGCTGTCCTCTATCCACCGCCCTAGACACATCCTCATAGAACTCCAGTAAATTTGTCAGACACGACTTCCCTTTAATGAAACCGTGCTGCGTCTGCTCTATCAAGCAATTCCCTTCAAGATGCCTCGCAATTTCCTCCTTAATGACAGATTCTAACATTTTACCTACCACAGACGTTAAACTAACCGGCCTATAATTCGCCGCCTTTTGCCTGGCACCCTTCTTAAACAACGGCGTAACATTAGCCGTTTTCCAATCATCCGGCACTTCCCCGGAATCCAGCGACGTTTGGAAAATAACCACCAAGGCATCCACTATCACCTCTGCCATTTCTTTCAGAACCCTCGGATGCATTCCATCCGGTCCTGGGGACTTGTCCACAATCAGCCCCCTCCAGTCTGTCGAGCACCGCCTCTCTAGTAACAGTAATGTCATTAAGACCCTCCAGTCCTACCACCTTTCCATCGCTAACACCCGGCAAATTATTCACGTCCTAAAGAATTTGGAAGAGAGGCAATATGAAATAAAGTTTGCCGTTCTTAAAGGTGTTGTAAAAAAGATCAGATTGCACAATTGTGAGTTCAACAGGCAGCAACTGTGCATTGAAAGGTTCAACCCTTGGGCAGCATTCAGTCAGGAAAGGCAAGTAGCTCGGAAACAGGCCAGACTGATTGTGGACAAAAGATTGCTGGGAACTGTCGCAGAGAACAAACTGAGTAAAGTTGCAAAAATGACAGGGTAAGTCCAGGGTTGATAAAAGCTGGAAAAGCCTTCAGCACCTTTATTCGCTCTACTGTATGCCAAGGTGCCTTTCTACCACAACTTAGCATCATGGGCAAAGATTCAGAAACATGTACACAGGCGACAACAGCACCACCCTTTCCAATGTTGGAGGAGCACTGGAATGTGCAGTGGTGACTGCGGCTAGTACAGGAACTACAAGCAAATTATACACTGCAGTGTATTAAGGGCATTCACAATATTTGAGACCTGAGCAGTAAAACAGCAGGAACATTTGTTTAAACACCAGAGAAGGCAAAGAATCTGAGGAATACTGCAAAAATGTCTTAAATTGGAAGGTGGCTGACTCACTCTGAATTTAAACTATTGAAAGAATGCACAGGTCAATAGACTTGAGCATGTCTGAACCAGGCAAGCAGGTCATAAAAATTAGCTTAACCATTGGAAAAGAAAGTTTATAGTCACAACACATCTGGGCTCACGGAAAAAGAACAAAATAATCCCAAAAAGATTTGGACAACTTTGGAGGACCATTTCAGAATTAAGTTGAACTTCTGTATCCATTGTCTGTAATTTATGTCATGCTGTCAACAGCCTAAGGAATCAATCGATCATTTTATCAGTCGATGTAGAGAAAAGGGTACCTACCATGATTGAACAGCAGCAGAGCAGGCAGAGAATTGTCCAATTAATGATTGCGTCTACACCAATAGATGCATTTCAAAGAGATTTGGCGGACAAACCTCAAAGCAACAGCACTGTGAGTTAATCAAATACAGAGAAATGTGAGGCAATTATTGCCGACAAAGTTTAAAGGTCTTAAATGAATCCTCACACTTGACACAGTGACTAGAATAGCCAACCACAGGAACGCATGTAGAGACTTCTATATATATTGAAGAATTGACCAGCGTTTTGTGATCTCTGCAAAGTATATGACAATAAGAGTCACTGGCAGCAGCTATGCAAAAGAACAAAGGCTGATAACCTGCATGAAGCCATGCAAAGGCCCAAGCAAACTGCAAAAGGGCAGAATCAACGGTTATATCAGATTGGATAGGAGAAATATACATGAGGTTGTGGACAAAATGAACAGTGATGATGATGTTCAAGATGCTGGGAAGTGCAGTGAGCATACATTCCATACCATCCAGGTGGCAGAACACATATACCCCTTACTGTTCCATGTATTTGTCACAATTCAGATCAGTTGTGCTCAGAAATTTCCACCATAATATTGTTGCTTTAATTCTGATACCCCTGCTCCAGATGATAGAATGCATATTTCAGCACATAACATTACGGCTGCAGGGTACGACACACCTGTGCCAGTATATAACACCCCTGCTGTCCAATGTTTGGCCCTTGTTCCAGTACACACAAATTCTGCTTCAGTGCATTCAACCTTGCTTCATTACAGAAGATTCCTCCTATAGTGTTGGACACTCCTGCTGTAGCATTTAATGTCCTTTCTCCAGTACATAATGTATGTAATCCCATGCATATCTGATCCTATACATATCTAATCCAATACATGTCTAATCCAATAATGGCATCTACACAGCAATGAAGAAAACTACACAGCTATGTCCTGTTCACAAAAAAAGGACAAATCCAACCTGACCATTTACTGTCCCATCAGTCTACTCAATCATTGGCCAAATGGCCAAGAAGTCTACAAGATTATGGGAGGCATGGATAGAGTGGACAGTTAGAAACTTTTTCCAAAGGTGGAAGTGTCAATTACTAGGGTATAGGTTTAATGTGTGAGGGGCAAGGTTTAAAGGAGATGTACGAGGCAGGTTTTTTACACAGAGGGTGGTGGGTACCAGAAACTCGTTGCCGGGGGTGGTAGTGAAAGCAGATACAATAGTGGCTTTTAAGGAGCATTTTGACAAATACATGAATAGAATGGGAATGTAGGGATGTGGTCCCCGGGAGGGTAGGGGGTTTTAATTAAGTCAGACAACATGGTGGGTGCAGGCTTGGAGGACCTAAGGGCCTGTTCCTGTGCTGTAATTTTCTTAGTTCTTTGTGCTTTTTAAGAGGTAGAAGATGTTGTTGACAGTGATATGAAGCAGCACTTACTCAGTACCTATTCACAGATGCTCAGTTTGGGAACTTCCAGTGCCAGTTAGCTTCTGACCTCATTACAGCCTTAGTCCAAACACAGACAAAAGTGCAAAATTCAAAGGGTGAGGTGAGAGTGACTGCCCTTGACAGCAAGGCAGCATTTGACTGAATGTGGTATCAAGGAGCCCTAGCAAAATGGGGGTCAATGGGAAGCGGGGGGGAAACTTTCCATTGGTTGTAGGCATACTTAGCACAAAGGAAAATGGTTGTTGTTGTTGGAGGTCAATCATCCTCAGGTAGTGACTGAGGCTCAACCATTCTCATCTGTTTCATCAATGTCTTTCCCTCCATCATTAAGTCAGAAATGGGAATGTTCATTCGGAAAGTTCAGAACCATTCACAACTTCTCAGATACTAAAGCGATCCGTGACCATGTACAGCAAGATCTGGACTACATTGAGGCTTCAGCTGAAAGTGAGAAGTAAAGTTCACACCACAAGTGCCAGGCAATGGCCATCTCCAACAAATGAGAATCTAACAATCTGCCCTTGACATTCAATAGCATTGCCATTGCTGAATCCCCTAAAAATCAATATACTGGGTGTTTCCATTGATGAGAAACTAAACTGGACCATTCCTATAAATACGGTGGCTATAATTGAGTATCTATGGCTGGGAGTAAGTAACTCACCATCTGACTACCCAAAGCCTGGCCACCATACAGAAGGCACATGGAGTATGGTGAAATACTCTCCACTTGTTTGAATGAATCCAACTCCTATAACACTTGAGCTGCTCGTCATGACCCAGACTACGTAGCCTAGTTGATTAACACTCCATTCACCAATTTAAATAGCTACTCCCTCCGTAAACAAAGTACATCAGTGTGTAACAAGTATAAAAGGAACTGCAGTAACTCACATCGGCGCCTTTGACAGCACCCTCCAAATTCATGAATTCTACCACCTGAAAAGACAAGGCAGGGGATATATTGGAATATCACCATCACACAGAGGGTCGTGGGGGTATGGAATGCACTGCCAAGTAAGGTGGTGGAGGCAGGCACGCTGGACTTGTTTAAGGTTTACTTAGATAGACACATGAGCGAAATAGGGATGGAGGGTTTTAGGAGACTGTTTTAAATAAGGATCAGAGCCTTGGGACGTTCCTGGAAATCAACTGTTACATGTGTTGATGTTTTTCTCTTTTACTCCGCAGGTGCGACGGTCCACCTTGTTGTCTAACGAGGGGCATACACACGGTGGGTCGTGCGTGGGCTGCTCTTGGATGTTTCGAGAGTAGCCTAGTACTTTCCGTCATTTGTGTACGCTTAAAACTGGACCAGCAGATGGGCAGCACAACAGCTCGGTGACTATCACTGTTTGCTGTGCAGATACATGGATTTGGGCCAGTGTCTGTGGGAGTTTGTGCATTCTCCCTGTGGTTGCGTGGGTTTCCTCTGGGTGCTCTGGTTTCCTCCCACACCTCAAAGATGTGCTCTTAGGCTGATTGGTGTAACAAATTGTCCCTAAATTAGTCTCCCCTCAATCTGGTTTCCAGTGTGGGGTGCCATAAGCATAGACATGGATCAAGGGTGGAGGAGGAAAAACACATTGTTAAGATGGCAGCGCGGGCTCATTGGGCCAAAGGGCCTGTTTCCCGTGCTGTGTGTTCTTTGTTCTTTGTTTGCAAGTTTACTCCAGGTCACTCACCATCCTGATTTGGAATTATATCGCTAAATCAATCCTGATTTGGAATTACATCGCTAAACATGTCACTGGGTCAAAATCGTAGAAAACCCTTCCTAAAGGACTGTGGGTGCACATACGCCATACAGCCTGAAGCAGTTCAACAAGACTGCTCATCATCACCTTCTCAAGGCTAATTAGTGATGGACTACAAATAATGGCCGAGTAAGCAACGCCTTCATCTCTGAAAAAATACATCACTTTGGAAAAAGAAAAAAAGATAAATGAATATTTAATGAATGGCAGGACACTATGAAACCCAAAGGGACAGATGAATCTTGGGATATTTATTCACAGATCCTTGAAGCTGACAGACCACATGAAGAGAATATTTAAGAAGGCATATGGGACACATGCTGTTATCAGTCATGGCATAAAATATGAGAGCAAGAAGGTAATGTTGGAGTTGTACAGAGCGTTGGTTAAGTCACAGATAGAGTCCCACGGGCAGTTCTGGTCACTTCATTATAGGAAGGATGTGATAGTACTAGAGAGGGTACAGAGGAGATTTACCAGGATGGAGCATCTGAGCTATAAGGGGAGACTAGATAAGCTTGGATTGTTTTCCCTAGAGCAGGGAGGACTGAGGGCGAGAGATGATTGAGGTATATGAGATTATGAGGGATATGAACAGTTGAACAGGGAGTAGTTGTTCCTCATGGCTGAGGGGTTAATCATGAGGTGGAATAGTTTTTGGGTAAGGGGCAAGAGATTCAGAGGTGACTTGAGAAATTAAATTTCACTCTGAGTGTGGTGAGAATCTGGAATGCACTGGCTGGGAAACCTTACAATCTTAAAAAAAATTATTTGGATGAGCACTTGAAGTATCGTAACATTCACAGATATGGGACAAGTGCAGGAAAATGGGATTAGCGCAATTTTAATGGTAATTACTGTCAGTGCAAACTCGATGAGTCGAAGGACCTTTTTCTGCATTATGAGACTGACTTTTTTCATACAAGAAGCTCAAGTTGGAGTCAACTAAGCAGGTGAGGTATTTCAGCGCTTAATTCATTCTGTACTTCAAGGACTTGGAGGCATTGAATATCAGCGATGATATTCTTACCCATGGTCACAGTGAAAATGAACTTGAAACATGTCCAGGTGCATGCCTACGCCATCTTTAGAGACTGTAATCTCATGAGTACGACTAGTGCTTGTTCAATGAAAGCAGAACAGAATTCTTTTTGTTATATGTTCAGTGGTGAAGGAGTCACCTGACCCGCAGAAAGTTGAAGCCATTGATTAGCTGATATCAAACCAAGAATAAAACAAGATGAAGTGTTACAATTTCGTGTACTGGCCCTGGAATCATAAAACTGGAAAGGTGTGATTGAAAGCGTATCCACAAATTGCTCACATACTATTAGTTCTTCACAATGTTCGAAATGATCTCATCTTCACAACAACACCTGATCTCGTGTAACACAACAATTGCAATGTCATTCCACAATTATTGAAGAAACATGTTGTCGAAGGCTATGAAGGTCAGCAGGGAATTGTCAAACTCAAACAACTTAGGCAAAAGGTGTGCTTGCCCAGAAACTGACTGCATGGCAGAGCACAAAATCAATCAGTGTTTGCCATATCAAGCAAACATGATGTCAAATGTTTGTGATTCTCTCATGAATGGCTTCCAGGGCAGTAGATTGAGGTGCGCACTGATTTTGCAGACTCGTCCGCTGGCGAACATCAGCTGCTTGTCACTGATAATTAGAGCAGATTCTCAGTTGTGAAAATAGTTAGGCCATCTTCCACAAAACCTGTCACGCCAAAGCTTGACCACAGCTTTCATAGAATCCCTACAATACAGAAGGAGGCATTCAGCCCATCCAGTTTGCACTGACTCTCTGACAGCGTATTTTAGCCAGAAGCTTTCCCCATCCCTGTAACCATACACATTTACCATGGTTGATCCATCTAATCTATACATCTTATGACACTAAAGACCAACTTAACTTGGCCAATCCACCTAATCTGCACATTTTTGGACTGCGGAGCACCTGGAGGAGACCCACACAGACACGGGGAGAATGTACAAACTCCACACAATCACTCAAGACCGGAATTCAACCCGAGTCCCCAACACAAAAACAGAGCTCTGACAAAGGGTCACCTAGACTCGAAGCGTTGGCTCTGTTCTCTTTCCATAGTTGCTGACAGACCTGCTGAGATTTTCCAGCATTTTTCTGTTCTTGTTTCAGATTCCAGCATCCGCAGTATTTGGTGTTTATCTGAGTTTCGGGCATTGTGAAGCAGCAGTGCTAACCATAGTGCCACCATTCTGCCACATTGCGCTGAATCTCTTAAATGGTAAAAATTAACAATGGATTTCCTTTCAACAGTGAGGAATTCAGCAAATTTGGGAATTATTCTAATTAATCAAAAACTGGCACCTCTTTGGCCAACAGCAAATGGGGAAGTCCAGAGATTTATGTATAACTTGAAATAAGTGTTGTGTACAGCTAATAGAAAGTCATGGAAGCAAGAACTGGATTGTTTTCTTCGCAGTTACTCTTCACTTGATGACTGCAAAGCCTAAAGCTGCATTCACTTTGCACATTCCAGCTGCATACATCTTCCTAGCCTACCACGCAGAACTATTGATCAACGTGTACAGAAACACAATCAAGAACAGAAAGATCCGATCAGAGAAAATACAGAGTTAAGGGTGAAATTCGGATCTACATCATGAAAGCCATGAGATAGAGAGGGTGATTCTCTCAGTCTGCTGAGCTACTTTAACATGCAGCAGGCCCGGAGACTCAAGCGGAAGTCATTTTGTGGGCTCGCTGCTCAGAACCATGGCCTCCGCGCATATCTGGCAGCTGGATTCCTGGTGCCGTCAGCTCCATGTCAGAAATCGGCGCAGATCTACATAATTTATTCAAATTAATCTATTTTGAGTCTCATTAGCTGGCCCAGGACTGAAGTCTCCAGGCTTGTTAACATCTCCCCTCCACCCCCGCCCCAGCCGCCAGGAATATTTCCCTCCAGCAGAGTTTACAACACTTGTGGGGAGCTGCCATTCTGCATTTGGGTTGAGTGTCAGAGAGAAGGAGGCCAGCGATCAGGGCTGGCCATTCGGGTGGGTGGGGCCAGCCTGCTGTGGAGGGGTGTCGAGGTTGCAGGGGAGATATTGGGACTGTGGGGGTGGGGGTGTCAGGTTTGCCTGCAGGGCAGAACTGAGAGCTTAGGGCAATGGCACTGGAGAGAGGGGGTTCAGATTGGCTGGACATGTTAGGGGGCCAGCGATCAGGCCATGGTGGGGCTGAAGGGCCAACGATGTGAGGGTCACGGGGCTGACCAGCAATCGAGCTGGGCAGTGATTGGGAGGCCGGCAGTGCAGGGCTACTGTGTATGCGCTGGTCTCGGTGCTGACTGATCGGTCCATGTACAGAGGCCCGTTCAGTGCTCTGCTGCCAGCCTCTCCAGTGGGAACAGGCCCTGCCCACTGAATTCCAATATGATTCGTGCTGAGGCAGTCTGTGATGCACAGAGTTGGGAGATCCATTTTGAAACTCCTGCTGAAAAATCAACAGGATTTATTCCAGTTTTTTACACAAATTTGACACTTAGAATTCTTTTGGGAGAATCACCCCTAAAGAGTTGTGAAACATGATGGTCATGTTGGAAAGCAACCTCCTTTTGATATCCAACCATTCGTTGTGACCAACACAAAAGGATCAATAATCACTGCGATGTCTAGTGGATAACATCACACAATGCCATTCTTCAAAGCACAGAAAATACCACTCATAAGAATTGAATCTGATTCGAACATCTCAGACAAACAACATGAGTTAAATGAGGCCACACCTGATGTTAGATGATATTCTATTCATCTATGAAAATGTCCAACATGCTCGAGTGATTATGTGGTAAAATGAAATATTTTCAGTTGGTGAACAAATCTTTCATCTCATTTTATATGGTTACACTTTGGAGATGAATCTTTGAGCATGCTACGCCTCCCACTTACCAAGATGGTAAGGGATGTTAGTTGAATTTTTCCAGCTGTTACCCCAGGAAGGGTCCTTTGGTCCTGCCGAAAGCAAACCCCTCACCACCGGGGACAGGGTGTGAGCAATGGGAAAATCCATTCATAGCAGCGGGACTAGAAGATCCTGCTGCTGGCCAGTGGCTGCCTCTACCAGTGTAGGGCGGGGGCGGGGGGGATGTGGTGTGGGGGGGTGGAGGGGATGGAAGAAAACCCTGCCCATCATGTGTATTGCTTTGGAAAGTACAATATTCATTTTATTCACTTGAAGTTACTGTGTATAAGTTTATTAGCAGAGGGAGTCTGCCAGAGTCTGCAGAGGTGATTTAATAAAGAAAGCCATTTGCTTGCTTGTGCAATTTTATTTCTGGGCGTCAAAGGCTCTTTAATGTTCCAAGAACTTACATCCACCATTGGTGGCTGACCCTTCATTGGCCTGGGACAAAGCGGCTGGAAACGTCTTTCTGAACCTTCTGATTTCCCCACTTCTGTCTGGTTTTTTATTCTCCTTAAAACCAACACCTTAACTAAACATTTAAACTAAAGCCTCCTGTTAAAACGTTATTTAATGACACTTTTGTGAAGTCTCTTGAGATGTTTTAATCATTTTAAAATTCATTTACAGGATGTGAGCATCTCTGGCTAGTGCAGCATTTATTGCTCATCACTAGTTACCCTTGAGAAGGTGTTGGGTGAACTGCCTTCTTAAACCACTTTAGTCCATGTTGTGTAGATTAGTTTTGACCCAATCACAGTGAAGGAGAGGCGATATATCTTCAAATCAGGATGGTGAGTGACTTGGAGGGGAACCTCCAGGTGATGGTGTTCCCTTCT
The DNA here is from genome assembly GCF_965287045.1 of Carcharhinus amblyrhynchos. NCBI lineage: Eukaryota > Metazoa > Chordata > Chondrichthyes > Carcharhiniformes > Carcharhinidae > Carcharhinus > Carcharhinus amblyrhynchos. The sequence goes on along the minus strand of NC_137333.1, from coordinate 39,821,322 downwards.
TTACTATGTCAAAGGCACTATATATAAATTTACCTTGTCCTTGTTGAGGTAAGAAGAATGGACTTGCTGCCAAGAAAGAAAAACTTGCATTTGTAAAGCACGTTTTATAATGTCAGGATGTTCAAAGTCACATTTGAAGTGTGCTTATTATGGTAATATGGGAAATATGCCAACTAAAAATGCTCGAAGCATGAATCTACAAAAGCAAGGTGATAATGATTACATAATCTTTTATTTAATGATGTTGGCTGTAGTATAAATATTAACCAGGACAATCCCTTTGCTCTTCTTCAGAGCACCATAAGACTGGTTGCATCTATTTCTGAAGGTAAATGTGACCTTACTTTAACGAGACTATTGAGGCAGCCTAGATAACATACTCAAGCCTTTGAAATGGGGCTTGAACCATAACCTTCAGGTAGAAGTGTTACCATTGAATCAATACTGATAACTCGAGATAAAGGATTGAAAAAGTGAGAATTGCTGTTTAGGAGACCTCACTGTGTAATTGGCTGCCATGTTTCCTACTGAACAACAGTGAATATATTTAAGTGTGCCTTTATAATAAGTTTAACAAATTTATTTTCTGGTTTTTTTTCTATAATAGGTGGGAGGATAGGGTAACTAACGAATCACAGTTGTCTAAAGGGCTGCAGGAGGAAACTTTAACTGAAACAAGGTTTAACATGGACACTGGCTGTATTGGATTGCATTGCCAGCATCACTCAATTAAATGCACAAAGGCTTTACTTATTCGATTGACACATTTTAAAATGAATACTTACAAATTTATAGCCTGTACATGTCAATTCTCTGCATATGATGGGTTCCTAACTTGTTGGATGTGTTAAGAACATAAATGATAGTAAATGCCAGATTATTCCAATTCCTAAAAGGGAAACTTGAAACAATTGCCCTCAATTGTGGTTTATTTATATATTATTTACATAATGTGGGAAGAGTTTGAAATCCAGAGATTGAGCTTTCAAATGTTCTATGATGATTTTAAATAATAAAGGTTCATTACAAAATAAACATTAAAATAAGCATGAAGCACCCTTAACTAAAACAATGACTATACACATTATCCCTAAATTTACGCAGTTCCAAACACTTTTATTTCACTACCTTGAGTGTTAATTCTCCCTGAGCATTCCACAACATCCAATAGATTTTTGAGCACCATAATGAAAATCCAGTGACAGCTACCACACCAGGCAGTTATATCTCTTTGGGGTTTGCTTCTAAGGTAAAACCAACAACTGGCTTTTCATGACAAGCTTTGCTCACAGGCCTAACTTTGTGGGAGCTAACAGCTTTTCTTGCTGTGACTGAGGTCTGAAATAATTATCCTTACATAGGTTTAATCATCTTCTGATAGATAATTTGTCCCTTTTGATTTTCCCTTACGTGAACTAACCTCTTCAGAGTCAAATGTAATTAACTTCATTTTGTGAGTCCAGCTTTTCAAAGTGTGGATGCAAAGTTCACATTTCGTGGGGGGAATTCTACCGATGAAAATTATGATGGCCGGGAGAATAAAGCTTCAGACAAGACTCGGGTTTGCCACCAGACAGCAAACACGTTGTGATTCTCCCAGCCTGGTCTCGACTGGGTTTCCACCTATAGCGGGCAGCAACCCGATAATTATGCAAACATGCTGATTGTAACAATAGCAGGTCAATTCCCCCTACCCCCAACAGGCATGAGGGTGACCCAACCTGTCTACCCTTAGCCTCCATTCCCCCCACAGACCTCCACAGCTTCCCTCAGACACCGCTGTGTAGGGGGAGGGAAGGCTTAATGGGGGTTCTGGGTGGGGAAGGCAGAATGAGTGGGGTCTGAGTGGGGAGGCGAACTGAATGGGGAGTTTGGGTGGAGAATGGGAAATGAATGAGGGGTTCAATAAGGTCACCCTCATACCTGCATAGTGTGGGGGGAAGGTCGACTCATCATTTGTGAGTGGAGGGATAGAATGCCCCTCCACAGTGAGGTGCTGGTGGTTCTCTCCTGGTCAGGTATGGCAATGAGTGCACCATTTCCATTCTGGGGAAATGGGGATCTGTTTCCAAGCATGGAGATCAGGCATTCTTCAAAAATGGCACTCTGATCTCTGAACAGCACAGCTGCCTAGTGGGTTTCCCGGGATGCATGAATTTGCATTCTTCAGGTGGGTGAATCCCACCTAACAGACTCTGCCAGCACCAACGAGAAACCGTCCGGTTTCCTGCTGCTGTGGGCACTTGATCCCAATTTGGAAGAATTGCGGACCTTGCCTCCTCCTCTGAGCTTCTCACATCTTATTCAAATGCTTTATGTTCTGTTTTCTATTGCTACCAGCTTACCAAAGGTAAACATTTGTTTGCAGTGTTGCTCGGTTCAACATGTCAAAAGCATTAGTTCCATGGGCATAACCAAACTGTCCGTGCTTTAAGCAGCTTACATTTTCCAATATTCTTTAAAAATATATAATCAACATAATGGATTTCCCTGTTAGTTTCATGTCATCATTATTTTTCCTGATAGCTATTAATGAAATTGAGTAACATGATAAGAGTATCATGCTTGAAGGGTGGTCAAATATAATTGATAAAAGCCAACATCTTATTTTTTAAAGCTAAAAATACAAATGAATAAATACAAATGAATAAATTTTAGACATTTGGTTTGTAAATTTTAAGTTCATTCATTTGAGTGTAAAAGTACTTGATTTATATAATTCCTATGTCACGATTTCTCTTTTATTCATTCATGTGACAAAAGTGTTGCTGATTGGTTAGCAATTATTATCCATCCCTAGTTGCCCTTGGAGAGCAGATGAGAGTCAACCACATTGCTGTGGCTTTGGAGTCACATGTAGGCCCAGGCCAGGTATGGATGGCAGATTTCCTTCCCTCAAGGACATTAGTGAACCAGATGGGTTTTTCATGGTCATCAGTAGATTTTTTTATTCCAGAAATTTTTTCGTGAATTCAAATTCCACCATCTGTGGTGGCAGATTCAAACCCAGGTCCACAGAACATTAGCTGAGCTTTTGGATTAAGAGTCTAGCGATAATACCACTAGACCATTGCCTCTCCCTAAGATGCTAATATTTTCTAACTTCAACCCCTAAATATATTCAACTTTTCATGTTAATAGTGGCAGACATGTTGTAAGGATGCACTCCTGGAGGCCTCTTTCATGGAACAAAAGAATTTTTTTTATAAGGCCTTGCAGCTAATCCATTGGATACTCTACTGCTCATGAAACCTCTGCCCCAGAAAGATTCCCCCTCTAGTTTTGATTTGTTGTTCAGACCACATGATTCTTCCTCAGTAAAGTTGCTCTTAAAGGGGCATTCACTATGCTTATAAACCTTAATTCTTTTCATTTAAGTGTACACCTGCCACAGGGAGTTGGCTTGGATTGCTACTATTAGTAGTTGTTGGATAGAATTGCAGCTGCAAGCATGAATTGGTTTTGACTTTGTGTGCAAACAGTCGATACCATGACTGTACAAGCATTTTATTGTTTTGCTGCTCTACATTTCTCATTTTCTTATTGCCTTTTCAAATGTGTCTGGATTGTTTCAGTCTGAGTTTTCACTTTGTTTCTATTCTTTTTCGTTTTCCTATTTTACCTCATCTATAGATTTTCTGGTTCTCTGACCAATCCGCTTTGCTATTTCCCATTGGTAGCATAACTTTCTCCCATCATTCTCCTATACCTTGGATATCTCTCCCTGTAAAATGGTTTTGCCTTGTTACACCTCTAAAGTTTTGAAAATCTTAAGTTTAAAGCTTATTTATTAGCGTCACAAGTAGGCTTACATTAACTCTGCAGTGAACTTACTGTGAAAATCATCTCGTCGCCACACTCCAGTGCCTGTTTGGGTACACTGAAGGAGAATTTAACATGGCCAATGCACCTAACCAGAATGTCTTTCAGACTGTGGGAGGAAACCAGGGCACCTAGAGGAAACGCATGCAGACACAAGGAGAAAGTGCAGACTCTGCACAGATAGTGACCCAACCCAGGAATCAAACCCAGGCCCTTGGCACCATAAGGCAGCAGTGCTAACTACTGTGCCACTCTGCTGCCTATCTAAATCAATAAAAAATAAATTCTGCCTGGTATGTCTGTCAAGATTAACTCCAGTCCTAATCTAAAATAGTTGGCTTACTGAAATAGAACACATGTTATGGAGTTGATCTGATATTATCTGTTTAATGTTCCTGGCAGAAGTTGAAAATTATTGCCATCTCTTTAATCCCACCATTGACCTCTTCACAAAACTTTGCTTTATATTGTATTTAATATCCACTGATCTTTAATGGGAGATTATTTTTGTGTGGAAGGTAACATATAAGTGTACAGTGGAGTTCGTTGTTGTTTTTGCTAGATCTCCATTATGTCACTCAGTTTTGTTCTTGGCTAACCATCCATTTTTTCTATTTCCTTTCCTGAACTATTTTTTTGTTTCCTTTTTTGATATCCTTTCCCCTTATTTTCAGACTACTTCTTCATGTATTGGTTGTTTTTTGATTGTCTATGTCATTTTCCCAGTGAATTTCTTTTCTTTTCTGGTTCAGGAAACTTCCTGCTTTTTGTTTACTGATCTCATGGGTTTCAAAGTTAGGCTTTGATGAAGAAGGCAAAAAGCATTGGACCTCATCATTCCAAAACACTCACAGTGCAATCTTTCAATTACGGCATCTTGCCATACACTAAATGAATCCAGTGTCGAGATTGAATCAACTTGGCCTGTAAACAGAACTTCAACTTCTGAATTTACCCTTCAGAACACCATCATGTTTCCTATGTTACAACAGTGACTGAACCACAAAAGTAATTTATAGTCTGTAAAATGCTTTGAGACATCCTGAGGTCATAAAAGACGCTATATAAATGGATTTAATAATGTGTATTGAGCTTGATTGAGTAATGAGATTGAATTAGTCAATATTCTAATGTTAGGGGTGCACCTGGCTCACAGTACCATAATATGATGGAATTCAGTATTAGATTTGAGGGACAGAAAGGTGATTCACCTTCCAAAGTTTTAAATTTAGAAAAAGCTGACTTTGGAGGAATGTGGAGAAATTTACCACAATGGACTGAGCAGAGCTATTCATGGTAGAAGTACAAATTAACGGTAAATGGTATTCAAATAAATAATTGGTAGTATAATGGACCTGTACATATTGTTATGGTCCCCATAGAGGCTGATAGCTTTGGAAAAAGGAATTTGAACATCCAATGGCTAGCAGAAAGGATGACTGTTATGTAATGTAAAGCAAAGCATCTCTGTGTGATTAGTCGCATGATGTTCTGCGATAGCATCAGAGGCATTGGTTTTTATCTCTTTTTCCATGTTGGACTTCAATCAGGCAACACCTTGTAAATAAAGCCACAATGATTTAAGTAACCCACAGTGTGGCACCTCAGAAATCCTTTTTCCCTTGTTGCCAAAGCAATCTGAAACAATTACACATACACAACAAGGAAGAACTGGCAAAGAGATTGGTTTTCAGCCAAAGCTGAGTGGATTCTGAAGTTTTTCTTTTTGACTGCGACCTTGCCGTGGAATGGAGCATTAAAGTTAGGAAGATGAAGTAAAATAAATTCAGACTTTGGAACAGGTCGAAATATCTCTGCTGCAAGAAAAACCATGTGTAGCCCAGAAAAATAAGAGTTTGCTTATTGTTTAGCAGCTGGGTGGACTTGCGAATAGCAGGACATCACTCGTTGGGTCTGCCACAGCAGGTTCCTCACACTCTTTACAAAATGAGAGGGACAGTCTGTGCATTCTAAAGAAATGGAAGCTACTGCTCTAAAAAAGAGCCAAACAGGAATTACAAGAAATGTCTTCTTGTTTTGGGGAAAAGAAATCTACCTACCCCAGAAATTTGACTTTTTACCCCCCAAACTACAGATCCAACTAAAACAAAACAGGACAAATAATACAAATTAATAAGGAAGATAAAAACAAATAAGGGGGCTGGAAACATTAAAGGAAGTACTATCATTTAGTAACTAGTAACTGCAATGGTGGGCAAAGGCCGAAGAGACATTTAAAGAAAATGTGAAAGCATGAAATACTTATGTAGAATGATTTCAATGTTATCTGGCTGTGAACAGGATACCAGTTGAATTTCAAATTATCCCTTTCTTAAGCGTAATAGGGTGAAAATCTTTGTATTGCTATAGGACCTTGTCTATCCTGAGAAGCCATGATGTGGAGATGCTGGCATTGGACTGGGGTAAACACAGAAAGAAGTCTCACAACACCAGGTTAAAGTCCAACAGGTTTATTTGGTAGCAAAAGCCACGAGCTTTCGGAGCACTGCTCCTTCATCAGGTGGCTTTTGCTACCAAATAAACCTGTTGGACTTTAACCTAGTGTTGTGAGACTTCTATCCTGAGGAGCCTAGTGAAAAACCCAACAAGGAACTGACCATGACTTGAACATCACTTCTAATCCACTGAAAGATTCCAATTTCATCAACGGAGGCAAGAAGAGGGCGAAAATATATTGAAATCCATTGCAATGCTGAGAAGTGTAACAAAGAACTGCAAAGTTTGCTCAACCCTCGAAGACACCCTGTGAGATAGACTTGTTTGTGGACTTTGAAATGAAGCAATTCAAAGATGATTGCTCATTGAAAGAGCTTTAACACTAAAACTTGCTACTGACGTTACAGTGTCCATGGAATTGGCCACAAAAGCTTCCCAAATTGGAGCTGGAGCCAAAATACACAAGATGGGAGTGGATAGGAAGAAATGCCTTAAAATGCAAACATGCCACAAGTGCACTCAGATGGAACACTCATCACGTGAAGTTGGAGCAGAGAAAGTAAATGTAGAGGCTGTGGCAAGAAAGGCCACATAACTGTCATGCTTTCGACATAACAGACTTCTTAAACCCCAAAGATACGCAATCGTAAGACATGGCAAGATCTAAAAAGGAGTCTACAAAATATCTGGTGAGAATGAACATTTTCAAGATGATAACAAATTAGAAAAAAATAAAGAAGTTAAATAGGGGTGGCACAGTGATACAGTGGTCAGCAAAGCTGCCTCATAGTGCCAGGTTCGATTCCCGGCTAGGGTCATTGTCTGTGTGGAGTCTGCATGTTCTCCCCGTATCTATATGGGTTTCCTCCGGGTGCTCCAGTTTCCTCCCACAGGCTGAGAGACGTGCTGGTTAGGTGCATTGGCCATACTAAATTTTTCCTCAATGTACTGGAGTAGATGCCAGAATGTGGATTTTCACAGTAACTTCATTGCTGTGTTAATGCAAGCATGCTTGTAACTAATGAATAAACTTCTGTCCATGAAAGCGAAACACAAAGGTTCTGGGTTTATTCAAAGTTACATGAGCAAGGAGCAAAGATGGAAGCATATATGGGAGCTGTTGTATCACATCTCCCTGAAAACATAAATCAGAAGTTTAATACTAACCACTAAAACCTTCAAATGCAATCCTGGAAATTTAGACTTAAGAGGTAGTTCCACTGAAGGGATATATCATGGTTCAAGTAGAAGCTAATGATCAATCAGCAGACCTGTCTCTGCACATAGTACCAGGGAATTATCCTGCACTCTTTGGAAGAGCATAGTTATCAATGTCAACTGAACTGCAGAGTAGTTAACCAATTGGTTGACAGCAAGAACACACTACCAAAGTCTCTGGAGAAATATAGCAAGGTGTTTGAGAATTCTCTAGGATCCATGACTGGAGTGGAGACAATGCTCAAGATCAAGCCTCATAGGAACCCTAGATACTTCAAGGAAGGAACTGTGCCTTATGCAATTGAACCAAAAGTAAAAGTGGCACTAAACAAATTAGTAATGAATGGAGTGATTGAACTTGAACAGTCACAATAAGTGATTGGGCAATGCCAATTGTCCCTGTTTTTAAATCTGATGGTTCTGTACGTATCTGAAAAAAAGCATAAGATACTAATTGAGGACTATTCACTGGACTGGCTGGTAGTCAGCAGTACAGCAAGATAGATTTGTCCCATTCATTTCTCCAGATGAGGGTGGCAACTGAGTCACAGTCACTCCTAATAATTGTTACCCACAAGGGATTGTTCTGAAGTAAGTGCCGACTGCTCAAATAGCATTGGCACCAATCATATTTGAGAGGTCAATGAGGTAAAGGGGGAGAACTGTTATATCGGGTAATACAATGCATCTTTGTGTGATTAGTCACATGATTTGCTATAACATCACCCAAGTCACTCATGGGTTTTTATCACTTCTTCCATGTTGGACTTCAATCAGGCAACACCTTGTAAGTAAAGCTGTATTGGTTGTTTACATAACTCATGTTGTGACATCTCAGAAATCCTTTCTCCTTGATGTCAAATCGGTCAGAGACAATTAGACACACTCAACAATGACACAACAAGATTTCACAATTTAAGACATTTACTATAATCATCAGACTAAAATCACTATTGACTAAGCACCATTTTGTAGGCAGCTTTTACTTTGATTTGATTTGGTTTATTATTGTCACATGTATTCGTATACAGTGAAAAGTATTGTTTCTTGCACACTATACAGACAAAGCATACCATTCATGAGAAGGAAAGGAGAGGATGCAGAATGTAGTGTTACAATCATAGCTAGGGTGTAGAGAAAAATCACCTTAATACGAGGTAGGTCCATTCAAAAGTCTTTTGGCAGCAGGAAAGAATCTGTTCTTGAGTCAGTTAGTACATGACCTCAGGATTTTGTATCTTTTGCTTGATGGAAGAAAGTGGAATACATAAGGTCCTTGATTAAGCTGACTGCTTTACCAAGGCAGTAGGAAATGTAGACAGACTCAATGGATGGAAGGCAGGTTTGCGTGATGGACTGGGCTTCATTCATGACCCTCTGTAGTTTCTTGTGGTCTTGGACAGAGCAAGAGCCATACCAAGTTGTGATGCAATCAGAAAGAATGCTTTCTATGGTACTTCTGTAAAAGTTGGTGAGAGTCGTAGCAAACATGCCAAATTTCCTTAGCCTCCTGAGAAATTCGAGTCTTTGGTGGGCTTTCTTAACTATAGCATCAGTGTGGAAGGACAGGACAGATTGTTGGTGATCTGGGCACCTGGGAACTTGAAGCTCTCGACCATGTGAAATCTTGTTGTCTCATTGTTGTAAGTGTATTATTGTTTCTGACCGACTCGACAAGGAAAAAGGAATGGATGGCACAGTGGCAATCAAGCAGCATGGTGGCACAGTGGTTAGCACTGCTGCCTCACAACATCAGGGTCTAAGGTTTGATTCCTGACTTGGATAACTATCTATGTGGGGTTTGCACATTCTCCCCGTGTCCGTGTGGGTTTTCTCCGGATGCTCCGGTTTCCTCCCACACTCCAAAGATGTGCAGGTTAGATTGATTGGTCATGCTAAATTGTCCCTTAGGCCTTGATTTTACCATTTTCATTCTAAGTGCTGAATCTGGGTGTAATTCAGATCCGATGTAGAAATCTGTTTTCGGGCACCTCCATACACACTCACTCTGAAAAAAAAATCGCGGGTCCCATTTGCACTGTGGACGGGGCTTAGGGCACCCAAAATGATCAGAGCTCTGAACTACGCATGCGCAGTTTGAAAAAAACTTGAAAATGCACGCCTGTGTCAGATCGCTCCCAGGCCGCAGAAAGCAGAGAAAGTGGTTCAGGAGCGAAAAGCAGGAACGATAGTGCACACACATCACTGTCCTCGTTATCCACCACTGCCCCCCCCCACTACCCACACACATCACTATCCCCCTTATCAACCCCCCGCTACCTAGACTGATTGCGACTCCCTGCTCCCTTCCACATTCCCCGCCCCCCACTGATCACTCATAGATTGCACCCCTCCCCCCATGACCAGACAACGATCGGCCCTCCCCATGCACCCCACCCCCCCCAACCAGACAACGATCAGCCCTCCCCCCCACCCCCACCAGACAACGATCGGGTCTCCCTCCCACTCCCTTCCCAACTGGAAGTACATTTGACCCGCCTCCTTCTCCTCTCCCCCCACAACCAGACAACGATCTGGCCTCACTCACCTCTCCCCTCCCCTCCCCCCCCAACCACAGAATGATCTGACCCACCTCTCTCCTTCTCCCCATCACTGATCTGAATGAGGGAGCCATTGGGAGCTCTGAACTTGCTCTTCAACAGCTGGAGCGCCCGAAACAGACTTTTATTCAGCAGGTTCATTTCGGCACGATTCTGTATCAGTGAACATGGCGGTAAAATGATAAAGTTGGGCAGGCAGTTCATTAATTCAATTGAAATGCATTCAAATACATTTAAATCACCGTTGCGCCCGTTTCGGGTGCGAAGCGGATCGTGGCCATTCCCGGGTTTTGGTAAAGTGGCCATCTGCGTGGACACGGGCACGGATCGCGTTAATGGCCTCACATTCAACTTTACCATGTTTTCGCGCCTGCAAAGGTAAAATAGGGCCCTTAATGTCCTGGGATATGTAGGTTAGAGGGATTAGCAGGGTAAATATGTGGGGTTGTGGCGATAGGGCCTGGGGTGGGATTGTTGTCAGTGCAGACTCGATAGGCTGAATGGCCTCCTTCTACTATGGAATGATTTTATGATTTCTGAGGTGACACACCATGAGTTGCTTAAACAAAGTAATACATCTTTATTTACTTCAAACTACAGCACAGAAACTAGGCCTTCTACTTTAACATAACTGAAAAACATACTTCATGGACATACATCACCATGTCACTTCAGTTATCATTCCATTTTCCTGATTATTCTTAGCCTTGAGGGTTTGCTACAATTCATACGCTTTCCAGGTCTACTAACTTTTAATCCTAGAACTGTCTTTCACAGTGAAGGATTTTTGCTAGAGATTCTCCCTCTGGCCCAAGCTAGGCAAATTTTCCAGCTTAGTTTCAAGTCTCCTTGAATTTGATCTTTTCAATCTGACCATGAACTCTCACCTGCATTCCTGCATGGCGAACAATGGAGATTTGCAATCTCTAGCTGGTCCTTCTCTCCCAGCCCCTGGCAGACTAACTTGTCTATGAGCTTCAGTGATAAGACTTCATGAAATCCTGCAACCCAATGTTACAGGATTTTCTGATGACACCAAACCCCTGAAAACCGATCTCAATGGCAACATTAATTAAATAACCTTGCATCTACGCAGAAATACTGATTATCGATTTTTGGGTCCAACTAGGTTCTATCTTGGACAGATTATAGCATCACTCTTTGCAACAAGATGTTCATAACACTTTCCTGGAATGTTGGAGACTCAGTCTAACCACTGTAAAGCCAGTTTTTGCTGTCATTTCTCCAGTTGTGAACACTTTACAACTCCCATCCAGCCAATAAATCAGCCTGTCTTTAATTTTTAACAACCATGTCACCCAGGCCTGTCATTTGGCAAACTTTAGAATAGGTCACATGACCCTGTTTCTTTTACCTTAAATTAATTACATGGTCCACAAACACAACAATCTGATAAAATCTCCTATTTGTGAGAACACCCTGGACATATAGAGCTCTATTTAGTAATTAACCAACCTTGATCAACAGTGAAAGCGAGAAGTAGTACAAAACTGGAAGAAAAGTCTTATACAAATGTAACTAACAGTAGAGATCCCTTGGATTAGGAGAGATATAAGAATAGGCAAAGAAGGTGGTAAGAACAAAATAAGGGGACATGAAAATATATGGTGAGGGATTCCAAAGACTACAAGGGAAAATGGAAAGCTAGAGCAATGTGGGCCCATTAATAGTAGATGCAAGTGTTAACGTAATTGGAAGTTACAAAATGGTTGATTTACTAAATAACTACTCTGTATCCTTACCAGCATGCATGATGAGGATATTTCAGATGTGTCCCCACTTTCCAAACTTGGTGGTTTCCTGTTTTCCCCCACCTCATTCACATTTCCAGTCATCACAGTAGAAGAGCAACAACTGATATAACTTAAAAATGTCGACTCAAATATTTTAGGAAACTTGAAAGCCATCGCAGGTGCAGCCAACACAAATGAGAATGGCATACCACGCACATTTGCAGGGCTTCTGTTCCTCTGGCAACATCTGAGTTGTCATGGATCTAAGAATGTCATGAAAATTACAGTGAATCACCGAGAGCATGGAGGTGGTGTTATGGGGATGTCAGCAGCGGGGGCAGGGAGGGTGAAAGCGGGGAGGGTTTTGAGTTTGAGTGCTAGTGTAAAATAGGCAATGCTGATTCATGATTCACATACTTTGTAACCCTTCCAACTTTCACCTCTGCAAAAGGTCAAAAGCAAAACTAATTTTACAGCACAGCCTTACCTGCTCGTGGCGACACATATTAAACCACACAAAAATCATTTTATCTCACTTGTCAACCAGTCCCATGAGCTCGCATCTATCATTGAGTGCTTGGGAAGTGACAGCAGGGACAAAATGAATATGTCATGATAGAATCCTGGGAACTTGGCAAGCACCTGCCCATTTACAGAAGACAAACCTTTTGATTGCAGAATAGGATCTGTAGCAATGTACATATTTCAGCACGAATGTAATATATTACTGCCAGTACTCCAGAGCTGCAAGCTGCGACACAAAAATCCATTTGTGTTTTCTCTTGCAGATTCATTGAGTTGGGAAAGCAGGTAGAGTGATGACCAGCAAGAGAAAAAGCAGCAGTTATCTAGCTTGTGCACTGAGATATGGCGGCCTGGCAGATGCTTCTGATATTATCCGCGCTGCTGAGAACGGAGGTAAGAGAACCAACAACTATATTAGCAGCTGTAGATCCTCAAGAACATTTTCACACATTCAGACAGTGATTGCGTATTATGTACGAGGAGAAGATGGCGCCTCAAATGCTAGTGAAGTGACCCCAGCGATTTACTGATGGCTTCTCTATTTGTTTCTTCAATCAGCCTTCAGTTGCCACATTGGCAACGTGGCAGTGTAGGGTAGTAACCCATTTTGAAAAGGCAGCAATGAATTGTGTCTGATTTTCTCACAAGCCAGAAGTCCCTGCTGACTTTTAATACATCTTTTTTTTCCCTAATTTTCTTTTTTGAGACACGTCTTTTGGAACAAAAATGAGCTCATCATTAATTCTGCCAATAAACAAAGTAAGGCTGCAGCATGCAGGGAATGCAGTAATCGTTCTCCCAAAGAAAACGTTAATTTTGTCACATAAATTATGTCATTTTGTCCCATATTTTGTGAACAGAATTGAAAAATCAAGCCAATAATTTTGCGTCCCTTTAAGAGCAAATTATTCCACCCACACTTTAATTATTCAATAAATTAATAATAGCAGAAAACTGAAATCCCCATAACATCAATTTGGCCATGAGCATGTTTTTGTTATAAATTCTAAATGCTCATAAAAAAATCAACTGTGTATTGATTCTTTTGAATCAGAGCAGGGAGTTTTAAAATAAACAGGGACTCAAATATTATGGAAGTTCAGAGAGCTGAAGAAGACTAGATTCCATATTGTAGTGCCAGTATCGCCTTTTATGACTTTTAATTTTGCTGCTTTCGATTAGAAAATATTAGGCATCTGTAGTTGCTCCAGAAAGGTTGCACCTATTCAGACAGTGGCTGTGTGTCAGGAGATGACAGTAATGTAGATACCAGTGGAGTGACCCCAGTGACTTCAAAATCCTTGTAGCTTTAATGTGGCAAAGTAGAATGTTGGTCCTAACTTTAGGGGAGGGGAGGGTGACGTTGTGGTTTTGTCACTAGGCTAGTAATCCAGACACCCAGGTTGATATTTTGGAGACCTGGTTCAAATCCCACAGCACCCCAGTCCAACGCTGGCATCTCCACATCATTCAAATCCCACCACAGCGGATGGTAAACTATGAATTTAGTAAAAATCTGGTATTAAGGATGACCATGGGGATGGTAGAGTGAAACAGTGGTTAGCACTGCCGCCTCATAGCCAGGGACCTGTGTTTGATTCCCGGTTTGGGTCACTGTCTGTGCGGAGTCTGCATATTCTCCCCTGTGTCTGCATGGGTTTCCTCTCATGGTCTAAAAGATGTGCTGGTTAGGCTGTGCTTAATTCTTCCTCGGTGCATTGAACAGGTGCTGGAGTGTGGCGACTAGGGAATTTTCACAGTAACTTAATTGCAGTGTTTGTGTAAGTCTACTTGTGACACTAATAAATAAACTTTAGTCATAAAAGTCCATCTGGTTTGTACATCCTTTATAAAAGAAGATCTGCCATCTTTAAATAGTCTGGCCTACATGTGACTCCAGCCCACAGCAATGACTCTTAAATGTCCTCTGAAATGTTGTAACAAGCCACTCAGTTCAAGGGCAATTAGGGATGAGCAATGAATGCTAGCCCAGACAATGACATCCACATACCCTCTATGACTAAAGAAAAAAATTAAGCCAATACACCATGTGGGGGCAGGGGTTGCTGGTGGGGAGGATAATGATGCAGGTAAATTTGGGAAAATGAGCTTACCCAACAGAAACCTGCCATCTGAATTCCAGAGCTAATCCAAATCTAAAATGCACTGATCAGAAATAGGTAGGATCCTCACTTGTAAACTTAAACTGGGGTCCAATGACTTCATTTGAATTAGCTTTGAAGCTGCTATTCAAACTGTCATGGCTGTGGCTTCACAGACTGAGTAACATGACGAGCATACCATGCTCACCCTGGAGTTAATATAGCAGCCATTATGATTAAGCTTCGATTTTGAAGTATGTTCTTCTCCACATGTAGCCCAGCAAACATGATAGAACTGCAGGATGCTTTTTGATCGCCTATGTACTAAGTTATGCCATTTCTTGTATTCTCCAGGGATAAAGATACTCATAATTATCGGTTTTCATCGAATCTTCATCTGTAATGATTCTTGTATTATTCTCACAAGAAGCTGGTTTTGTCACTTTACAAATGAGACAGCAGAGAGCCAGGCAGAAATTTTCAAGCCATCAAAAAAAAATTACAGCATTAACTCTGAAGGTTAAATAAATTGATAAAATGCCAGTTTAAGCTGATCTTAATTAGAAAAGCCATTTTTTAAAAAACAAACACTGAGCTGATTTGCCTTATCTTTATTGCAGTGATGTTGTGTATATAATTCATGTGCGCTGACATGTTATATTGATTTCATCCCTACACGTAGCTTTATTAATTTTCAAAGTTCACACAGACAAATGTGCTCTGTTCAAAGAGAGATGTGTATAAAGTGAATTATGATGCGTGCAGGAATCAAGAACAGGCTATAGTTAGAGCATTGGTTGAATTTTGTAATTGGTTTTTTACTTTAACCTTGCTAGTCTGCTTTAGCATTCAGTTTCATTAACCACTTTCCCATTGTTTGAACAGCAGAGCTACTAATCACTTATTAATTAAATGTTTCTGAGAGGCAGCGCTGCTTTTTTAAACTTTGTTAAGAATAATAATCTCACCAGTTCAGAGTAAGATTGATAACAGCAACAATAGCAAATCTTGGCCTCATTAGGAGTCTGGTTTTTGCTTTTCAAATGAGAGAAAGACTGGTAATGATAACAGAGTGGTTATGCAGTAGATATTGTGGAATATGGAAGGTGAAGCATTATTTTGCAGCCGATGCAAAGAATTCAATTTCTAATAGTGGAATGGTTTTGCATGGAACAACCGAACCTCACTGTAATACCCTCAGTTATTGTATTATTGTTGCAGTGAGGGTTTTGGTCCACCTCATGACTCTTCCAGTTTGTGCATTATAGACTATGCACATACTCCACATTGCATCCGCTAATGCAAAATACTTCGCTCCTGAATGCGGCGTTATTATGGAAGCAGAAGAATTTAGAATGCAATCAGATTTTGAAATTGCCATTTTATTTTTCTTTTTGCACCATTGTCAAAATTAAGAAATGGCTATTCTGTTACATGGGTAGTACAATCAGACATGAAGCAGAATTGGAAAATCTTCCTTCACTAGAACATTTGACCACAGAAGGAAGCTATTCATCCTCTGGCGACAGTGCTAATCAAGTTTGATCAAGCTATCCAATTAGTTTGACTCCTCTGCTCTTTCCTTATAGCATGGCAATTGATTCCTTTCCATGTAAATATTGATTTTAATTTTGAAGGATACTATTCAAACAGCCTCTACAACCCTTCCAAGCTGGATATCTCAGGTCATAGGAATTCGTTTTGTGTACAAAAAAAATCTCCTCATGTTTGCCCTGCTTTTTTGACTTCTTGAATATAAAATTAATGTGTCATCTCCATTGATAGTTTACTGAATGTTTCAGCTGGATTATACCTAACATAACCAATATTACTGGGTTTATTTGACGGGAGCAAAATATCTATAGCTCATGTGGTTCATGAACACATATTGATTATAAAAAATATCGTGTTAGGAAGTAAACTCTGAGATGTATAGATATTGTACAATATTCTAATATTTCAAGACAATGCCAACAAAAAGATTGAAATGAAGATGAATGGGTGAAATTTATACCTCATGTTAGCAATTATTTTACTAATTGTTTGCTGACAAATTACCTTGCTAGCAATATAATTACTGCAAACAGTAGTTTTCTTTCATAATTACCATTTTAAAAAAGAAATACTTGCAGTTATTTAGCTTACACATAGTTAATATATTTTTGACCTCATGGTGTCCCAAAGTATTTTAGAACCAACTGAATACGTATTGAAATTTAGTCACTGTTGTAATATGGAAAGCATTTCAGCCAGTAGTATGCATGCAGCAAAGTGTACGGATGACAGCAAGTGGGCCACATACCTCTGTTATGCTGTGTTAACTCAGTGTGACTAAAATTATACAATTCTTCCTTGATGCTTTTCCCTGTCTGGTTGATGCTCTGTATCTGTAAATCTGAAAACAAAAACTTTTTATCAAAAGCCTCCATCTAGCTGAAGAGATTTGAGGCCAATGTACACCCAACAACCTGCTCTGAAAATTCTGCTCACATTTTGACAGCTGTGACACTTCCACTGTAGTAGCTGTAACAATTCACAATATTCTTAAACAATCAATAAAATTCTAAATAAAGCAATCTACAACATTCAAAAGAAAAATAATTTATTCCATCTCCCAGTGGCAATAAATTATTAAAAAATTGCAGGATCCAAGTCCTGAACTGCATAATTGCCAAAAGTAATCAGTTTTTCCATGGTTTATTCCCTTTCTGTGAATGAGGTTTCTTTGAAATAATTATTAAGATATGGTAGGCAGGAGGCAGCCACTGGCTGGCGGCAGGGTCTTCTGGTCCTGCCATTGTCAAGGGGATTTCCTGTTGAATGTACACTTTGTTGGTATGAAACCACAGGGGTGCTGTGCTGTCAGTAGGACCAAAAGATCGTGCCGGCAAGAATGCCTGGAAAGTTCCAGCTGTTGTTTACAAACTAACAAGGGTGAAGACATGACCCCTGCCAACCTCCAATGGCGGAGATGATGATATAATGACCAGACAACCTATTTTAGTGGCATTGATTGACAAAGGGTTGTGAGGGGGGGAGGATGTAGGGCAGGGGATGGAAGCAGAGGAGAGGCATTAGTTAGGACAGGTGGGGGCTGTAATGGGGAACCCCTCCATAGGCTACTGAGTTCTTAATTAGGAGGATTCAAACCACACCTACCCCAGACTCACAGAGACGCTACCAGGGTTGTCTGGTGGATGGTCTACCAACTGTTGGTAAAATGTCAGAAGCAGAAGGAAGCCGATAGGAGCTTCACTGCCCACCCCTTGCCGTTGCCATTTATTGAGTTACCTGACAGCCCATCCCTCAAGCACTAGTAAAAAGTGATGGATAATTATTGGCCCAGGAAACAGACAGCATTCCTCTTCACTTCAGATTTGTACCATTAGATATTTTAAGTGCATGTGAGAAAATAGATGGGCTCTCAGTTTATCATCAAAAAGTCAGCACCTCCAGCAGTGTAGGGATATAATGGAGTGTTAGCTTAAACTCTCTTGTTCAAATCTCTGTAAGGGAACATGAACCCACACTGTCTGACTCAGAAGTAAGAGCTCTCTCACAGCACCAGAGTACAAAGCAGAATAAAACCCTACCCAATTATTAAGAGATCAAATCAAACATGTAGAATGCCTTTAATCATACTTTCCAACTTTCTGATTTAGAGAAATATGGTAATGTACTGTGTAATTAGGATAAGCCAACAAATGCCAGAAGCCCATTTTTTCCTTGACTCTGTAAAGTGCTTTGAGACATCTTTTTGTGCATGAGGAATGCTATAGAACAGTAAGTGATTGTAGTTGCTGGAAATTAGGAATGAGATTCAAGCAAAACCTCAAAGCTGGAGTAATTAGAGCTGGATTAGTTTCCGGTCATTTCACAAATACATGCACTTGACTCAGTTCAGATGCTGAATTTTGCATTGGCACTTATCTTTAAAATCATGAATATGTGCATTCCTAAGGAGATAGAATCTTCGTGATCCAGATCCCATTGTCATGCTGAATGTCAGGTAGTGAGGTGAATGTTTTTAAAGTCCAGTGCTCACGCTTTAACATGTGAGTCAAAGGTTATGGGTTCAAAGGTTCAATCCCCATCCAGAGACTTGAACTCAACGTCTAGGCCGTATACATCTGTGGAGCTGAAATGTTACCAGCCCTTGAGGGGTGGCCTGCAAGGTAACTCACTAAATAGCAAGAGCAGGGGTTGGGCAGTGAAGTTCCCATTATTTTCTTGCTGCCTCTGGTATTTTACCAACAGTTGGTGGATCGTCCACCAGACAATCCTTGTGAATCTGGGATGGACGTGTTTTGAGCATTCCTAGTTGGGTACTCTGTAGCCTAGGAAAGGTTTCTCCAGTGCAAATGGCTGCATTGCAGCCCCCACCTGCCCTAACTAATGCTTATCTGCTCCCATCCCTTGCAGGATTTGCCTGACTGGCCCCAGGGACTCTTGCCAAGATGGGATTGCCCTGATCTATGGGTTTGTATCACTGATGAAATTCCAACCCTGATGTGCAAAATTGACCTTCTGTGTTTGTCACAATTTTTTTTATTGCACAAAAATGTGCTGCAAACGTTAGAATTCCTTCTGGAGAAATTGTGCAGAAGGGAAAAGGCTGAGAGCAGGGCAGCTGAATAAAGTGAGGCTGAGAGTGGAGAGGCTGACAGAAAAGCATTGCATTGAGACAGAATAAAAATGCATCCTACCTGCCTGCCTAAACTAGATTAATTAGGTAAGATATAACTCTAACATTTTTGTTGTAATACCAAGAAAGCTGAGATCCCGATTTGCTTTCGATCTTATTTGCTGAATGTGGAATCTTTGTTGCAAATTATTTTTGAGCTGGACCTCAGTGTCTGGTTGTTGACCGAATTGTGCGGGAATTTGATTACAAACAAAGCTGCCTGTTGGTGGATTATTTTTAATGTTATTATACCTGATACAGCAGGCAGAATTCTCTGATGTCGTACGCCCTGCCCCTACTGTCAGTGAGAACAATGAACTTGGAGCGCAGCCTAATCTCCATTAACAGCAAAGGGACCAGAGAATCTTTCCCATGGGTGAAGTTGGAGAATTCCAGCTAGCATTTTTCAGCATTGAATGTCATTTCCCATTGACTCTGCCAATTTTGCAGTGAATTGATATGATCTTGAGTTTCCCCTGATGTGTAAACCATCGAGTCATCAGCAAAAAGCTGCACCTTGTTCTTTAACTTGTTGGAAAGGTCATTTATGTATGTCAAGAAGAGTAAAGGTTTTGACAGGTTAACAGGCCTCTCCGTCGTGCAGACTGCAATTGAGCGCACACACGTCCTCCTGAAGGAGCTGCTTGTACGTTTAGTAATGTACTGTATCCAGAAGGGTTTCCACTCCCTCATTATCCAGCTAGTGTGAGACCATGTTCAGCACATCATGCAAGTCAATGCTCAGCATCCTGGCAGCAGTTATGATGCCTTTATTCTGTAGCTGTCTGCTGTATCGCCACAACAGCTCTGAGGATGGCCACTGCACAACAGCTATTCGCTAAAAACTCTGATGTAATGAGAGTCAAATTCTGCACAAGTTTGTAATAATGAAAGATATATTTTGAACTAATTTTACAAAGCAAATTAGAGTCATGGAGTCATAGATGTTTATAGCATGGAAACAGGTCCTTCGGTCCAACTTGTCCATGCTGTCCCTTTTTTAACCACTAAGCTAGTCCCAGTTTTCCACATTTGGCTTATGTCGCTCTATATCCATCCACCCATGTAACTTTCTAAATGCTTTTTAAAAGACAAAATTGTACCCGCCTCTACTACTACCTCTGGCAGCTTATTCCAGACACTCACCATCCTCTGTGTGAAAAAACTGCCCCTCCGGTCCCATTTGTATCTCTCCTTACTCATGTTAATCCTATGCCCTCTCATTTTAGACTCCCCTATCTTTGGGAAAAGATGTTGATTATCTTGCTGATCTATGCCCCTTATTATTTTATAGACCTCTATAATAAGATTACCCCTAAATCTCCTACACTCCAGGGAAAAAGGTCCCAATTTATCCAGCCTCTCCTTATAACTCAAAACATCAAGTCCTAGTGTCATCCTAGTATAGCTTTTCTGTACTCTTTCTAGTTTAGCAATATCTTTTCTATAATATGGTGACCAGAATTGTACACAGTGTTCCAAGTGTGGTCTTAACAATGTCTTGTACAATTTGTCTTGTACAACCTGTCATTGTTGTACAACTTTTACAGATGCACCATAGAAAGCATTCTCTCTGGTTGTATCACAGCTTGGTAAGGCTCCTGCTCTGCCCAAGACCGCAAGGAACTAGAAAAGGTCATGAATGTAGCCCAATCTATCATGCAAACCAGCCTCCCATCCATTGACTCTGTCTACACTTCCCACTGCCTCGGCGAAGCAGCCAACATAATTAAGGATCCCGAGCATCCCAGACATTCTCTCTTCCACCATCTTCCTTTGGGAAAACGACATAAAAGTCTGAAGTCACATACCAACCGACTCATGAACAGCTTCTTCCCTGCTGCTGTCAGACTTTTGAGTGGACTTACCTTGCATTAAGTTGATGTTTCTCTATACCCTAGCTATGACTATAACACTACATTCTGCACTCTCTCATTTCCTTCTCTATGAACGGTATGTTTTTATCTGTATAGCGTGCAAGAATCTATACTTTTTACTGCCTATTAATACATGTGACAATAATAAATCAAATCAAATCAAAACTTCAATACGACATCCCAGTTCTTGTATTCAATGTTCAATGTTCAGACCAAATTGTCTATTATTCAGCTTTGTGCCTGTCTCCTATGTGTCTGCCTGTTATTTGCTTTTAAGCAGCTAATTCTTCAAGGCGTAGTTTGTACCCTTACATGGCTGGCAGCAATCTGGGCAGACTGGCAGCGAAGCAAAATGTGGAGTATTGGCAGTGTTGTGAGGTCAAATACTGTTGTTCTCAAAGAGGGTGGCAGGCTTATCCTTCACTGAGCTCCCGCTACTCTCGTAGAGTGATACCTCAGCAATCCTAGCAACCACATCTACAGCCATGATGGTATCATCCTGAGCTTGACAGTAAACTGGGCATTGTATTACTTCAGTTTGAGTTTCCACCACAGCACCAAGATGCTAGGTGGCTCCTGCTGGTGTTGCAATGGAAGCTGAAATGTTGGCCATCAGACATTACATCATGGTTGGGTCGGCAAGTGTGATAACTTGAGTAAACATAAGTGGGGTGGTTTTGCGAGGGGGGAGCTCTACAAGGGGTGTTGTTTGGGGTGGGGTGCAGGGCTGGGTTGAAGAGGGTATTGTAATGGTAGGGGGATGAATATCGGGGGGTCTGCCAAGGGATTCATTGGGAGGGTTTTGATGCCCTGATGCTGGCAACCCGTACTTAGTTAGTGGAGGGTGATGGTGGGAGGGTTTCAATATCCATGATGTGGGGAAGTGGTGGAAGGAGATGTCCTGGTTCACTAGCAGATTGGAGCTCCTTGTGAAGAGGTGTCCAAGTGCTCTGAATCTGGCTTCACCAGCGTACTTAGACTCTGCAACTCCTCCCATCTGTCAAAGAAATTGATAAGCATGCTGGAAGAATGCAATGCCAAGCTCGCCCTAAAAACCAGTATGGAGGACACTGTTTTCATGCTTTTATGGCACTTAGAAACCTTTTGGGAAAATTCCACCCTTGAAGTGTTAGTACCTGAGGTGGCAGCTATAAATATGAAATGAAATGGCACCGTTTCTTCCAGATTTTCTCCTCCACCTCTTGGTCCTGTACTGCTGCTTAGCCAGGGCACCTGAAAGGTGAAAGGTCACCAGTGTGTAGGTGTGGTGAAGGAAGGAGGAAAAGCAAAGGGTGCACACTTACACCATCTACAGCTTGTAAAAAGAACAGATTGTGGAGTGAGGGGTGGGAGGAGGGGCAGTGGATGTAAGAGGAAGGTTTAGTTATAAGCAGTATTGTCATCTTTGATCGTTTGACCCCTGCTGCTGATCATAGCTTCAGTGCTGACCAATCCAATGATGGCAAACTTGGCCTCTTCCATTGGGGTGAAGATTTGCAGCGGTCTCGGTGTCCCAGTGTGCCATCTTGTCTGGCAAGAGAGAGGAAAATATGTTAGTGAGTGTTGTACAATTTGTATACACCAACCAACCAACAGCTGACCATGCACCCATTTACCCACATTCAGAAGGGGTTTTCTGCACGGTTATGTGAAGTCCTCTTTGTAAACTTAGGCTGCACATTAGAAAATAACCAAAAGATACGAATCACCTGGGAATGTTCAAGAAAGAAGACAGGAGATATTTATTGACTGGGACAGTGCTGATGAAACAAGCAGGAAAATCTTGATAAAGCCATCTGAGATTGACCACTTAAGGCCTACCTGTGTGGTTTGATTGAAGTCGTTTTGTTTAACATTCTGAATAAACACATTAGATTTAGTGTGAGAATGTGACAAACATAATTCTCAGGGCCAGGTTCTCCAACCTTGGACTGTCGGTCCCCCTGCAATGAATGGAGATTTGGCCGAGCGTCAAATTTTACGTTCTTACTGGCAGCGGTGGTGGGGCATAAAAGGCCAAAGATTTGCGCCCTCAGTTTCTGAACTTAAAAATGAGGTTAAATCATCTACAACCATGTAACATTTTTAAGGGGCTTGAAAGGGTAGGTGCTAGGAGGATGTTTCTCATTGCCAAGTAGCCCAAAATTATGAATCATAATTTCAGGATAAGATTCCAAACCTTTGGTCTGTCATGAAGAGAAATTTCCTCACTCAAAGATTTGAGTCTTTGGAAATCTGCACCCTGGTTGCTGCAGCTGCTAACTTGATGAATACATTCAAGATAGCGATCAATAGATGTTTTTATTGAATCAAGGGGTAGGAGGATCATGTAGGAAGGTATAGTTGGTGTAAGAGTTCAGTCATGATCTGAATGAGTAGCCATTCCGGCTTCCAATTTTTGTGTTCTTATATTTTTAACTACACAATCAGTGGTTAGATTGTGGTTAATTTCATTGACTGTCCAGAGTTATTCCCTTTGTTTCTGATAGATACTTTGTGGATCTAAGGTAGAGAATTGAACATGGGGTGAATCATCATCCCCTAAGTTTGGCTTCCAAAGATTTCTCTACTCCTGGTGAGGGCTGTTCACCCATTGCCTGACCCACCTCTGCAATGTTAGATGGAAGAGGCATGAGAGAAACTGTGACACTCATAGACAGGTGGTGAATCAGAATTTGCTACATTTTCTCTTATCCCCCAGCTCAAGATATTTTTGACTCCACAAATTGCTAGAAGTACACGCTGATAATGCACAATGAGGGCAGTGGGGCATCTGCAGCCCTTGTAAGTGATGGAATGCGCTTATGTTCTTAGTAAATGAGATCTAAGGATTGAGAAAGTGGCAGAGAAACAAAAGGAGAAGGGAGGTTTAATTAGATTCAAATTAGGTACAGAAAGTGAAATAAAGAGGGAGAAAGAAAGACTAAATTAAGGAAGAGAGGAGAAATGACATTGGCAAAAAAATCTTTAATAACAATTTATAATCACCTGTAGGGATGACACTTAAATTGTTCCTATTTAGGCTGAAAAAATTGATTGTAACATAAATTTCCTCATTTAGAAAGTAACTAAATTGGCAACTAACAGCCCTAATTTTCTTCCAAGTTTAATTGGTGTGCAATTTCTTGAAACTCAGGGTAGGTAAAAGGAAAGTTGTCATTTTTGAAAAGTTAACTTTTAAGTGACATAAATCACCCACCAACCTGTGGCGATTTGCAGTTTGAAGGGCATCAGAATCATAGAATCCCTGCAGTGATTAAGGAGGCCATTTGGCCCATCTAGTCTGTATCGACTCTCCGACAGAACATTGCACCCAGGCCCAATCCCCGTCCCGTTCCCTTAAACCCATGCATTTACCCTACTAATCCCGCTAACCTATACATCTTTTGACACTAAGGGGCAATTTAAAAGGCTAATCCACATAACCCACACATCTTTAGACTATGGGAGGAAACCGGAGCACCCAGAGGAAACCAACTTAGACATGGGGAATTTGCAGACTCCACACAGTCACCCAAAGCTGGAATCAAACCTGGGTCCCTGGCACTTTGAGGCAGCAGTGCTAACCATACTGCCTTGTCACACGATTCCTTTTCACAAGTTATTGCATTAGTTAAACACTAATAATAGGAAATATTTTAAACTCACCATTATTTTGACAGCAAGTTATGTCTTATATGTGTGCTTTGTGTGAGTGCTATGACTAATAAATAAACTTTACTTTCACTTTTTTTGTGTTGGTGTATAATATACATGTATATGACTCCTGTGTGTGTGTTTATGTGCATATAATTGTGGTGAGTGTATGGTTTATGGGTGTGTTTGTGTCCAGTATTTCTGTTTGTTTGTGATGAGCAGGGAAAAATCGTAGTACCTTTTAAGAGGAGGCAGAGACAAAGTGACATTGTCTCTGGATTAGTATTTCAGAAATAGGAGGTCAGGTTTCCATTTCAATCACAACAGCTGGTGGAATTTGAATTAATAAAGAAATCTGGAATTCAAATCATGAAATCATTGTTGATTGTTATAAAAATCCACCCGGTTCACTAATGCCCTTTAGGGAAGGAAATTTGCTGTTCTTGCCTGTCTGGTCTATATGTGACTTCGTGTTGACTCTTAAAACACCCCCCTGAATCGCACTAACAAGCCACTCATTGGCCCAACTAGTAGTGTCCACATCACATGAAAGACTAAAACAAAAATGAACTAACTGTATGGTACTATTGCCCATGTATCCACCAAATCATCATCTCCTGCACAGCATAGTAACCAACTTCAGGAAACATAGTGGAGGACATGCTACATTAACGTTGATGAAATGAAAATGATCGAGAGCTTCATGTTTCTAGGCATTCAGATCACCAACAATCTGTCCCTGTACACTGAAACTATAGATAAGAAAGCCCACCAGTGCCTTTACTTTCTCAGGAAGCTAAGGAAATTCAGCATGTCAGCTATAACTCTCACTAATTTTTACACATGCACTATACAAAGCATCCTATCCAGATATATCACAGCTTGGTATGGCTCCTGCTCTGAACAAGACTGCAAGAAACTACAAAAGGTTGTGAATGTAGCCCAGTCCATTACACAAACCAGCTTCCCACCCATTGACTCCGTCTACACTTCCTGCTGCCTTGGAAAAGCAGCCAGAACAATCAAGGATCTCAGGAGCTCTGTGACAAGTAGTATTCCACAAGTATCAGTGTTGGGGTCACTGTTGTTTGTAATATATACAAATAATTTAGAGGAAAATGTAGGTAGCCTGATTAGTAAATTTGTAGATGATACAAAAATTGGGGGAGTAGTGAAAAGTAAGGAGGATTGTCAGAGGATACAACAGGATACAAATTGGCTGGAGATCTGAGTTGAAAGATGGCAGATGGAATTTAACCCAGACAAATGTGAGGTGATGTGATTTGGAAGGTCTACTGCAGAAGGAAAATGGAAAGTAAATGGTAGAGCCCTTAGAAATATTAACACACAGAGTGATCCAGGTGTGTAGATACACAATTCCCCAAAGGTGGCAATTCAGGTGGACAAGGTGGTCAAGAAGGCATATGGCCTGCTGGCCTTCATCGGTTGGAACACTGAGTATAGGAATTGGAAAATCTTGTTGCAGCTGTATAAGACTTTGGTTAGGCCGCATTTGGAGTATTGTGTACAATTCTGTTCGCTACACTACCAGAAGGATGTTGATGCATTGGAAAGGATGCAGAAGAGATTTACCAGGATGTTGCCTGGTTTGGAGGATATGGACTATGAAGAAAGGTTGAACAAACTTGGATTGTTTTTCATCGGAGCGTTGGAGATGAGGGGGGACCTGATCGAGGTTTACAAGATTATGGCAGGCTTGGATAGAATTGATAGTCAGATTCTTTTTCCCAGGGGTTAAAGGGTCAATTAGTTGGGGGCATAAGTTGAGAGGGAGAAAGTTTAAAAGAGATTTAAAAGGCATGTTTTTCATACAGAGGGTGGTGAATGCCTGGAATGCAAAGGAGATAGTAGAAGCAGTTTCTATAACAATGATCAAGGGGCATCGGGACAGATACATGAATAGGCAGGGAATAGAGGGATATGGACTACATAGAGACAAGAAAATAGTAGATTAGAGAGGCATCAATGTCAGCACAAACTTGGGCTAAAGGGTCTGTTCCTGTGCTGTACTGTTCTTTGTTCTTTATTTTAAGCTGATCTTTCTCTTTACCCTATCTGTAACTACAACATTATATTCTGCACTGTCTCTTTTCCTTCTCCCTGGTGTACTCAATGAATGGTATGTTTTTGTCTGCAACAGCTTGCAAGAAAGAATAGTTTTTGCTGTATCTCAATACATGTGACAATAATAAATCAAATCAAAACACTAAAATCTATACAATGCTTACAATATTCTCAGAAGTGACTGAGATGGAGGTTTCATGCACGTTCAATGCCTTATGCCCCACGAGGCCTGCTCCAATCCAGTTTTATATGAACATCAAATGGCAATGGTAATAGGGATGTTGGGGATAAAATCTTAATAAGTTAGTGAAGATTTTAAGTCATTAGACATTTATGTCACTGACAGAACTAGGAGCATTAAGGTAAATGGTTTTAAATCAGGCTTATAAGCTAACAAGGGAGTAGTCTGCACACCTATGAAATGCAGATAGAAATTTAAACAAGTAATGATGCTTTAAAAACATACATGTTGATATTCTGGAATGTACTAAATTACTTTATAAATGCATTTTCTAAAAATCATTGTTTGCTTTGGCCAACCGTAGATTGCTACAAGGTATGATGGTAAAAGGTATTTGAATAGAACCACATTCTAAGGGAACGATGAAACCTTGGAAATATGTAAGTTTTATCAACAGAGTTTCTAATGTTGGAACACTCAGGGCATCTTTATGAATAGGCTTATTCACTGTCCAGAATGCCCAGATGCGGGATCATGTGTTAGTCTGACTTGTCAGTGGCTTGGCAGGAAATCTGTAGAAATGTTAACTTTGAACTATGCATCTGGTTACTCAGGGATACATGATGTTGAGTTAGCCAAAACAGGAAGCCACATCTGGATTTTAGACAAATGAAATTACGCCAGAAGGTAAGATGCAATTGGCTGGAGTATGTGACAGATATTATTAAAATAAAAGCAAATTATTGTGGATGCTGGAATCTGGACAGGTATTATTGTTGATTTATATATATTGAAGATGATTGATTCAAAACCAGTGAAAGGTGGATGTATTTGATAAGAAAATGTATAATTGATCTACCTTGAACTGTATACATCAGAACTTATTAGAGATGTCTGGGCTGCTCTATGCCTGGAGGGGCCTAAGATTCTTTGATAATTTCTTTCTATGATCATTGGTCAAATAAAGTTACATCTAACTGAAACACTGACTTTTGTGAGTCTTGTCTTGCTGAAGTTTTGGAGATACCCAGCTGCCTCACAAACCCTGCTACAAGGGACAACAAAGGCTTTATTTGAAAACTTTTTCATTTATAGAAACTGTGTTGACTTGTTTTTCTTTCATGTGGAAAATCACTAATGTCACTGGTCTGCATGGATTGTTAAATCTGAAGGCCTGTAATCTGATGGCAGCACTGAAATGGTCAGGGAAGTTAAATGATATATTTACATGTGTATCACACAACTATTATGTTCAGTGCAAAAATTAACTCAGGGACCTTTGTAAACAATATTCATGTTAGAAATGTATAAATCATAATGAAAATGTATAAATATTCCAGTATGTTTCCCAATACTTCCATAGCAATTAAAACTTGAAGAGGAACAATTACTACAACAGTGTACATATAAAAAATGTACCAGATTAAAATCTGCATAAAGGTATTGTGAGAAAGGCTAGGAGACCTCTGTGCAGTAATTAAGATTGCATGACGTGAAGTAGTAAGATATACAAATTGCAAGATGAATTTTAGATGAGAAAAGAGTAGTCAAGCAAGGCAGATGCCATATTTTTGTTAGGTGTGCCTATTAATAAATATTTTTATTGAATACTTCAATAACACCTGCAGGCTCATGATAAGGAGAACAGCAATTCAGGAAAGGTTAGAGCTTTAAGAGTGGTGATAGATACATGAAAAGGACTCTCCATATTGATGGGGAGTGTTTTGTTTCTTTGCTTCTTTGTAAATGTCGGAGTCCTTGTTCCTTATCTCAAAGTTATTTATGAATGTTTTCACATTCTGGCTTGCGTTTTGTATTGATTGTGGGGAAGAAGGTAAGCAAGCCTTCTAGACCCAAATCTCTACTTGCATTTACCAAAACAATAACCCAACAGAGTTTTAAGAGAATGCACACTCATGGCTTTCCTGCTGACTAATCCCACTCCCAATCGAAAGGAAAGACATATTTATTCATTCAGTTTGTCTGTTTGGAATGGTGCATGATGGAATTTGTAGGGATTATATGTTGGTGCTGATTGTGTTCCACATCATATTCTATAATATTCTTGACTCTTTGGCGAAGGTACAAAGGAGATTCAAGTGAGTACTGGGGTGAGGGACTTCAATTACGTGGAGAGGGTAGAGAAGCTGGAGCTGTTTTCCTCAGAGGATAGAAAGTTCAGGACAGATTTAATAGAGAGACTCCGAAGTACAAAGGTTTTTGCTAGTGTGCATTGAGTCATTGATGTGTATTCTTTTTGTGGGTGTGGGTATGTTTGTGTCTGTGGGGGCGAGTGTGATGTTTTTGTGTGTGTGGGTGTGTTTATGGTTTTGTGGGTGGATGTGTGGTTTTTGTGTGTGTTGTTTTTGTTTGTGTTTGTGGGTGTGTTGTTTTGTGTGTTTTTTGTGTGTATGCTGTGTGTTTTATTGTGTGTGTGAATTTTGTGTGGGTGTTGTTTGTGTTTGTGCAGGTGGGTAGTTTTGTTTGTTGTTTTTATTTGTGAATGTGGGTGTGTGTGTGACTGTGTTGGTTTTGTGTGTATTGTTTTTGTGAGTGTGTTTTGTCTGTGTGTGGATATGTTGTTTTTGTGTATGTGCATGTTGTTTGTGTTTGTGTTGTTTTTATTTGTTCATTTGAATGTCTGTGTTGGGTTTTTGTGTGTGTTGCTTTTGTGTGTGTGTTTTATGTGCGGGGGGGGGATGTTGTGTGTTTGTAAGTGTTGTTTTTGTCTGTGTTGTTTGCGTGTGTGTATCTGAATGACTGCATGAGTGCCGAATGTTTGCTGTCACATTTGTATATCTCGAATTTAGAGGTTAATAAATTTGATCTTTCTTTGACTCAAGAAAACCTTGTCTGACTGAGACCTTATTACTCACAGCTTAAATAGATATAGACATTCTGATTTAGAAAAGACATAAAATAACAAAAAAGAAAGTTAAAACTCTTTGTTGTGACTAACCGAGGAGTTTGAACAGAGGGAAGCCAGTTCACCTTTCTCAAGCAGACAGATACATTATCTGAAAGGGTGATGGAAGATTGATTAGAAGGTTTCAAAAGGGTATTAGATATATATTTGAAAGAAGAAATTCTGGAGAGCTATGGGGTGAGAGCAGCAGAGTGGGTTGAAATGGACAGTTTTAGAATGCTTTGAGGTCAGGCAAGGGGATGAATTGTTGCTCTGTGGCTTCCTTTACTTGTTGGGCAAGCCCACTAAAATAATAAGGCATCATTTGGTTTATTTTACGTTTTGATGAGGGGAAAGATGGTAACAGGATTTTGTTTGTTTTATCATTAGGAAGAAAGTTATTTGCTTAACAACAAAAAAAAGAAGTGTGGTCATTTCAGGAACAAACAAGAGAATACAGTTTACACATGAGAATAAGTGGTGATCATTTCCATGTTTTAGTCACGTTGATTCTCAAATGCAGTCTATGATATAAGTGCATTGCCATTATTGTCACTCAAGCAGGCCATAAGGATTTCTATATTTTTATTCAGTTGATGGCTTTTCAAGATAAAGAACCAAACCTCCAGTATAACTGAGCAAAGTGTGTTATGAACTCTTATCTTGTCATCAGTTGTCTTCCATCCAATTCATTCAGCCAAATAGGAACATTGCAATGTGAGTAGATCATTCAGCCACTCGAGCCTGCTCCGCCATTCAATTAAATCATGGCTGACCTGTACCTCAACCCCATTTTCTTACTTTTCCTCAAATATTTTGATGCCCCTACCCAATAACTTCTACTAAACCCAATTGTGTGAGCATCCACAGCCCTTTTGGAGAGAGGATATCTACAATGCTTTGTGTGAAGAAGTGCTTCCTAATTCCATCATCATTTTAAGACTGTGCCCTCTTGTTCTTAATTTTCCCACCAGAGGAATCTTTGGATATGGAATAGGTCACAGTGGTGTTAAAATATCAACAATACTTAGATCAAATTGTGCCCCAGCTGCGGGTGCCACTAGCTATTGTATAGCCGTATGAGATATATTTCAATGCTGTTGAAGGCAACAATAGGAAATAATAAGTTTACTAATATTCATTATGCTATTTTAAAATTCCTTTCAGAACCTGTTGGAATAATAATTCTAACAGAATTTCGGCCAGTATTCATTAATAACACTTTCTTTTCATCTTGCTTTCTGAATCTCTCCAATAATCTTTTAAGCCGCAAATGTCATAAAAATATTCTTTCACAAATGGAAAAATGGAATTGCATTAATAATCTCCTGGTCAGACAATAAATTTTACTTTTCCTCTGGTTTCCTCCACAATTACAGCCCATTATGTATCCGTGTGACAAAGAAACACGCCATAGCAACACAGTACATTAGACCAGATTAAAAGTACTATGTTGTGTACTAGGCTGCCTAAATGGAAGTGAGTATTCACAATAAAATCTAATTTTAAAATCGGTGTTGGTAAACATGTATTTTTTTTTGCAGCAAAAGGGTGGTCATTTCTCAGTGCTTATGATTATTGCTGTGACACATTCATATAGCTTTGAAAAATAACTGGGTATTATAAAGATCTGATATGGTTATGATTGTTCTGTCATTTTACGGTTCAGTGAATGGGAGAAATTCCGTATTATAAATGGATAGGAGAACATTAGCTACTATCCTGATTTTCCTTCCAATTGACCTCAGTAGGTCAGCAAATTGCGTAATTTGTTCCAAGGATGTCTGCAGCCAAGCCACACTAAATGCGAATGCCATTGCTGGTCAGAGTCATGTATGCCCTTCAAGTTTCTACCTCCACCCTTCTCGGCTAACATATAACAGATAGGCTCCAAATCAAGCAATGGAATACGAAAAATATATTAAACAAGTTACTGCTGCCTTAATGTGCATGATCACTTCTCCTTGTACAACAATAGCAGAATGACTCAACTGCCCAATCTCGCCACAGTGCAGCAATTCCCAAAGTACCACAGGAAATCATTGATGGCAGTCAGCTGATTGTACTAGCGTCAAGTATTTGCTGCTCTATTCCCACCACTATTTGACCTTCCTCATCTTGCACTTGGACTTATCCAGTGCTTCCACTTCAAATTCATTAATTATCTGTTCCAGAGTTTGTGTATCTGAAAAAAAGTAAGAGGGATGCAGAAATGGTGTGTGACGTTGCTTTAATTATGGGCCACTGACAAAGTTGACAGACTTTGACAGTGAGTAAATGTAGAAATGTTGACTTAAAAACAGACCTTCAAATAGAACTTTAATTCTATACAAAATACCAATCATTGTTTGTGTGGCTGTGTGTATACCTTTGTGGGTTTCAATGAAAAGAAAACTGTATGCCTTGCACATAGAGGTGAGTAATGGTTATATTCCCCTTGTAGGAAAACAAAGGTACTCTTTCTGGGAAATGTAAGATAGATATATATCCAGGCATCTGCAACATAAGGCTCTGAATCCATATATAAAATGACAGAAAATAATACAAAAAATGCACATGTGTATTAGTTAAGTTTGGGCAGGAAAATGACAATCAAAAAACACAATGGCCACAAGTTGCAGTTCGTTTTCAGGGATAAATTGCCAATGATGAACCAAATGCAAATAATAAATGTAATATCTCTAATTATTAATGGACAAACAACAGAACTCTTGTCATTCTGTTGCTAAACAAATCCTAGCTGATATGAGATACCTTGGGCTGGAATATTATGCGGCCCCCCTCTCCACCCACCCCCCAGCATGTTTTAAAGTAGGTGGGTGGACGCGGGTGGGGTAGGAAGAGTGAAATAGCATGGGCAGGATTCCTTCTGGGACCTTTATTTCCTCAATCCAGACACGATTTTACTGTGGGATGGACAGGCCCTCAGATGGGAAGTCTGCCCTTGCTACTATTAAGGCTCTTAAGTGTCATTTCATAGATACCTAAGGGCCTTTCCTACCCAGCATCACAGAGGGTGTCTGATGACTGAGAGTAGGGAATTGAAAAAGTTCTCACCCTCAATCGCAGGCCGGAAGGGGAGGAGCGACCTCTGTCAGAAGGCTTCTTCAGTCCAGGACAACCTCCCCTCAAGGAGCGGGGAGCTCTGGCCCTCCCTACCCTACCCACCTATGCTCTGACACCAAGATTGCTCCTCTCGCAACCGTACAGTGCATCCCCTACCTTCCCCTACCCAGGACTCCTGGTACTTAACAGCACTGTGGTCTGGGGCTTTGTCTCAGCTTTGTCTCAGGTACAGTGCTGCAGTACCTCTTCTGGCCACTATACGCATTGTGGCTGGGAGTCCTGCCTACTGCCAGTCAGAACTCAATTGAGCGTGAAATGGCAGTGAGCTAGACGGAGGAACACATCCAACTGACTCTTGGGATGATGGGAGCCAAGTACTTGCCTTCCTGACAATTCAGGACTTGATGTACTTAATGTTAAATCAATGATGATTAACTCTATTGATTAATGGATTAATGATTCTCATCCAAGTACTTTACACAGTGTTTTTCTTGATGAAGTGCAGCAGTTCAAGAAGATCCTTGCCACCACCTTTTCAAGTGCAATTAGGATGGGCAGCATATGGCTTGACTAACTATCAACACCGTTAAAAGATGTGCTAATTTAGGCACTCTATGAATCTTAAAACATGTTTGTGGGTCGCAATCCAATTTTTCCCACATGCACTAGGAACATAGAACAGTACAGCACAGTACAGACCCCTCAATATTGTGCCGAGCTATGTCCACACCCAAGATCAAGCTATCTCACTCCGAAATGGAGAGAAGATTTGTTTGAATATTATAGATTATAAATGATTACACTGTGGCACAGTGGTTAGCACTGCTGCCTCACTGCACCAGGGACCCGGGTTCAAATCTGGCCTTGGGTGACTTTGAGGAGTTTGCACGTTCTCCTGTGACTGTGGGTTTCCTCCAAGTGCTCCAATTTCCTCCCTCAGGCCAAAGATACAGATGGATGGGTCCATTGACTCCATCTATGCATCCTGCTGCCTTGGAAAAGCAGCCAGCATAATCAAGAACCCCATGTACCCTGGACATACTCTCTTCTACCTTCTTCTATCAGGAAACATATAAAAATCTAAAAACATGGACCAACAGACTCAAGAACAGCTTTTTCCCTCCTGTCATCAGACATTTGAATGGTCCTGTCATATATTAAGCTGATCTTTCTCTTCACCCTAAGTTTAAGATGTACACTGCACTCCCTTCTCCCCTATGAACTCCATGAATGATATGTTTTGTCCATCAAGCTTGGAAGAAACAATGCGTTTCACTACATCTCAATGCATGTGACGATATGAATCAAATCTAAATTGCTCATTAGCATCCAAAGATGTGTAGGTTAGGCGAATTAGCCATAGTAAATGCATAGGGTTATGGGATTAAGAGAGAGGGGAAAGCCTGGGTGGGATGTTCTTTTGGAGAGTCAGTGTGAACTCAGTGGGCTGACTGGCCACTTTCTGCACTGCAGAAATTCTATGGATTCTTATGGATATCTTGTGGTTACAGATAAAATAGCCCGAATTTTAGCACAGGACAGAACTTAGACACACATGCTAAAACAGCTGGACATCCACCATGACTTCATCATCATGAGGCCTGGAGTCTCTATGGATCGTTGGTCATTGACCTGAAAATGGCAACAAGTGGCAAGATCAGTCTGCAGGAAGCAAGCTGCATTCCTTCTGGATGAGTCCGTATACCCTCTCATGTGAAGTAAAATGGCACATAGCACTATTTTGAAGACAAACAGCTGAATTCTCCCATGGCCATGAGACAACATGTAAAAAGAGATCACTGCACTATATCATTGGTGTTTGTAGAACCATGCTATGCTCCATTTGGTTGCTGTATTTTCCTACATTATGACAGGTTGTGAAAGGTGCCATGGAATGTGGTTCTTAGATCAGAATTTTACACTCCCTCTGCAGTGGGTTCTGAGATGGGGGAAACGCAAAATATCATGGCTGAGATTCCCTCTGGAATCCCACCCGCCCCAACATGGGCATGCTTATATAATGAGGATAGGAGTCAGCCCATGCCCCAATTAAGGCCCTAAAGTGGCCACTTAATGGTCACTGAAAGGCATTTTTCACCGTGCCTCAAAGTTTAGACAGGCAGGTGCCCAATGACTAAAACAATCCTCACCCTCGATCTCAAGCAGGAGGAAGGGGAGGGTCTCCATTGGAAGGCCCCTTCAGGCTGGAGGCACCCTCCTCTCACAAACCAGAGACCCCCCAGCTCTCCCTCTCCCCTGGAGCAGGATCATCACCATGCAACATCCCAGGACATCTGGTAACCTTCATTCACTGGGACCTCTGGTGCTTACCAGCACTGTGGTTCCCAGGGCTATATTTCAGGTATGGCATTGCATTACCTCTTCCAGCCATTGCAGCATTGTACATGGATGGACTGGACAACTATCAGCCAATGTGAATGGTTCTTCAGTTTAAAGTTTACTTTTTAGTGTCACAAGTTGCCTTACATTAACACTGCAACAAAATCACTGAAAATCCCCTTGTCGCCACATTCTGGCACCTGTTTGGGTACACTGAGCGTGAATTTAGTATGGCCAATGCACCTAGCCAGCTCATCTTTCAGAATATGAGAGGAAACCAGAGCACCCGGAGAAAAGCCATGCAGACACTGGGAGAATGTGCAGACTTTGCACTGACAGTGGCCCAAGCTAGGAATCGAACCCAGGTTCCTGATGCTGTGAGGCAGCTGTGCTAACCACTGTGCCACTTGTGGGACTTCTTTCCAAGTGTGAACAGATATCTTGCCTGCTGCCAATAAATGCTCAATTGAGTATTATCAGAGTAGGCTGGGGTTGTGTTGATCCCTCAACTCTCTGGATGATGGGAGCTGAGTGTTTGTCATCCTGCAAGTTCAGGCCTGACTTTATTTGTTTATCTCTATGGGTGATTTTAACTGTTGGCCCTGTCTCCCTTAGCTAGGAAGGGTTAAAATTGTTCTCAGTATTTTTTATATACTTTGCATATATTTTGCATTCATCTGTCTATATATTAGTCCTCCATTCCCAACTATGCATTGCTCTCCTTCAAATGGAACTGTAGAATGTAATT
Organism: Carcharhinus amblyrhynchos; assembly: GCF_965287045.1. NCBI lineage: Eukaryota > Metazoa > Chordata > Chondrichthyes > Carcharhiniformes > Carcharhinidae > Carcharhinus > Carcharhinus amblyrhynchos. The sequence goes on along the minus strand of NC_137333.1, from coordinate 39,785,361 downwards.
TCTGAACCTTTTATTTCAGATTTATTCCCTTGACACCTTGTCATACAAAAGAGAAGAAATCTTCAGATGTTGTGAATTGAAGAGTAAGATAAAATAACAGGCAATGTACTCAACCAGCACTTCACCCTGTGTGTGTTACTCACTGACATGATGTAGCTAGGTTATGTTACAATGATTTTGTGTGTGAATACCTTTGAAGACAACGTTGTGCCTTTCAATTAGTCCTTGCAGTTTGAATCTGTGCCCTATTGAAACATAGTTACACACTAGAAGTAATGAAAGAGCTGCAAGGTTGTGTGGCGTGGGCAGCTGTAAGTGTTGAACAGTCGACAGACTGTATCTGGGAAACTTACTGAAAGAAGAGTAGAATTAAGTCGCCTTAGTGGGGATAGTAGCAAAGTCATCATCTTACTGGACTCTAATCCTGACATTTAAACTATTGATCTGAAGTTGAAACCCTACCAAGACTGCTGGGAACTTGAATTCAATTGACTAAATAGATCTAAAATTAAAAGCTAGCGTCAGTAATGGTGACCAGGAAACTTCTCGATTTTCGTAAGAAACTATAATGTCCTTCAGTTGCCGTGTGTAAGCCAATGCATCAGTTATCTTTGTACTGTATTAAACAGTTTTAGTCACGTAACCATGCTTTGATTGCTTTCATATCAATGAAGGTAAGTTACTTGTGGGTAGAGTTGTCACATGTTGGAAAGAAGATGGAACTATGAAGGAAGAATTTTGATGGCATTATTTGTGGGACAGTGTCAACTGACACACATGCACGCAACACACAAAAAACTGAACAGGACAATGGCCACTCAGCAATGTATCATAGAATCCCTAAAGTGCAGAAGGAGCCCACTCAGCCCATCAAACCTGCATCAACAAAATCCCATCCGAGCTCCATCTCTGTAACCCCATGTATTTACTCTGGTAAAACTCCTGACACTAAGGAGCAATTTAGCATGGCCAATCCACCTAACATAACTGCAGCACCTAGAGGAAACCCATGTAGACATGGGAAGAATGTGCAAACTGACAATCACCGGTGGCCCCACTTGAACCCAGGTCCCTGGCGCTGTGAGGCAGCAGTGCTAACCACTGTGCCACCCCGAATTGCCTTCTTCCTGCCCCAAGAATCTATAATCATACCCATTATTGGCATGCAGCTAGAGACACCACCCTCCCACCCCCAGTATTCCCTATCCAGACCCTTTCTATGGAAGGATAAAGGGCTGATCCTAGATGGCCAATTTAAGGTATAGACTTCTATACCAAGGGTCAGAATCAGGAAGGTATATAAGGGCACAGCCCTCAGGGACACTTTTACTCCAGTCAGTGAAGTGGCTTGGGAAACAGAACATTTGGTGAAACAGCATTCAAGTTATATCAAGTTATATCAAGTTATATCAGCATCCATTTATATCATGAGTGATGACAAAAGTCATTAGACCAGAAAGGTTTTGGGGATGGGGGCTGGTGGTCTTACACTAGAAATATATTCTCCACATTACTTTTCTCCATTAAAATACTTCTTAAAATCCACCTCTTTGACTACCTGGGACTTGAGGAGGATCCCATTGAATGTCACCACCTGTGCACAATTAAACAGAATTAATACACAATTGACAATAAACATGTCCTTGCCAGCAACACATGCATCATATAAACAAGTCTTACCATGGCAGTTTCTTAAAATGTGCTATCTTTGGCTGCATCTATTCCCAGGTTGATTAATAGCATATGCAATGATGAGAGTGGCTGCCACCTCTTGCTAGATCTATTGCACTGCTTTCCTCCAACAAAGACATTGTGGAAAACTAAACAGGACAGTTAGCCTCACACCCATTTGCAGTGCCACACTTCCAACTTTCCATCTATCAAATAAGGATCAGCTGCCCAGGCCTATGCTCCAGAAGTCAATTCCTAAACCTCTTAGCATCTCCACCTTGAGGAAATTGAGGAGCAAATATGTTGAAATTGTAGATAGCTCCAAGAAAAATAGGGTGGTAATAGTAGACGATATTAGCTTTTCCAACATTGGCTGGGACACCTATAGTATTAGGGGCTTGGATGGAAAGAAATTTGTTGAATGTATTCAACATTCACAGAATGTTTGTAGAGGGACAGGTTCATAGCTTCTTGAAAGTAGAGTCACAGGTGGACAGAGTTGTGAAGAAGGCATTTGGCATGCTTGGTTTCATTGATCAGAACATTGAATACAGGAGTTGGGATGCCTTGTTGAAGTTGTACAAGACATTCAATTCAGAATCCATTGAGCCAATGTCTAATCCAATTTACTACCTCTCCATGTACACCTAGTGACTGAACCTTCCTAACTAACCTCCCATGCGGGAACTTGTCAAAGGCCTTACAGAAGTCCACATAGACAACATCCACTGCCCTCCCTTCATCCAATTTCATGGTAACCTCCTCGAAAAACTCTAATAGATTGGTTAAACATGTCCTACCACGCACAAAGCCATGTTGACTCTCCCTAATAAGTCCCTGTCAATCCAAGTATTTGTAGATCTTATCTCTTAGTACTCCTTCCAATAATTTACCAATTGCTGATGTCAAGTTTACCAGCCTACAATTTCCCAGATTATTTTTTGAGCCTTTTTTAAACAACGGAACAAAGGATATTATTAAACTAGAAAGAGTGCAGAAAAGATTTACTGGGATGCTTCTGGGACTTGATAGTTTGAATTATAAGGAGAGGCTGGATAGATTGGGACTTTTTTCTCTGGAGCGTAGGAGGGATGATCTTATAGAGATCTAGAAAATAATGAGGGGCACAGTAGGGGAGTCTAAAATTAGAGGGCATAGGTTTAAGGTGAGAGAGGAGAAATACAAAAGGGTCCAGAGGGGCAATTTTTTCACAGAGGGTGGTGAGTGTCTGGAACAAGTTGCCAGAAGTAGTAGTAGAGGCAGGTACAATTTTATCTTTTAAAAAGTTTTTTTGACAGTTATGTGGCTAAGGTGGATATAGAGAGATATGGACCAAATGCGAGCAATTGGGACTAACTTAGGTATTTAAAAAAAAAGGGCCATGGACAAGTTGGATCAAAGAGTTTTTTTCCATTCTGTAAAACTTTATGACTCCACCTCTTTTACCTTCTCAAAGTTACTTACAAGGAACTAATTATTTGACCAATTTTGTCCTATCACTTCCTTATGTCATCCTAAGTCAATTAATTTTCTGATTGAACTCCTGTGAACTGAGTTAAAATGTTTGAGTATGTTAAAAATGCGAGATAAATGGAACTTCTCATTGTTGTCATTTGTCCAGACCACACTTTCTGCATCACATTTGTTTAGCCTCAAATGTTTTTTATAACTTCCTCATGTGATCATGGGCATCACTGAAAAAGCATGGAGGCAACATTTGCAGTCTTTGAATGCACCAAAAAAAAATATTATCCTACTGGCCTAAAATGGCCAAATCTTGAAATGTTGCATTAAGCTGAAAGGCTAATGATGTGCATCGATTGTGGGCTGTCATCTCTGGAGGACTGTCAGCAATAAAGCCAGGGCGTTTGGCATGGACAATTGTTTAAGGTCGATCTCCGTAAATCCCATTCGGTCATCCTAATGACCCATGCTTGTTATTCTGCCCTTAGAAGCAAATATAAAGATTTGAAAGGAAGGCAAGTGTAAATTGGTGGGAGTGGGTTAAGAATAAGGTTTGCAGTGGAGATCAGGGTCATGGTCAAGGTTAGGGTCAGGATGGGGTGAGGGTGATTTGATGACATTTGCTGCAATTGTTGCTTGCTGTAGTCTCAATTTCATAAAAGGAAAAATAAGGATTATATGAATATATCATTGTAACAAATTTTCATAGTCATTGAAGTTCTTACTGTAATGTAAAAGCATAGAAAACAGGAGCCGGACTAGGCCATTTGGTCCTTCAAGCCTGCTTCACCATTCAACATGATCATGGCTGATCTTCTTGCCAGAATTTTACCACTTTGCCCGCCCGAGGCATATAAGATCCCAGAAAATGCTGTTCTATGAGCGTCACTGCCCTGATTCTGGGGTGGGAGTGCTGGTAAAATTCCGGGCCATATCTCAATACATTACTCCAGTGCTCTCCCCTTGACACCTTTAGAGTATAGAATTCTATTTACTTCCTTTTTAAATGTGTCCGGTGATTTGACATCCACAGCCTTCGGTATCGAGACTTTCTAAGGTTCACCACTCTCTGAATGAAGAAATTTCTCCTCATCTCAATCCCAAATGACCTATCCCATATCCTGAGACTGTGAACCATTATTCTAGATCCCCCAGCCAGAGGAAACAACATCCCTACATCCAGTCTGTCCAGCCCTGTCAGAATTTTATACATTTCAATTAGATACCCTCTTATTCTTCTAAATTCCAATGAATTCAAGCCCAGTTGACCCAATTTCTCCTCATATGTCAATCTTGCGATCCCAGGATCTGGTGAACATTCACTGCATCACTTATGGTAAGTATATCCTTTCTTAGATAAAGAGACTAAAACTGCACACAAAGCTTTGTTTCCCCAAGGCCCTGTACAGCTGCAGTAAGATGTTCTTGCTTCTGTACTCAAGTCCTCTTGTAATAAGGCCAACATACCACTCACCTTCCTAATTGCTTGCTGTACCGTATGCTTGTTTTTAGTGATTAGTGTACTAGAACATCTAGGTCGACCTGTACATGAACATTTCCTAATCCCATTCAAAAATACTCTGACATTCTGCTTCTCCGTGTGAATTACAAAACTTCACATTTATTCATGTATCTGCCATGTATTTGTCCACTCACTCAACTTGTTTAAATCACCTTGAAATCCCTTAATATCCTTCTCACCACTCACCATCCCATCAAGTTTCATGTCATCAACAAATTTGAAAATAATACGTAATATTCCCTCATCCAAATCAATTATATATATTATGAATAGCTGGGACCCAAGCACTAATCCCTGTGATACTCTACTAGTCACTGCCTGCCACTTTGAAAAAGGCATAACTATTATTTCCAGTCTACTAATGAATTCTCACTCCATGTCCATATATTACCTCTAATCCCATGTGCTTTAATTTTACACACTAACCACCAAAGTGGAACTTTATCAAAAGCTTTCTGAAAACCAAAATACACCACATCCACTGGCTGACCCTATTTTATAAGAACATAAGAACATAAGAAATAGGAGCAGGAGTAGGCCATCTATCCCTTTGAGCCTGCCCCGCCATTCAATAAGATCATGGCTGATCTGAAGTGGATCAGTTCCACTTTCCCGCTTTCTCCCCATAACCCTTAATTCCCTTGTCTGTCAAAAACCTATCTACCCGTGACTTAAATATATTCACTGAGGTAGCCTCTACCGCTTCAACAGGCAGAGAATTCCAGACATTCACCACCCTTTGAGTGAAGAAGTTCCTCCTCAACTCTGTTCTAAACTGCCCCCCTCCCCTTATCTTGAGGCTGTGCCCTCTAGTCCTGCTGTCCTTTCTGAGCGGGAAGAATCTCTCTACCTCTACCCTATCCATCCCTTTCATTATCTTATACGTCTCTATAAGATCCCCCCTCATCCTTCTAAACTCCAACGAGTACAGACCCAGTCTATTCAGTCTCTCTTCATAGTCTAACCCCCTCATCTCCGGTATCAGCCGAGTGAACCTCCTCTGCACTCCCTCCAAGGCCAAAATATACTTGCGCAAGTGCGGTGACCAAAACTGCACACAGTACTCCAGCTGCGGCCTCACCAGTGCCCTGTACAGTTGCAGCAAGACTTCCCTGCTTTTATATGCTATCCACTTCGCTATAAAGGCCAGCATCCCATTCGCCGCCTTGATCACCTGCTGCACCTGCAGACTGGGTTTTTGCGACTGATGCACAAGGACCCCCAGGTCCCTCTGCACCGTAGCATGCTGCAGCTTTTCGCCCTTTAAATAGTAATCCCTCCTACTATTATTTCTGCCAAAGTGGATAACCTCACACTTGCTAACATTATACTCCATCTGCCAGGTCCTCGCCCACTTGCTCAGCCTATCCAGATCCCTCTGCAGACTTTCCACACCCTCCGCACAATTTGCTTTTCCATTCATCTTTGTGTCATTAGCAAATTTCGTTACCCTACACTCAGCCCCCTCCTCCAGATCATCTATATAAATAGTAAATAGCTGAGGCCCCAGCACCGATCCCTGCGGCACTCCACTAGTCACCAACAGCCAATCAGAATAGCACCCATTGATAACAACTCTCTGCCTTCTATTAGACAACCAATCCTTTATCCACGCTAACACTTTACTCCCAACTCCATGCCCCCTAACCTTCTTATCCCCATGCCCCCTAACCTCTTTATTCAATTAGTTACATTTTCAAAAAGTTCCAGTAGTTTTGTCAAACATAATTGCATTTTCATAAATCCATGTTGACTGTCTAATCCATTGATATTCTCCAAGTGTCCTGTTATCACATCCATTATAATGGACCCTAGAATTTTCTCTGTTACTGAATTTAGGCTAACTACTCGTAATTCCCTGTTTTCTCCTCCTTCCTTTTTTAAATAGCAGGTTACATTTGCCGTACTCTAATCTGCTGGGACTGCTACAGAATCTACAGAATTTGGGATGATGGCTTTCAGGAGCATGCTGCTCATTCTAGGCTTCCAGCTCCATCCTCTGATGATTTTAATCAACTTTGCATAACTCCCTTAACCATCCAATACTATTTACAGCGAGTAGATAGTCAAACGCAAGTCACCTGAAGGTTAGTGGTAGTAACTTTAAAGAATATGGATGAGAGAGGCCCTTGTTCAAATGTGTGTTTAAGTTATCTGGTACAGTAAGGTCGAAAATGACAGATTGGGCATCAAACCAGTATTAGATGCTAATTGCAATCTACTCAGTCTCTATCAACTGCTGCAATTTTAACATCAACTCTTCACATTTCTTCAAAACCACTAACGCTACACCAAATATTGCAGCCCATAACAGCTTGCTTCATTAGGTTTTAAAATATCTATATACCCAATTACTATTGTAGAAACATTAGCAATTCAATGATATTTGATTTGTTTTATTATTGTCACAAGTATTGGTATACAGTGAAAAGTATTGGTTCTTGCATGCTTTACAGACAATGCATACTGTTAATAGAGTGCATAGAGGAGAAGGAAAGGCGAGGATGCAGAATATAGCATTACAGTCACAGCTAGGGTGCAGAGAAAGATCAATTTACTATAAGGTAGGTCCATTCAAAAGGCAGCGGGCAAGAAATGCTTGTGAGCCGGTTGATACATAATCTCGGACATTTCTTTCCTTCTCACGATGGAAGAAGGTGGAAGAGAGAATGTCCAGGATGTGTGGGGTCTTTGATTATGCTGGCTGCTTTTCCGAGGCAGCAGGAAATGTAGACAGAGTCAATGGATGTCTGGCATTAGATGGACTGGGCTTTGTTCACAACCATTTCTTGGTCTACAGGAGGTTCTGAAGATGAAAGAAAGCCATCTATTTATGATATTATGATGGACTCAACCAATTATTCTCAGCTGTAGCCAAATGTAACTTTGCAGTTTCTTACCCCCAATGATTGTCTTGTGGAAGTTTACAAAACATGGCCAAGATAAGACTTTGAGCAAATGTGAGTGCAACCAGCCCACTCTTGGAGTTATTTTTGCGGTATTTTCTTTTACTTATTTTAAATTACATTTGACAGAAATATTGTAGCAGCTGGGATTATAAGTGTCAAAATAGCAGCCATTTATTCAGCCACTTGTCAACTCTCATTATTACAAATGTTCTAGGTCCAGAACCAGAGCCTTTGTATTACACTAGGGTTGATAAACGCTCAATCAATACATTCTTATAGAAAAACTTCGCACATTTATTAAATTTAAGTCTGATAAAGCTGTTGCTGCAGATTTGAAGCCCAGTACAATGACAACATGTGATACACATGAACTTTAATCATTTGTACCTTAATGACTGACAGGAGATTGGAAACTTTCAGTATTAGATTGGAGTATTGAATCAGGAGCAGTTATTAATATGTAGATGAAAGAGAGAACATAATTTAATGAGCTTGCCAGCTTTATAGAAATTTGAGGCAGAATTTTCCCAGAAAATGGTTATGGGGGGATTCTCCGGGCCTGCTATATCTGAAAAATCCCCCATAACCCGGATAATCAAGCACTGTGAAAAACAAGTGTTGCGGTGGGTGCCAAACTGCTGGTGTGCTACCTGCCTGAATCGATCAGGTTCATAGCCCAATACATATTCATATTCAGTATCATAGAATCATAGAACCCTTCAGTGCTGGAAGAGACCCTTCGGCCCATCAAATCTGCACCGAACACAATCCCACCCAGGCCAACCCCCATACCCCTACATATTATACCCACTAATCCCTCGAACCTACGCATCCCAGGACACTAAAGGGCAATTCCTTAGCGTGGCCAATCAACCTAACCTGCACATTTTTGGGCTATGGGAGGAAACCGGAACACCGGAGGAAACCCACACAGACATGAGGAGAATGTGCAAACTCCACACAGACAGTGACCCGAACCAGGAATCGAACCCAGGTCCCTGGAGCTGTGAAGCAGCAGTGCTAACCACTGTGCTACTGTGCCGCCCTCTACCGTGCTGCCATACTCTGAGCCTGATTCAAATAGATATCGCTGTTCACTCACCAGCAGACTCAGCAGAGGGCAGGCTTTGGTACAGATTCTCACAAGTGAGGACTTGGCCTGCTGGGCCCGAGGGTCAAGGAAACACCATCAACCCCCTCAGCAATGAGAAGCATCCTCACCATGCACTGCCCCCCACCTCTGCCCCCCCCACCCTCACCCCGCCCCCCCACCCCCTCCCCCCCTTTGCAGACGTGAGGTTTATCCAACTCCACCCTCCACTCAGGTCACCTCCCCCCAGAACTGCCACTCAGCCTCCCTTCAGGCTACGCACCTTAGCAGTGACAACAGTACACTGCTCCTTGTCACACTGGCACTGACACCCTGGCATGGCACCTTGGGCCCAAAGGGGGCTCAAAGAGGTAAGTCCAGTGGCCATTTTCCCCTCTGCTGATGCCAAGCTGCAGAGAAAGAGTCCCGCAAGGGTCCTGGGGGTTGGGTGGGCTCGCGTTGGGGGCACGGTGTTGACCTCGCCACTGTCTGTCAGGATGGGGGTGTTGTGGTTGGACTGCCCCTTCTAACTCCGCAGAGCTGAAGATCACCCCTGGCATGGTGATTTCAGGCAGTTCTGTGATATATAGCAACGAGCCAAACCTGGCCTGTTCAGAGGACTAAATATGCCTCCTGAAAGGGAGAGCCTTCCATAGGGGATATAATCATTTGCAGTCAGGTCAGCTCTGGTTGTGGGGAGAGTGCTCAGTAAGATCCCAGGCAGTGCGGTGGGCCGAGGAGTTGGGGGGAATGAGTCATCACCTGCTGGCTTCGTGAGGGGCTAAAAAGAAGGGAGCGCAGGGCTTTCAGGCACAATGAGTTGGCATTAAAGACCTGAGTCAGACTTTGGGTCCAGCAACAATGGGCTACATGCTCCATAGGATTGACATCAGATTGTTCGAGAAAAGTGTTTGGGACAAAGTGGGCTACACCTCAGGATGTTTCGTTGAAGACAAAGTCACCTGGGGGTGACTGTGTCTGGGACACTATGACTCTCCAGGGAGATGGTGACAGATAGTTGTTCCCTCAATATAGAAGACTCAGCCAGAACGCTGAAGTAAATGAAAAATTCAACTCAAGATTTGAGATTCAAGACACTTATTAAGTGAATAAAGCCACGAGATTTCAACAAACAAAAAAAAGTACCCACAAGATCAGAAAGATAAAACAATTTCCAATATCTATCTTATCCTACAACATTTGGGGTTAATATGAAATATGTATAAATCAACAGGAAAACTGGTCAAACGCACCATGAAAGACGCGCCAAAATAAATTCTACAGATTTCTCAATAACTCATGCAGACATCTACATGTGGCAAAAATTCCAAAGATTGTTGGAACTTGGAGTGCCCTACCCCTGTTCCCAAGGAGCGGTTAACTATGGCAGAGGAAAATACAACGTGTAGGGCCCGATTTTACCATTGTGTCGTGCCTGAAAATGGGCGAGAAAGCTTGGTAAAATCGGGCATGAGGCGATTAACGCGATCCGTGCCCGCATCTGCGCAGATGCCCACTTTACCAAGGCCCGAAAATGGCTGCGACCTGAGCCATGCCTGAAATAGCGCAACGGCGATTTTAATGGGCTGCCTGTCCAAATTTATTAACATTCGCCCATACATATTCGACGCGAAACAGACTTACTCAGCAAAGGTCTGTTTTGAGCTCTCCAGCTGCTGAAGAGGTAAGTTCAGAGTTTCCAACGACTCGCGAACTCAGGTTGGTGGTGGGGACATGTGGGCGGAGGGGGCCAGATCATTCTCTGTTGCGGGGTAGGGGAGGGCGCGGGAAGAAGGGGGGAAACTTGATCATTTTCTGGTGGGTGGAGGAAGGAAGGAGGCAGGTCAGATGTATCTCCGGTGGAGGGGGGGCGGGAGGTGGGGAGGTGGGGAGGGAGGAGAGAGGCCCGATCATTCTCTGGTTGGGGGTGGGGAGGAGAGAGACCAGATGGATCTCTGGTGGGGAGTGGGGGGAGAGAAGGGGGATCCGCTGCCACTCTGTGGGTGATCAGTGGGGGGCATGGGGGGGGGGGCGGGGGTCATGATCAGTGGGTGGGTGGATAAAGGGGACAGTTATGTTGCGAGGGTGGGGCGATGTCTATGAGGGCCATCATTCCCTCGTTTCGCTCCTGGGTCACTTTATCCATTTTTTGCAGCCCAAGAACGATGTGACAAGGGCGCATTTTCCAATTTTTTTCTCACTGTTCATGTGCAGTTCAAAGCTCCGATCGAAGCTGCAGTGTTTTAGGCATGATAAGCCCTGCCCACAGCACGATTCAGGCTCGCAATTTTTTTTTCATGCTAAGTGCGTATGGAGGCGCCTGAGAACAGGTTTCCAAGTCAGATCTGAATTGCGGCCAGATTCAGCACTTAGAATCAAAATGGTAAAATCAGGCCCTTAGTTTTTGGAATTAAAAATTTAACTATAGAGAAATTAGAGCATCTGGTAAAGAAACTGACAAGCAACCCTGGAGTAAATACAATTTGAACAAACTGATTTTTTTACACTTAGAAAGGTTGGCACTATGTTGACTTTAAAACATTAACAGCTAGAAAGGTAAGATCATAAAACAGCAAGCGGAGTTACTTAGCTGAAGATGTGGAGAATGGCATCTGCAGTTAGTAAAGGATACATTATCATAGAATCCTACAGTGCAGAAAAGGGCCATTCAGCCGACAACAACCGCACCCAAGCCCTGTCCCCAAATTTACTCTGCTAGTCCCCCTGACATTAATGGACAATTAAGCATGGCCAGCCAAGCTAAACTGCACATCTTTGGACAGAGGGAGGAAACCGGAGCACCCAGAGGAAAGCCACACAGGCAAAGGGAGAATGTGCAAACTTTGCATAGTTACCTGAAGCTGGAGTTGAACCTGGGTCTCTGGAGTTGTAAAGCAGCAGTGTAAACGTTGTGCTCCGTGCCACCACATGAAGTTATTCAAGTGGTTTCCCAGAATTAAGGATAGCTTTTGAATTAAAACATTGTCAATTTGTATTTTACTAGGAAACTAGTCATGTCTGTCCTATTGCCATAGAGATGGGTGGAGCTGAGTGAGATTCTTTGTTTTTGAGTTTTTCTCTGTTTGGGCTTAGCAAGCAGGCAAGACTAGTTGATGTTTGAAAATGCAGCTAAGGTTCAGTGTCAGCTTTGTTTTCCATGTAGCTTGTACAGCTTGGAAGACGAGAGATCTTCCTGCAGTGAAGTAAATGCTGGATCAATGTTAGGAGCTGGTATTAAAGACAAAACCAGGAAGGACAAAAAAAACTGGAAGATTTATTTAGTTGGAAGCTAAGGAAGAAATCTACATTAATCCTCAGTGAAAGGCAGTTAACCTTGTTGCATTTGGAGCTCTGGAAGTAATTAGCTTGGTTGCAGTTTGAAAACCACAGCAGTGGGCTATTAGAAACCAGGGATTTTCTCTGATGTTTAAAACCATCCCAGAGCTGTGAGGTTCTTGAGAGAAGTTGGAAGCTTGCTGAGACAAAAGCTAATGGAAAGACCTCAATGAAACCTTCAACTTGGAGAGTTAGCTGGAGCATTGAAGGGAGGTTTGTGTAAATTCCAGATAGCAGTGATATACCTTTTGATTTACTCCCAGAGAAGTGAATGAATCTTAAAGATTTTGTAAGTTAAGGGAATTCTTGGGTGGAAATAGAAAGTAGAATGAGTTAATAACATTTGTCATTATAAGCTGAAGTGAGAAGTTAATACAGCTTATTTTGTTTCATTATTATTGACACACAATAAGGTTTGTTTTTGTTTAAGAACATGAAGCGTGGAATTTTCCATTCCTATCAGCAGGGAGAATTATGATGTGAGGGGGCAAAAAGTTGGTTTCCCTACAGTGGGAGAAACTGTTGGTATTTTGATCTCTTGACTTTCATTGTTGGTTAAAAGTGGGTCAGACTTCCTGATGAACACGGTCAGGACTCTATTTGAATGCATGAATATCTCATACATGCTCATTGAAAGGACCACCTCACTGAGAGTGTCTGAGAAAGCAGGGATGAATGTCTTAGAGGATGTTGTTGGTGTTGTTCATGATGGGCTCCTGTGAAGAAAGCTCAGGGTACCTGTGATTGGAAGGAACAGTCACACTCAAAGGGGGAGTGGGTGCAGTAGGTAACAGGTGTTGGCTTTGAGGGGAGGAAAAGCATTTGGAGGTACATGATGATGAATCATAGAATCCCCACAGTGTAGAAGGAGACCACTCAGCCCATCAAATCTGCGCCAACAGCAATTCCACCTAGCTCTATCCTCGTAACACCATATACTGACCATGCTAATCCCCCTGAATTTAGCATTGGCTATCCACCTATCCTGCATACCTTTTGGACTGTGGGAGGAAACCAAGGTACCAAAAGGAAACCCACACAGACATGGGGAGAATGTGCAAACGTCATGCAGGTAGTGACCTGAGGCCGGAATTGAACCCGAGTCCCTGGAGATATGAGGCAGCAGTTCTAGTGCTGCCTATGATAGGGTCCAAGGTAATAGGGGTTAGGTCAATTGTGATAAAGGGGAGAAGGATGTTGATATTGGGTAGATCTCTGATGGGAGGAAGTTGGCAGGTGACAGGGGAGGGTAAAAGATGATGGAGCGAGCTTGAATGGTGATGCATACCATTTTCCCAAGCTAACCTTGATCATGCAGTTAGTCAGTGACTGAGATCCCTTGAAATGGGTGCAGGATCTTTTCAGGTGGGTGGAGGTTCAATTCAGCACAAGTGGCCCAAGAAGGGACCCTTTAATAATTAGACAACTGGATGTCAAAGATGATCAGTTGTGTTCTCCACTCTGTGGTGAAGCCTGCATTGCATCCCAACTTATAGATCTCAGCCCATTCAAATCCCAGCAATGTGTACATTTGCCATTCATTCTGTGCCATTTGCCACTGGCTGCTATCAGAGGCAGGGTTAAGAGAAGGAGGGAGATGAATGCCACAGATGGAGGTTGGATGGTAGAAAGCAGTCAGCTTATAACTCCAAACATCCATTTTCCCAGGTGAATGGTCATGGTTGACAATGGACCATGCAGTTAGTCTTTCTATGCTGCCAAGGCAACAGTCTCGCAAAAGGGGTTTGAGGGTTATCCACATTACAGGAGGGATGTGATAGCACTGGAAAAGATTTAGGGGAGATTTACCAGGATGTTGCCTGGACTGGAGAGTTTTGGTTATGAAAGAGAGATTAGATAGACTGGGGTTGTTTTCCTCGAAACAGAGGAGACCGAGGGGAGATATGATTGAAATGTATAAAATTGTAAGAGGCACAAATAGACAGGAAGAAACTTTCCCCTTTGTGGAGGGATCAATGATTAGGGGCATAGATTTAAGGTCAAGGGCAGGAAGTTTAAAGGGGATGAGCAGAAAAAAATTTTCACCCAAAGGAAGATGAGAATGTGGAACTTGTTATCTGAAAGAGTGATGGAGACAGAGACCTTCATAATATTAAAGAAGTGTATAGAGGTTCATTTACGATGCCAAGGCATACAAGGCTATGGGCTAAGTGCTGGGATAGGGATTAGAATAGTTGGATGGTTTATCTTTGACTGGTACAGATTTGATCAGTCAAAGTGCCTTTTTCTGTGCTGTAAACTTCTGTGACTCTGTAACTCGGGTAGTGGAGGCAAATGGAAAAATGCCATTTTGAGGTTTCTTGCATATGGCTCTCATTACCCTGGTCAAAGAGCAATGTCTTCATATACATTCATGTATGAATGGGAGAAAAATCCATCGCTGGTCCTTTGGGATGTCCTTTATCTGGAACGGTCAGGATACCGTTCCTAAATGAAAGCCAGCTGAAGGGCTTAGCACTTGTATGCTGGCTTTGGGATGGAGGAAAATCTGTAAAGGACATGCTCACTAAATGTATCACTTCAATTCATTCACACATCCACTGAGGTGTTGATGATGCAGGCTGCAAGAAACCCTGCCTTGTTAGTGGCCCTAATCCAGAGAGGGAGATGGAAGGCTTGTCACTGGTTAGCAAGGGGTCATGAAGAGCAAGGGCTTGAGCAGCTGGAGGCCGTGGGGCCTCGATAAGGTCAAGAAGCTGTCAGATGTGAACCACTGAAGTGGTTAGCATTGGGCCAACCATGGGTACATCGCCAGCAGTGCTCTTCTCTAGAGATAAGTGAAAGGCAATGATAGAGGCACCCTCACAGATGTATAATTAATGAACTGAAAAGCGGAAGGTTAAATGTATTCAGCCATGCCTCTGCCCAGCAGGAATCACACCAACTTTCCCGCTGACCACTGGACTTAGTCTGCAGAATGGAAAATTCTGTCCAAAGTCCTGTGACATTGCTCCGTCAGTTCATTGATGGATGTTCAGAATTCTTCTTTAACATTAACGGTCCCGAACTGGATTGTGACAAATATCACAGATCATCTGATTCCAGCTCAGCCCGTTCTTACTCAGGGACCAGGGCTTGTTCTAGAGCTCACTTTGTGATCCCTGTGAGAACACTTCCATTGCAGATGCAGCCTGGAACTATCAACTCTTAACCAATGAAGGAAGGACATCTGCCCAGAGCTTTCACTATCAATGTTCACGGACCCTTGATCCTCTTTACCACTTCACCCCGCTTTTGCTGTAGCGCCATTAATAAAAGAAAGTTGACTGCTCTGGTCATATTTACAATGGACACTGACAGAAGATAGACTCGCCGTGACACTCTCAGTGCTCTGCCCAATGCTGGACCTCTGCCGTCAGTCAGTTTTCACATTGTTCCTTTGTAGCCTTGGACGATGTGAAGGCATTTGTTTCCACTTGCAGCTCAGAAATATGTTATGGTCAGCTACATTGTGTAAGTGGCAGTGAGAACACCTCCAGAAACTGCAGTACTAGCATTAGTGCAGGGACAGCCTCTATCACTGGGCCCTGCTGCATAGGTGCTTCATCAACTGAAAGGGTAAAGGAGGCTACTAATGGTGATGGTGTCTGATGAGGGCTGATATCCACGTCTTCTGTGGTGACAGTCTCAGCCCTTGTCTCATGCTCCAGCTTACAGTAGGCAAGTACCAGCTGTGCTGCAACTGGCATCCCCTCCAAATAGCCCAATGCCATCAACACCACTGGTCAAGTGCGGCCTGCATTCTGCGAACATCGGTGTAGAGTTCCTGCCTGCGCTTTGAACATTGTCACATAGGATTCTCAATGAGACTGGTCACTTTCTCAGTGGAGGAACTCATGAGTCCAAAACCCTGAGACATGGGGTGGAACTCTCTCGCCGCGCTGGTCTAAAAGCTGGAAATTCCTGCCCGACTGTCAATGGCGTTCACGTTCTCCACCACCCGTCCGCTAAAATTCCAGCAGTGGGTGGGATGGGAGGATTCAGACCATGGTGTCTCACTTAAACTGAGTGAACTGCTCCATTCTCAGTCAATAACTGTGCACTGCCTCAGGGAACTCTGACACATGGGAGAATGTTTCACCCTTATGGTCCAAGTGGAGTCTTCTTTCCTAAGGCTCTGCATCCGTAAACAGGCCTGTGTCTGTCCTTTATGTTTCCAGGGGACTGCCTGCAGCTGTCCCTGTCTTGCTCACCTCTTTCTACACACTTACACTGTACTCATCTCTCAGCGTCCTATCTAACTGAGTATAATGACTGTATCTGTGCTGTTGGAGGGTGCACTTGTGAAATAGGACAGCTCTGCTCTGTGATCTGCTCTGGCCAGGTGATGGTAGAGGAATCATTTTTATCAACTCAATGTCAGTACCTGTGAGCAACACAAGAAGAGATCATGAGACATTGGAGAGTGGAAGTCCTGGCTATGCAGTTCAACCTGCATGTTACTGTAGATAGTGGAGCGTAACGTAAGCATCTCAGTCCCTATTACCCTATCCACTGGGGATTTCCATCTAATCTTCCCTGACTTGCTTTTTGATAGCAACCCCGATGATTCCCTGCAGCTGCCTTTACCATTGTGAGGAGAACATTTAGGCTGGAGACTCTTCTCCCTGTCTCAGTCTTGTTGTTGCATCATGCAATCACTTCATCTACAAGGACAAGAAAGCGAGATAAGTCACTGCTCCGTGGCCAGTGCCACGGTTCATAGGCTGCATGTTTCAATGAGAGCACATTGGCTCTGGACCTTGCTGAGGAGACATTAAATGTCCTGAGCATACACTCCCCCAATGCTAGGAGCAGCATGTCCCTCAGACTGCTGAGCTGGGGTGTCTGCTGGAGGCTAAATTGCCTCTCTGCAGATTCAGAGTTGCACTCACCTTGCCAGAATGATTCTGGTCATTAACTCTCTTCCTGAATTGGACCCAGTAACTATGGACCACACTCCCGCTCACTGTCTCAGGGACCTTGATCAGATCTGTTTGGTCCATGATGGTGATCTTCATCTGATATGCTCCTGGAAGAGAACCTCCCTCCATATCATCATTGCCTTAGGAAGACCCACACGTCTGCAATTGTAAAGCAAGAGATAACTTGCTCTGACCTCCAGGCCTCTGCCTCTCCTATTCTATTTTATCTTAGTAAATAAATCTATAAGACAGCAGCCAGAGTAATGGCCTCCACTACTGGCCTTAAACTGGACCAGCTCTCTTTCACATCCATCTCCATTTCCACTACCAGACTTGCGGATTGGCTGCCCAAACTACCCTCCGACCAATTCACAGCCCACTGAATAATCCCACAGTCTGTTTCTCATCCCTGGAACAGAAAATACTGCCCAATTTTTCACATGGATGACCTTTGATCAGAAGCAGTTTGTCAATTT
The DNA here is from genome assembly GCF_965287045.1 of Carcharhinus amblyrhynchos. NCBI lineage: Eukaryota > Metazoa > Chordata > Chondrichthyes > Carcharhiniformes > Carcharhinidae > Carcharhinus > Carcharhinus amblyrhynchos. Next base: position 39,767,968 of record NC_137333.1, on the reverse strand, counting down.
GTTGAGCCGTTTGCCAACAGTCAAGTTGTTATGATGGTGGGGTGCAGTAAAACACTGGCCAAGAATCAATTAACACTCAGCAGGGCCCTGTAAGTGAAGGAACAAAAGAGGGAGCGTGTACCAATCTCCTAAAGATTTGAAGGTTCCCTCAGCATGAATCCTTAGGGAACCTGCATAAATGATTCACAATCCCATTTCTCTGGTCTCAGTGAAGTCCAGGAGTTTGGAATTTCTAGGACTTTAAAATTACATTTAATATTTATTACACGTGTATTTTCTGATTGAGGAACTATAGCGTGAAGGCCCACAGTCAACGCACATTATCAAGCCTTAAAAAGATTAAAAGAAAAGACATGAAACAAAAAATCCAACTGACATTTATATAATGCCTTATCATATCTCTCAGTAATGCTACAAATGCTTCACATATAGTGAATTACTTTCAAGTGCAGTCATTGTATGTTCTGGAGTATGCTTGAACTCGCACCTCATCAAGTGGATAGTAAATACAAAATGTGCGTTCGAAAAGCCTGATGATTGTCGAATGAAAAAAGGCTAATGAAAGTAAAGAGCATAAAAAAAAACAAAGACTTCCGTGGCCTTGAAAGGATGGAAAGGATTTGTAACAAGTGAGTTTTTCCATCAATAGCCCTGAGATTTTTTTTTTGTTTTGCAACTTTTTTTGTTTCTCCGACAGAATTAGCTGGCTGCTGGTGAGTTCTACTATCGAAGGTTACATTGACAAATTGAAACATAGCTAAATGAGACTGAATCGATGGACTGGCTGTGCTGAGGGTCAGCAAAGGTGTGCACAGCCCGATTAAGCTGACTAAAGGAGACGGGGGAGGAAGTGGGGTGCGGAGTTTCTGATGAGACCTGAGCAGAGTTGTCACCTCTAGTTGCAGGAGGTTCCAACTCCTCCACAATGACAGGTTGGTCGATTCATTGGGCAGCACAGCTGATCAAAGTTAGCAATAGAGAGAGAAAGCAAGTTGTCACTGGAATACGTGAAGACATCCAGGTTATGAATTTCATTATCAAGATACTAGCATAACAGAATTAGAAAATCATCAAAGCATGGAAAGAGGCTATTTGGCCCCTTCAAGCCTGTACTGGTTCTCTGCAGGAGGAACTTAGCTAGTAACGTTTCCCATCCTTCCCTGTAGCTTTGATATTCTTTTTAGATAATTCCCTTTTGAAAGCTATGATTCTACCAGCCTTCTTCATCTTTCAAGGTATTACATTCCAGATTCATAGAAGAACACAATCTCTACAGTACGGAAGAAGGCCAGTCAGCTCATCAAGTTTATCCAGGCTTTCCGAAAAAGCATCCCATCCACCCCTGCGCTATCCCTGTAACCGTACACATTTACCATGGCTAATACACCTAACCTATATATCTTGGAAAGAAAGGGGGGACAATTTAGCACAGCCAATCCACCTACATGCATATCTTTGGATTGTGGGAGGAAACTGGAACATCCGGATGAAACCCACCTAGATTCTGGGAAAAGTGTGCAAACTCTGCATAGTCACCCAAGACTGGAATTGAACCCGGGTCTCTTGAGCCATGAGGCAGCAATGCTAACCATTGTGCCACCATGCTGCTCACATTTTTCCTCATGACCCACCCTGGCAAAAGCTTTAAATCTGTATATTCTGGTTCTTGACCCTTCTCTAGCGAGAACAGTGTCTCTCTACTTACTTTCCCCAGACCAATCATAACTTCGACCTCCTGTTCTATCTTCTCTCAACATTCTCTTCTCTAAGGAGACAATCCCAGTTTTTTCTGTCTATCCAAACAACTGAAGCCACCATCCCCTGTACCATTCCTGTAATTCTTTTCTATATCTTCGTCTTAGCATCCTTCGTAAGGTGCTATGCCGATGAAGCCTGTGTGACAGACATAGAATCCTACTGAGAGAAGATACAATGAAGCCCATATCACTACCTGAGTGATGGTGGAGTATACCATAGACATCTTAAAGATACATTTCTGATGCCTGGACAGATCAGTCCTTAGAGGCTTCCATTGATCATCGTGGCTTGTTGCGTGCTGAACAACCTGGTGTCGCAAATGGGGGGTGGTGGGGATTTGCCAGTTGCCGATATGGAGAAGCTTGCATACGTCTTCCAATGAGTAGGACAATCAAAGGGAATGATGGTGATAAGTTTGAGGAAGCTGAGGGTACAGGAAGAGGTTTTAGACAGCCAGGTGAGTGCATAAGAGCCTCATGACCCATAGATTGCATAAAGAGAGCGGAGTGCAGGGAGTTGAAGTGAGTAGACCCATCATCATGGGCCAGCATGAACACCAGAGTTACTGTTCCTTTCATTTTACCCACATTCTTGAATATGAGACTGAATAGTCACATATCAGTCTCACATTGTCCTGAAACTTGAAGGATGACAGAGCCTTGGGAGCATGTGCCCTTGCTGAGCCAAGGCTCCAGCTTGAACAAGGAGTCCCAGTATCAGACATCAGAAGGTGCTGCCTTTTCAAGGGCTCTACAACATCCCAGCCACAACAGCATCCACCAAGAGTTGTTCTACTATCCTCAGTGAGCTCGTCGCTATTTGCCTTCAATCTGACGAAGCTCCTCAAGAGATCCAACTCCAGCAACAGGACAGGATTCTGTGTCACCTGGATAATGAAGCTGAGAGTGACACTTGGACCGAGGCAGCCAAGGATGTTCTGCAGGTATCCACCTAATCAGAGACAACTCAGTCATTTGTGTCAGTTTCTTCTCTATCACGTTAACATCTGGCTCACTCAATTACGAATGCTGACCTGCTTTTATCCTCATCTTTCTACACATGTAGACACCTGAAGATGATGACTTCCAATCATTTGCATGCCAGACATTAAAATACCTCCTCTTTAATACACATATTGTGCCCTCATGGCTGTTCTGGCTGTGGTGAATTCCGACATGCTCAGACACCATGAGGCCGTCAAGGTGACGAGTCGTTGCTAACAAAAGAGCAGCTTCATTCCATCCTCACTCCTATCCACTTGCTCCCCTCAACATTGTCTCAGGTACGACGTTCCCTTCCACAGCATGTTCAAAGGCTCTATTGATGACCAAATTGCCATTTGCGATTGGCCTCACACGTCTCAGTGAGTGTTTGGTGTTGCGACGCACAGTGCTGCATCCCAGTATTGTGATTAGAGTCGAGTGGTCACAATATGGACAATTGCATCTTGAGAAAAGTTCAAGGTTGTCAGGTTTGAGCGCCAGGCCAATAATGTGGCTCGGAGGGGGAGAGTTTCAGCACCTTGAGGTGACGAGGTGATCCCACTTATTGGTGATCTCAGCAGATCTACATTTGGAAAGTCATAGTCGGCAAACAGAATCTCACACATGTTCTGATTACGGATGCGTAACATAAGAACCCTGCTGATGACAAAGAGTGTATGGAGTTGCACTATATATAATCCTTCTGTATGTGTGAATACATCACTCTTTGTACACTACACTCTCAACTTTTAAAATGCAGACAAGATTGGAGAACAGCTTCACCTCAATCTTACACTGCCAAGAATAAGCATGACATAACCCTGCAAAGAATGTGATTGAGATTTGTTCCACTAGTGCACTTAACATTCATTTCCAGGCATTACTAATGTCGAGATTAATCTGGAAAAGAGCCACACACTGTGATGATATGGAAGCATACTGTACAGATGAAAGGCCCATGATAGAGACATCTGTGATAAGTGGGGAGAGAGGCCAAGATATCACACCTGATTGACAGCAACACAGTTCACCATAAAAAAAGAGGCATACACAAGAGGAGACGTGAACTGGGTGTTATTCTATTTACACTTATGTACATTATATACATGCTCTGAACACCCATGCCACATTTGTGCTCCTAAATGTTTTTAACTTTCCTAACTCTATTGCTATGTCTGGATGTTTCTCCAACATCCACAGTGGAGGAAGCCTGCTGTCTGCTACACCCCGTTATCTGTGATGACTTTGGTGGGCATCCTTTGGATGGCCAAGACCTGGAGGACCCGGCCTACTTTAGCACTTCTACAGTGGGGAAAGTGCATCCTCTGGGCCTGTGGAACTGGAGGTGATGGGTTCACAGGGAGAGGGGATTTGAATCAGCCGGTAAGTCATAGAGTCATAGAGGTTTACAGCATGGAAATAGGCCCTTCAGCCCAACTTGTCCATGCCACCTTTTTTTTTAGACCCCTAGGCTAATCCCAATTGCCCATTTGGCCATTTTCCCTGTATACCCATTTTACCCATGTAACTGTCTAAATGCTTTTTAAAAGACAGAATTACTGGCAGCTTTTTCCAGCCACTCACCAGCCTCTGAGAGAAAAAAATGCCCCTCTGGACCCTTTTGCATCTCTCCCCTCTCACCTTAAACTTGTGCCCTCCAGTTTTAGACTTTAGAAAAGATATTGACTATCTAGCTGAGCTGTGCCCCTCATTATTTTATAGACCTCTATAAGATCACCCCTCAGCCTTCTACACTCCAGAGGAAAAAGTCTCAGTCTATCTAACCGCTCCTTATATAACTCAAACCATCAAGGCTGGGTAGCATTCCAGTAAATCTCTTCTGCACTCTTTCTAGTTTAATAATATGCTTTCTACAATAGGGTGATCAGATTATAGGCATCTTTACTAAGTACCCAAAGCTCACAACCAGCCATGTTCTCAGCTGGAGCCTCCTCAGCTGAAGAGCTTGAGAACAGCATTATTGAAGACTCATCACAATGTTCACCTAGACTCTCCAAAAACACATTCCTTGATGGAACCTAGTTCTAGAACAGCCTTGTCACAAGTCCCAGTGCAAGCTACCTCAGTTTTCATGTCCCCACCTGTGGTGGATCAGAGTATATGTTGTGCTCACCAGATTGTGACCCCAGGGCTGCTCTAGAACCAAGTCCAAATGAGGAGTGTGTTTCTGCACTGTTGGAGAGTCTAGGTGAACATTGTGATGAGTCTTCAATAATACTGTTCTCAAGCTCCTCGGCTGAGGAGGCTCCAGCTGAGAACATGGCTGGTTGTGAGCTTTGGGTACTTACTAAAGGAAGCAGAGAAAATTGATGCAGGACCACGTGTTCACAGTCTGGTTGTCTGAGGGATGAGCTGGTGCAAGATCCTCATGTGTATGTGTGCTGCTGACCTCATTGTCTCTGCAGGCACGATCCACGTCCTCTCTGGCCAGCCCGATGGCTCTGTTCTCGAAGCCAGTGAGGATCTTGAGTTTCAGCATTCCACCCACAGTCTGATACCTCTCCCTCCAATTGTGTGTGATCTTGTCCTGCATAAAGACAGATGGAGAGTGTGAGCAGGATGCGTGTGAAGGCAGAAGATAAGGATGCCTGCCACGTGTGAGTGGTGAGTTGAGCCACAGACCAGCTTTGGATCCAAGCTTCAGAGGACATGAGCCCAGATGGAGATGTGAAGTTGTGTAGGAGTGATTGGTGATGTCCCTTGAGCTGGCAATGTGAGGTCCCTGTGACTGTCTGATGGACTTGTGAATGTGTGAGTACAGGACACTGCGCTGGGCCTCAGCAATATCCAGCGGGTGACACAGTGGTTAGCACTGCTGTCTCACAGTGCCAGGGACTCGGGTGCAATTCTGGCCTTGGGTCACTGTCTGTGTGGAGTCTGCACATTCTCCCCATGTCTGTGTGGGTTTCCTCTGGGTGCTCTGGTTTCGTCCTACAGTCCAAAGATGTGCGGGTTAGATTGATTGGTCATGCTAACTTGACCCTAATGTCAGGGGATTAGCAGGGTAAATGTTTGGGGTTACAGGAATATGGTGGAATTGTGGTCATTGCAGATGCGATGGGCTGAATGGCCTCCTTCTGCATGGTAGGGATTCTATGATTCTAATGTGTATCAGTGAGGCATTATAGAATTTCAGAGCAACATTCTCCTTCCCTTTGGGAGCCATGTTTTCCATGGAGATGTCCTGGGATGCAGACGTTATAAAAGGTGTGTTGGGTGCTATTTAAATATGGCATCCAGAGTGAGGGAAGTGGTGACTCCTTGAGTTCATGCAGGGTGGACGGATCAATGGTGTGTTTCCCACTTGTACATAATTACTGCAGCAGGAAGCAGACAAAACGGCACAAAAAAAACCACCATTGTGGCCAGCGGGTAAAACATGGTTTTTCTAACTTGTCCCCGCACTTAGTGCATTGAGGGTGAAACCCTGCTCACTCTCTAGGGCAGCAATGCCAACTTTCATCACTCTTTTCCTATTCAAATACTTGTGGAAACTTTTACTTTCTGTTTTTGTATTCCTAACTAGCTTTCCCAGTCCAGCTTGAAACCGGAGATCACATTACAGTCTTAATTATTTAAATGTTTTTTTCTTAAATTCATTGATTGACATAACTGGGTTATAGTGATGTCCCTGCCCTTTACAGCTGTTAGACAAGATCAAAGTGAAAAGGTTTCTTTTCCCCTGCATAGTTTCTTCCCAGTAAAACAGATTCTGTGTCAGAATTTACCACATGTATTGAAAGGCTTCCAGATTTTCAGAAACTACCCAGGACAAAAGCTACACTTAATGTCTGGTTTATTCAGGATTCGAGAGACCAGTGTCTTTTCAGTACGTTTTGAGGATCAGAATCCCAGATCTGAACATGTAAATGCTGGGAACCAATTTACAAGTGATGATGTCCTGGAATTAGATTTATATGAATACTTGTATAAAAGTAGTTTTCCCAGGGACCACAGACACTGGCAAGGTTAAAAATGCTGTGTGATTCTTCTCTTAGTGAGACAGGCAGGCTCTGCAGGAACCCCGGTGTGCACAGCTAGCACAAATAATAATGAGCTCACACTTCCTAAAGGTGGAGAAACTACATTCAAAAGAGTTTCACAGAACGAATAAGAACAATGAAGGAGCAGCAAGCCCAAGAGAGGGTTCCCAGGTTCTCTGAGTGGTGCTAGAGGCCTTAGTGCTGCAGATGGGAAGCAGGACAGGGGTCATATTTTTGAAGGGGGCAAAAGGAGCATCATGGCATACATTGAAAACTGAAGGGAGGCAGATTGCCAGGAATATCAATTAAAGGGGCGTGGCCCTGTGGACCTGGCTGCAGTCCTAGAAACTGTAGTTAGTGATGCTAATTATTGGATCAATGGTAAAAGAGGTTGTTGCAACCAAAAGTATTCAGGGTGATGGCATGTTTTTGCTTCTCGCACTTTCTGAAATTATACTTCATCCTCCTTCTGCTCTCCAGCACCACGTACCACTGCTGCAGATGGTGTGACCATCCACCTCTTATTTTCCTGTATCCTAACAAACTAAACAGATTGTGATCAGGACAGGAGACAAAGCAGATGATAAGCTTGCCTGCTTTCCGTATATGGTGAGAGAATCTATCTAAAGGCTGAAGATGCAACTTGTGAAGTTTGTGACAAGAGATGAAGATGTAACAGTCTGTGTGGGAGAATCAGTGATGATGTCCCTTGTGCTGGTACAGTGTAAGATCCCTGTGGCCTGTAGTCCTGCAAATGCCTGTTGATTTCATGACAGTGGGTTGAGAGTGAAGAGAAGTTTGATTTATCTGATGGAGCGGATTAGGTCATTCATCCTCTTCTTGCACTGGAGAGCAATCCTCTTCGGAGGAGCGCAGGTGCTGATTGCCCTGGCAACCTGTTCCCAAGCCTTACTGGTGAGTAAGGTGGACTTTAGCTACCATCACGGAGATGGAGCCCTCGACTGCCTGGACGAGGGTCGCCAGAGCCTTGCTGCTGAACTCTGGGACTCAATGTTTTTCTCTTCCTGGGGCCAGTTTAGTGCTATGGAGTCCTATGGAGAGCATATGGGTACAATTTAAATCTGATGGCTGGAAATATGAGCCAATCAGGTCATGGGTGCTTGGATGAATCTCAGCTCACCCTACCACGAGAGATGACATGCTACTTGTTTATGCACACGTGAAAAGCAGCACAGAAACCTGCCATACCAGCCAGTGGGATCCAAGCTGCCTTTCCCACTCGCCATCACACTTAGGCCAGAATTCTACCGGCACATCCGCCCGAGGCTTGTAAGGTCGCACCTGAGGCCAATGAGGAATGCTTTTCTGTGAGCCTCGTCCACCCCGGTTTTGGGGCAGGCGTGCCAGTAAAATCAGGGCCTTAGACTCCAGAGTGGAGCATCCCACCCGCAGACCCACTGTGGTGGGTGGTGAAGTTGAATCATAAGCCACATGAATAGCCCTTGGCACCAAGTAGCCACCCTCTGGTTCATCATGTTGGATTGAATATGGCGGAAGCAGCTGATTAATGTGGGCTAACAGCATTGTGTTTGCTGCCAGGGTAGGGAGCATTCGTCAACATGATGGTCTATGCAATGCCACACACCAACTACCTGTTAAGGGAGTGGAAACCTTTGTAGTTCTAGTACATATCCCCTCTGGAAACAGGGATGGGGCTGATGTGTTTCACTGTGTGAGGCAACATTCTCAACGTAATGTCCTAACTATGTTAGGGGTTGTGGGTTCTAACGGCATGAAAAAATGTGGTTTGCACCAGTGATAACAGACTTTCTGCTCACAGTCCTTCAAACTCCATTCAACCATAGAATGTCTTCATGCAGAAAGAGGCCATTTATCCCATTGGGTCTGCATCGACTCTCCAAAACAGCATCTTATCCAGACCCACCTCCCCACCCTAAACCCATAACCCCGCATATTTACCATGGCTGATCACTATGGCGCATCTTTGGATTGTGGGAGGAAACTGTAGAACCCCGAGCAAACCCATGCAGACACAGGCAGTCACCCGAGGCCAGAATCGAACCCAGGTCCCTGGCTGTTGGATGCAGTAATGCTAACCACTGTATCACTGTGCTGCCCTCTGTACCAGCATGCCACAAAGTTTAGAACCTCTCTTTCTGATTCTAATGACTTTGCAGAGGTTCCTCAACAATACATTATAAGGTTAAAAAGATATACAGGTTGCTGAGGTTTATGAATAGGGATATAAGCAGGGAAGTTATGATGAAGCTTTGTAAAACATTGATTCAGCCTTAACTAGAGTATTGCTCCCAATTCTGGACACTACATTTTAAGAAGGATGTGACAGCATTAGAGAGAGTGCAAAAATGGCTTACACCAATGGTTTTAAACATGAGGAACTTCAGTTATGTGGATAGAGTGAGGAAGCTGATGTTGTTCTCCTCAGAGAACAAAAGGTTGAGAGATTTGATAGATGTGGGCCTGAATTCTCCGGCTGTTCACAGGATTCTCTAGTTCCACTGGCTACGGACCCCCACATCCAAGCTTCCTTATGGTTTAGGGCAGCTTCAGTGGGAAATCCCATTGTTAGCGGTGGGACTAGAGAATTCCGCTGCCCATGAAGGACGCACTGCCAAGAAACAAAGAAACACACTCTGAAAGGCTGAAGAATCTCATCTAGGTTCAGGATCATGTGATGTCTGGACAGAGTGGATAGAGAGAAACTAACTCCATTGATTAATGGATTGAGAAACGGAAGATTTTAGATTAACTGACAACATAACTTAAAGTAACATGAGGAAAATCTATTTTATGTAACAAGTGGTTAGGATCTGGAATGGACTGTCTGAGATTGTTGTGGAAGAAGATTTAATCACGGCTTTTGATAGGGAATGAGATGAAGAGAAAGAGTGCAAGGCTCCAAGTAAAGAGGAGGAAAGTGGAACTATTTAAATGGTTCTTGCAGAGAGCTGGTATGGGATCAATGGGCCAAATAGCCTAATGTGCTGAAACAATCCTGTGACTCAAGGGACTGAGAATTCAATTGCAGTTGCAACCAAAATTCGAACGCTGATGACCAGATTCCAAATGTGAGCTCTATTCTCTCTCCACAGAGGCTGTCAGATCTGCTGAGGTTTTCCAATGTTTTCTGTTTTTGTTTTAGATTCCAGCATCCACAGTCATTTACTTTTTATTTTAAAATTCAAAAGCTCCTCATCTGAAAGTCTCATGCTGATTTCTTTGAATCGGTGCTGTCTAACATGAATTACTAATGAAGCTGTAAGTATGGTTGTGATAACGTGTTAATCTTGACCAGAAAATATCTTGTAAATAAGATGTATTATGTATATTTACTCAACAGACATTGAACATAATCTGATGTGAAATTTCACAATTTCTTTTTCACCAAAGTTTGGAATTCTGCCATGAATTTATCACGCAAAACACATCTGAGCACAGCTTCGAAATGTTTCACCCACACTCAAGAAATGATTCTGAGAATGTTGATTTGCACAATGAAACTCACCAGCTCCAATTCTATTCTCCATTCCCAGAAAGGGGACACAGCAGCACAGTATTATTGTCACTGGACTTGTAATCCAGTGACCCAGAATAACTCTCTGGAGACCAGGGGTTCAAATCCTACACTAGCTGGATACTTAGAAAACATCTTGTAAAATTCCACCTGTAATCTCTGTTTCCTTCTCCACCTGAATTGCTGCTTTGTCTAATTCTCTCCAGCACAACTACCACAACAGGGTGCCTTCATTTTCCAACCACTTCCTTTCATCTTCTGCATTAAACAATCTTCTGCTTGGTTCTGAGCAGTTCTTTATTTAATGCATCTGCTTTCTCCTCCACCTGTATTTTACACTCTGTCAACACCAGTTGTAGTTTGATCTGAGCCAGTTCCAGCTCCATCTCCGGCAGTTGTTTTTTTTAATAACTCTTTTCCTTTATCCTGAAAGTCATCTGAAGTACCCTTAGATGAACTGACAATTTTAAGTGGCTCTTCTTTGTTAAGAGAGTTCTTCTGCTGCGAATACAGTCTTCAACTTGCTTCTGAATTTATTCCAACTTAGCTTTAATTCCCAAAAGTTGCCTTTCTCAATCTCTCACTCATTTGAGAGCTGATTTGTATCCATTGATTAGGCTGTTCTTCTAGGTTTCTGATTCTCATTCTCAGTATGTGTAAGTTTAACTCTTAGAACATTTTGCAATCCATTCAGTTTATCCATTTGTGAGTTTCTTCCAAGGTGAATCCATCATTCCCTTCTAACAACATTTTATAATGATCTCCCCTTTCTCATGGCTTATATGTTTAGAGAACTGAAATATTCCTTTTTTTGTAGCTGCAACAAACTCTACTTGTATGTTCAACACTTCTTCCTTCTTTTCGTTTCATTTATTCGACAATTCTCCTGAATTGCTAACTTGTTCCAACAGTTGTGTTCTCCCTTCGGGTTTGTCCATTGCTGAGCATTCTCAGCACCCTCAAACACCAAACAATTTCTGCCTCTGCAGAATGCCAACTTCTCCAGCTCGCTGATGTTTTCCACATGATGGGTCGTTCAATCATTCAATTGGATCTGTAAAGGATTCCAGTAATGCGATCCAATATCTGCTTCAATAGCATGGAGACTCTTGCAGTACATGATACAGGATGTCCAGTATGAGTGCCATGGATCAAATTTTTTGATGCATTTCAATCTAAGATTAGCAGCTCTCTTACTCATCGCAAAACTGATAGCATCCACCATGTGGGACTTCTTTAGTTCCTCTCGAGTACCATGCTCTGACCTCTGTTGCTGAGTTTTGCTTGTGCTTTTTCTCCCAACCTTTTTCACCTTTCATTCACATCTTCATGCTCTAACTCCAGTTCCTTCACTGTTTGCTGGTGAATGTTATACTGTTTCTGAATGTCCCTAATGGATTTCCCAGTTACTTCCACTGAAGCATTGAGTTATTTAAGATCTTTCAGTGCCCTCCTTCTGGGGCCCATTGGCGCCTTCCTCCTTCATAGTTTTCGCTGGGCCGCGAGGTGGCGGATGGAGTTTAATGCGGAGAAGTGTGAGGTAATCCATTTCGGTAGGAATAACAGATGTGTTGAGTATAGGGCTAACAGGAGGACTTTGAATAGAGTGGAGGAGCAGAGGGATCTAGGTGTATGTGTACATAGATCCCTGAAAGTTGGGAATCAAGTAGATAAGGTTGTTAAGAAGGCGTACGGTGTCTTGGCGTTTATTGGTAGGGGGATTGAATTTAGGAGTCGCAGCGTCATGTTGCAACTGTACACAACTCTGGTGCGGCCGCACTTGGAGTACTGTGTGCAGTTCTGGTCCCCACATTACAGGAAGGATGTGGAGGCTTTGGAGAGGGTGCAGAGGAGGTTTACCAGGATGTTGCCTGGTATGCAGGGGAGGTCCTATGAGGAGAGACTGAGGGATTTGGGGTTGTTTTCACTGGAAAGAAGGCGGCTAAGAGGGGATCTTATAGAAACATATAAGATGATTAGAGGTTTAGATAGGGTGGATGGTGATAGCCTGTTTCCTCGGATGGAGAAATCTAGCACGAGGGGGCATGGCTTTAAATTAAGGGGGGGTAGTTATAGGACAGATGTCAGGGGCAGGTTCTTTACCCAGAGGGTGGTGAGGGACTGGAATGCCCTGCCTGCTGCAGTTGTAAATGCGCCTAGTTTGGGGGCGTTTAAGAGATTGGTGGATAGGTTTATGGACGAAAAGGGATTGGTTTAGATTAGTGGGTCAATGTTTTTTTTTAAAAATAAGACTGGTCGGCGCAACATTGTGGGCCGAAGGGCCTGTTCCGCGCTGTAATGTTCTATGTTCTATGTTCTATGTTCTAATGCTCCACCCTCTCCGGGATCTTTCAGTGCTTACTTTGAGTCTGACATTGCCTCTTCATTGAGGGTTTAATTACCTCCTCTGAGGCATTGCATTGCTCACAGACTTCTTTTTTGGAGCTGCTCGCAATCTGGGTCTTCTCTGTTGTTCCTGTCCCCTATCTTTTGTTCCTTCCTGTGGTTATTGCATGAAATGTTCTACAACTTTAAATGCATTACAGCTTTAAGACTATCAACTCTCCTTTTCTTTTAACTGCCACAGCTGCTGTTTCTCTCTCTGTCTTTGCTTTTCCTGTGCTTTTGGCACTTTGGTGGAAAACTACAGCTTCTCCTTTTGGACCTTTTTTCCAGGCTACTAGCTTCTTCTGTTTGAAGACTTCCAGGATGATTTCTTATTTTCTTAGTTCTTTTCGTTGGCTGTAGAGTGTATTTTTCTCTCCTCCCCCCGAAGCCCTTGTTTTTTTATTGATTTCACTTCTAGCTGCCACGTTTTCCAACCAGGACCATTAGTTTCTTTTTAAAAAAAACTTCTTAGTCTACTTCCTTTTTAGCAGGTAGAGGACTCCTTTCATTCTAAAACTGCCAATCTTCCCTACTGCAATCCCTCAGTGCAAAGATTGTTCCAGGACCTGTTCCGATCAGGAGATCTGCAAATCTCAGCGTCACACTTTCCCACATTTTTAGGACAAGTTCTATAACTTCCCTGAGGCTTTTCTTCTCCTTTTTCTCTTTTTAGCCTCTTGATTTGTCTAACTGCAGCAAATGTTTGCCTTCTATCCAAATTTCTTCTACTTAAAATCTGGATCACAGCTCTCTTTTAGCTGGATATATCTTTTTACTTCAAACGCTCCTGTCCTTAATCTGGATGGCCATAAAACATTAGACAGGGGTCGTGGGTAGAGAGGTGGACTGGTGGTGTTGGGGTGGCGGCGCAGGCTCGTTGGGCCGAAGGGCCTGTTTCCCGGGCTGATTTTGTTCTTTGTTCTTTGTTTTTGTTCCTTTCTCTTTATCTCAGATTTTACTTCTCTTGCTCCAGAAGACTAATATCTCCTCAGTGTAATTTTCTATATCTTTCTAAGCCTTGATTTGTTGGCTATACTGGGTTCCTTACTTTAACTATGAGTGGCTGTGGAGATAGTGGACCCATTAAGTTGAGATTTTTCATAACTCACTAAATTCTAGGAGGGTAGCAAAACATTGGAAAACAGCCAATGTGACGCCCTTGGTCATAAAGGGAGAAAGGCAGGAAGTCTAGTCAACATAGCTTTATAAAAGGTTAATCATGTCTGACAAACTTTCTCAAATTCTTAGAGGATATAACAGAGAATACAACAATGGTGTATACCTACGGAAAGCAACTGGCCCAGATGGGGTATCCGGACGAACAGTCAGATCCTGCGTGGATCATCTGGTGGGGTATTTGTAGATATATTCAACCTCTCTTTATAACAATCTGAGGCCACTATCTGCTTCAAGAAGCCAACCATCATTCCATTACCTAAGAAAAACCAAGCAGTGGGGCTTAATGACTATCGGCCGGTGGCACTGACATCCATCATTATCATGTTCTTCGAAAGGCTAGTCATAACATGAATCAATTCCAGCTTCCCGGACTACCTGGATCCACTACAATTTGCCTACCACCGCAACAGGTCCACAGCAGATGCCATTTCCCAGGCTCTACAATCAACCCTGGAACACTTAGATAACAAAGGCACTATGTCAGACTCCTATATATTGACTACAACTCAGTCTTCAACGCTATTATTTCCACAAAACTCATCTCCAAACTCCATGGCTTGGCCTTGGCTCTGTGACTGGATCCTGAACTTCCTAACTCACAGACACAATCAGTAAGGATAAGCAACGACACCTCTTCCACAATCGTCCTTAATGCTGGTGCCCCACAAGGCTGTGTCCTCGGCCCCATTCTATACTCCTTATACACCCATGACTGTGTGTCCAAATTCCCCTCCAATTCAATTTTCAAGTTTGCTGATGACACCACCGTAGTGGGTGGGAACTCAAACAATGATGAGACAGAATACAGGAATGAGATAGAGAATCTGGTGAGCTGGTCAGCAACAATAATCTCTCCCTCAATGTCAACAAAATGAAGGAGATTGCCATCAACTTCAGGAAGCGTAGAGGAGAACATGCCCCTGTCTACATCAATGGGGACGAAGTAGAAAGGGGTCAAGAGCTTCAAGTTTTTAGGTGTTCACATCACCAACAACCTATCCTGGTCCCCCCATGCTGACACTATAGTTAAGAAAGCCCACCAATGCCTCTACTTTCTCAGAAGACTAAGGAAATTCAGCATGTCAACTGCGACTTTTCCCAACTTCTAAAGATGTACCATAGAAAGCATTCTCTCTGGTTGTATCACTTGCTCTACCCAAGACCACAAGAAAATACTAAAGGTCATGAATGTAGTCCAATCCATCATGCAAACCAGCTTCTTCTACACTTCCTGCTGCCTCAGCAAAGCAGAAGCATAATTAAGTACCCTACCTAGTCAGTACTAACTGACTCAGAACAGCTTGTCCCCTGCTGCCGTTAGACTTTTAAATAGACCTACCTCACATTAAGTTGATCTTTCTCTCCATCCTAGCTATGACTATAACACTACATTCCGCTCTCTCTTGTTTCCTTCTTTATGAATAGTATGTATTGTCTGTACAGTGCGCAAGAAACAATACTTTTCACTATATGTTAATACATGTGACAATAATAAATCAAATCAAATATATTTAGATTTCCAAAAGGCATTTGTCAAAGTACCACATAAGAGGCTGGTGCATAAACTAAAAGCCCATGGAATTGAAGGAAGTGTGTTAGAATGGATTGAAAACTGGCTGACAGTTAGTAAAACTACAGTTGGAATAAATGGGTCCTTTTCAAAGTGGAAAGATGTAATGAGTAGAGTACTACAAGGATCTCCCTCCCTATCAGCTTTGTGGGTGCACCTACATTATACCAGCCACAGCGTCTCAAGGCTCACTATCACCTTCCACAAGTGCAATTAATGATGGACAACAAATGAAGATCTTGCCTATGGAACTCATTCCAAAAACAAATTAAAAAAACAATGGTATGTGCTTGCTTTTTCCCTTCCCCGTTTTTGTTTATATTGGAATTTGCCTTCCTTTATTTTATTGACTATATTTCACATTATCAGATAGAAAATGAGTCCATATTCTGCAGTGGGATGATTCTTATATCCTCAGTTACAAATATTTGACTTTGGGCCTGGTTAATTTCTTTCAGATTTCCTTTACAATTTTGTCTTGAATTGTAGAGTTGTTCCTTCTCAGTAACATTTGACAAAGCTCACCTTGCTGATACCCTCAGCTGTTCTTCAGTTGCATTTTGCTTACTAAATGTCCAATGCTGTACTTCAGGGATATGACAGACTTAAGTTTACAAATGTGAGAGGTTGCAGGGGCAGTGATCTCTGTCTGGTCTTTGGGTTTACAATATGTTAGATTGGAGAGACAGTACAGCATTGCAGTACATTCAAAACAGTTCTGTTTTATTTGAAAAATACACAAATCAATTGTTCGGTTAATGACAATACATGTCTCCATGCAACAGAAAGACTCACCTTGCGAATAGCAACTGGCGTTGTTCCTATCCTCCATTTAGCATCACTTTTCTGGAATTTCCAATCCTCTTTTGTGGCTATTGCTTTTCAGCAGTCTCAGAAACTGCTTCTTGTTGACTGTGTACACTCTCAGCACAATCAAATGTTTACTTACTGCACACCCGTCAGAGTTTCTAACCAAAATCTGTTCCATAATCTGCACTTAATCTGGCCTGTTATATAAAATGTTTTTAAAAAAATCAAGAAGAAACATACCTCGCATTCTCCAAAAGACAAAGGGGGTAATTCTCGCCCTGCCAGTAATGTCAATAAACCAAAAGCAAAATATTTACCGCTGGGCACAAACTATTGATGCTTGAGGTGTTGATGCTTAACATTTTCCCAAACAGCATTAAAACAATGATAATGACTTTTTGCTGGCGTATTAAAATCAGCAATTAAAACCTTCACTGTGTGGGCTGATCCAATTAATCGTGGTCACGCTGAAGTTGGTGAGCAGTTATGTATAGAGCAGCACAAATTGGATATGTAAAGTGGCAAGACTAATAGAAGGGTCTATCTGCTCTGTGTGTGTGTCACATATTGCTTTCATAGAGCAGAACCAGGAAAAGTGATTGTATTAGTCATTTTCTGTGCCAAGTTAAGACATGTCATGAACTATTCTAGCTGATGCCAGGACCCACATACTGCCTGATTCATTATAACAAGCTACAACATTAACAAAATATTGGTTTTTGTGTATTGATTGTAGATTATATTAAATTATCCTCCACAGTAGCTTTTCTCCTTTTGTCACAACTATATCCATTCACATTAGAAATGAGCAGGAGTAGGCCATTCAACCCATCGAGCCTGCTCCATGATCCAATATGACTATGGCTCGCCATGTAAAGTCATAGAATCATAAAATCCTTACTTGCAGAAAGAGACCATTCGGCCCATCGAGTCTGCACTGACCATAATCCCATCCAGGCCCTAATTCGTAACCCCACAAATTTACACTGTTAATCTCTTTGCACTAGGGTCAATTTAGCATGGTCAATCAACCTAACTCGCATACCTTTGGAGTCTGGGAGGAAACCAGAGCACCCAGAAGAAACCCACACAGACATGGGGAGAATGTGCAAACTCCACAAAGACTGTGACCCGAGGCTGAAATTGAACCCGGGTCCCTGGTGCTGTGAGGCAGTAGTGCTATGACCACTGTGCCTCCATGCTGCTCACAGTTCAATATTTTGATCTCACCTTCAACCCTATATCCCTTGATCCCTTTAACCCCAAGAGCTATATTTAATTTCTTCTAGAAATTACACAATTGTTTCTTCTTGAATCATATGACTTTGGACTGTGGGAGCAAACTGGAGCACCTGGAAGAAACATACACAGACACAGGGAGAACGTGTAAACTCCACATAGACAGTCACCTAAGGCTGGAATTGAACCTGGGTCCTTGGTGCCTGCACATTTACTATAACTAATCCACCTAACTATACATCTTGGGACACTAAGGGGCAATTTAAGATGGCCAATCCACCTAACCTGCAAGTTTTTGGACTGTGGGAGGAAACTGGAGCACCCAGAGGAAAGCCATGCAGACATACAGGGGGAATGGGCAAACTTGACGCAGACAGTCACCAAGCTGGAAATCGAACCCAGGTCCCTGGCACCGTAAGGCAGCAGTGCTAACCACTGTGCTGCCCTGCTAGTTCTAATTCAGTGCTTTTTCCTGCACCATCCCCATATCCTTTTACATCATTGGCATTTAAAAATCTGTCAATCCCTACTTTAAGCATACTCAATAACTGAGTTTCCACAGCCCACTAAAGATTTCCAAAGATTTATAACCCTCTGCATAAAAAGAATTCTCACCATCTCAGTCTGAATGATTTCCTCCTTATTTTGAAATCGTGTCCCCTGGTTCTACACTTGTCAACCAAGGAATAGAGCAATAATCCTGTCTATACCTTTAAGTATTTTATAGGTTTCAATTAGATCACTTCTTCGAAACTCGAGAGCTCAATTTCCTCAATCCCTCTATAAAAGACAGCTCCATCACCCTGGAACAAGTCTGGTGAACCTTTGTTGCACTCCCTCTATGGCAATTATGCCCTTCCTAAGGTAAGGGGGCCAAAGCTGTTCACAGCGCTCCATGTGCAGTCTAACAAAGCTCCTATAGAATTGAAGCATGACCTCATTACTCTTGTACTCAAATCTTCTTGTGATAAAGGGCAACATATTTTTAGCCTCTCTAAGTGCTTGCTGTTCTTGCATGTTAGCTTTCAGTGACTTATTGATGAGGACATCCAGGTTCTTCTATACATCTGCACTTTCCAATCTCTTCCATTTAAGAAATACCTTGTATATCTGTTCTTCCTATCAATGTAGATAATTTCATTTTTTTCTGTATTATATTCCATCTGCCGCGTTCTTGCCCGCTCACTATGAATGTCCAAATCCTGTTAAAGCATCTTTGCATTTTTCTTATAACACACATTCCCAGCTAGCTTTGCGTCACCCGCAAACTTACAAATTTTACCTTTCGTTTCCACATCCAAATCACTGACATATATTGTAAACAGTTGGGGCCCAAGTGCTAATCCTACAGCATCTGAATGGTTGTAGCCTGCCAACTCAATAATTACCTGTTTATTCCAACTGTTTTCTGCCTGTTAACCAATCTTTAATCCATGCCAGCATACTCCCTCCTATCCCATATGCTTTAATTTTGCTAACCAACAGCCTGTGGGAGACTTCATCAACAGCCTCAAAATCCAAGGAGACTCCTTCCGATGGCTCCCTTTTATCATTCTATTAGTAAGATCCTCAAAAAGCAGGTTCATCAAACATGGTGTCCCTTTCATGAATCCACTACAACCCACTCATCAGAACTGTAAATAACACACTAGATAAAAATAACAATAGTGACTTAAATCAGTTAGTTTGTGTCCATAGGTTGAGTGCCAAATATGACCCAGCTTATTGGTAAGCATGCATTTCATTTTGTTCTGTGCTTTCAATCTGATAACAGTGGCAATATTGAAAGAAAATAATCTAACCAGAGACAAGCTTATCTGATCATTGGGCAGAGAGAGGTCTTGCCTGAAAGAAGTCCAAAGGAGGATTGTTTGATAGCTATCATAATATATAGACATTGAGGAGACTAGATGGTAGCATTTAAAATGATATAGCAACTAAATTGAGTCCACCTGGATAGATTATTCAAATTGCATTATATCAAAGGAAGAAATACAAGTTACATTCAGCCTAGAGGAACTTGCTTAGATGTCAGGAAGTTGTTTGTTTCTGAGTGGATTATTGGCCTTTGGAATAAGTTGCTGACGTCTGCAGCAGGATAGATTTTCTGCATATTCAAAAGGGATCTGCACATTTTAATGGAGAAGGCTGCTATCATAGCCTACTAAAGGCATGTGGGATATTGGATAATATATTGTGTGGTCATGATTGACCAGTAGTGATTCTTGCCATTCTCATGTCATGCCCAAAAGCTGGAGAATTTGATGCAGTGGAAGTGGAATGGGCTATGCATATTTAAATACTACTTTAAATATGCTAATCGTTCTTGCACTATTCCTGGGCATGCCATTAGAAAGCGATTGGGAGGATCGCAAACTGTTTGGTGCTGGATGCAAAACTGGTTTTTAGGCCCACTCACTATTCTCCAGGATCAGCGTGATCTGCGCAAGGTGCGACTAGGTCAGAAAATTGCCCCATGTATTAGATCCATAGAAGAACCACATAAATTGGCATGAAAAACCAATAAGGCTGAGGATTGGAAGCAGTTTAAACTTTAGCAAGGCAGATCAGGCATTGATTGAGCAGAGGAAAATAGAGAATGAAAGTAAGCGAGTGAGGAACATAAAAACTGACTGTAAAAGACTGACAAAAATAAATGTAAGCCCTTTGCAGTCAGAAATGGGAATTCATAATGGGGAGCATAAAAAAATGGCTAAGGAACTAATTTTGTACTTTGCTTCTGGCTTTGCAAAGGAAGATATGAATAATGTACCAAAGGTTTGAGAAGCATAACTTTTAGTCAGGAGCTGAAGGAAATCAGTATGAGTAGAGAAATGATTTTGGGAAATTTAATGTGGTTGAAGATGGATAAATCTCCAGGGTTCGAAAATCTTCATCCCAGAGTACCTAAGGAAGTGACCCTAGAAATAATAGATCCATTGTGATCATTTTCCAAAATTCTTTGGACTCTGGAATGATTCCTTCAGATTCAAGGGTAGCTAATGTAAGCCCACAATTCAAAAAGGGAGGCAGAGAGAAAACAGGGAACTACAGACCAGTGAGTCTGGTACTAGGGAAGTTGCTAGAATCCATTACCAAGGATTTCATAGCTCAGCATTTGGAAAGCAATGATATAATCAAAGTCAGTGTGAATTTACACCATGGAAATCATGCTTGACAAATCTCTGGAATTCTTTGAGGACGGAGCAAGTAGAGTTGACCAGGGAGAACTGGTGAATGTGGTTTATTTAGACTTTCAGAAGGCTTTTGATAAGGTCTCACATAACAGACTAATGTGTAAGATTAAAGCTCATGTAATTGCAGGTAATGGCTTGAGATGAATATAAAGTTGGTTAGCAGATAGGAAGCAAAGAGTTAGAATAAATGGATCTTTTTCCAATTGGCAGGCAGTGACTAGTGGAGTGCCGCAGGGATCTGTGCTAGGAACCAACTGTTCAAATTATATAGTAATGATTTGGATGAGGGAACTAAATGTATTATCACTACCCCAGAAAATAATTGAGGCCAAAATGTGTGATTTCAAGAAGGAATTAGACATAGCTGTTGGAGCTAAAGGGATCAAGGGATATGGGGAGTAGGTGAGATTAGGGTATTAGATTTGATGATCAGCCATAATCAAAGTGAATGGTGGCACAGGCTCGACCCAGAAGGATAGGGAGTTTTAGTTAAATCGGGTAGCATAGTCAGTCCAGGCTTGGAGGGCCAAAGTGCCTGTTCCTGCACTGTAATTTTCTTTGTTCTTGGAACGGCTGAATGGCCTAATCCTGCTTTTACTTTCTATCTATGTTTATATGTATGAATCCATGAGTCTCTAAAGTGCAGAGGTAATATGCTGGTGAATCCGAATCTTACAATAGTAAACCTGTCAGCTGGTTTCTTGAATTGTTCACAATGACTTGTGGGATTCTTAGATGTTGTTCCTGGTTGCATTTGGGATCTTGTCCTCGATACAAAAGGACTGCATGGAGGTTGAGGAGCAGGAATGGGTCCGATATGTCTTTGGTTACACTCACCATTGAATCATTGCATGCAATTATTCCATAGGATCTTGGTTCTGAGCAAATCTTTATCACCTCAGCTGGCTGTCACACACCTTCTATGGGTGCAAACTTGTCCCATCTGTAAACTTGGCAATCTTTACCCACATTTTTATCATACGCATTGGTCATCTTCCCAGGTAGTTTTAAAAACTGGGCACTAAATCGTGAGAGAGTAGAATGTGTAAGAGTTGATAATTTGGTATGCTCTGGTCCACTAGACATGAACTCTGCCAGAGATGGAATTGTTGTATTTAACTCAGATATAACATTATAATCAGCCTGATTTAACCATCACGCTTGTGCCCATTTTCGGGCACAAAAACTTGGTAAAGTTGAGCGTGAGGCGAGTGGTGCGATCCGCACCTGCCTTTGCGCCCGTCCCCCCTTTACCAAGGGCCTAAAATGGCCGCCATTGAAACTGTGCCCGAAATGGGCGCGATGTCAACAATTGACTTAATGGTCTGCATGCCAAAACTTACCAGCACTTCCCTCTTCGTCACCATGTTTGCCGGTCCAGATTCAGTGCGAAACAGATATGATCTGCAAAGGTCCGATTTGGGCATCTCAGCATCTGAGGAGATACGTTCAGAACTTCTGGTGGCTTGGACTCAGATCGGTGGTGAGGGGGGAGGGAAGCAGGTCAGGTGGCTCTCTGGTCGGGCGGGGTGGGGGGCTGATCGGATGGTGGTTGGGGGGAGGGAGATAGGTCAGATGGCTTGTTGGCAGGGGGAGGGAGAGGGGTCAAATGGCTCTTTAGTGGGGGGGAGGGAGTTGAATCAGATGGCTCTCTGGTGGGGGTGCAGGGGTGGGGGGTGGGGCAGGGATAGGGGGTCCGCTGCCACTCTGCATGTGATCAGTGGAGAGGTTCGCGGCCACTCTGTGTATAATCCGGGGAGGGGGAGAAAGAGCGGGGTCTGTGATCGGTCTGCGTAGTGGGAGGGTTTGGGGGATAAGGGGCTCAGTAATGTTGTGGGGCTGGGGCAATATGGAGGCCAGGAGAAGGAATTATCCGGCATGGGAGCAATGTGGCAGGAGAGCATTTGCTGCAGTGTTTTGGGTGCCTTAACCCCGCTTGAGAACGGTCTAAACGTCGGATCTGAAACATTCCCAGTTTTCAACTCTGCCCAGAGCTTAGAATTAAAATGGTAAAACTGGCCCAATATGTAAACCTTGTTTGGCCTGTCTACATTTGAGAAATAGGAATCTTCCCATGTGAATAATTTATCCAGCTAGGCTGTTTGCTCGAGGGTAAAGAGGAAAAGTGGTAGTGTATTTGATATTCTACTGCACACATATAACCTAAAATGGCTAATCAATAAATTGCTGACTGTTATTTGCAATAATCCCTTTGCAAATGCAAAAAAAACTGAAAATAGCACTTGGATTATGCATGATAGTTGTACTGACAATTGCACCATTTGTCAAACAAAGGGGCATTTGGTAAAATAGTCGACAGTAAAGTCAATGCCATAGACGTGGAAAAGGTCAGATGTAATTCTGAACCCAGGATGCTAGGATGCAGAATCACTGATTCTTCGTGCTGACTTGCATTTCATGACAACTAATTCAATGTTGTTATTCACACCTGGCCAATAGAATGACTGCCTTGCACAAACCATGTCCACATGTGAGGAATAAACTGTTGAAAAATATCAAGTCACAAAGATTCCAGTATGATGACCTGCTTGCCTTTAAAGATTATTCCCAGGAGAGGCCTAGCTCATCCCAATAAGTCTAAAATTGTCATGTGTGTCCGTGGCCATGCTGCATTGAATTTGGTCTTTCTTCAATTATGGTTTTTCACCATCTCTGTGGAATCTTTCACCAATTCCTCTTGTAGCTGCTCTCACATGCATTATGAAAAAATGCACTCAATAAAAATTGATGGACTTAATATTCTCCTGGAAGCGTAACATCACAGTTCCCTTGAAACTGCCAAATTTGTCAAAATATTCTGTATATTTTGAAAGTCAGTCGTAAACTGAGATATTCGGAGTATTTTCAGAGGTCGACCTGCCATGTGAGATCAGACTGTCTCCACGAATGGCCATTAGCGCGAGGGCAATGCATTCTGGTTCCCGCAATCACTGGGCGATCAGTGGTGAAGAACATCTGTGTTAGCAAGGAGGATTGATTATAATTGTACTCCACAACTATGGATCCTGCACATTGATATAATGAACCGCTGTATGCCAAGTTTCACAGTTGTAGGTTTTGCCATGTCCTTCCATAGTTATGGATACATGTCTTTTAGAATTTACAGAGGTAGCATGTTGGTACTTGCCCTGCACAAATACTGATCAGTAATGAATAGTTACCATCTTTCTTAGGACAGATAATTACAAAGACTTTGGATGGTGTGACGGGATTGACAGTGAGAAAGCTGGGTTCATCACTCTGTCTCATAGTGTGCATCAGCATCATCTGTTGATTTGTCAGTCACCTCATGAATAGGTTCCTGACGGAATAACAGACAGTTGTTCTTATTGCTTGAAGGGACCTATTGTACACTGTCTGTATGAAGCAGTTCACAGCCCCTTGTAGCTGCACTAACCTTTGCTCTTGTGCATTGCCACCTCCATATACCTTGCAGAATTGATGGAAAGCTGGGCATTTCTGCCTGCAGAAGGCCACACTTTCCATGTGTCATTGGGTGTTCTGGTAAACGTGTCAACAATTGGGGTTCAACTTGGGATCCATAAGCTTCGCCAATCTGTGAGGATCTCTTTGTACTTGCATCCATCCTCAGTGCTATGTGTTTTGGACTTGTCTAGCAGATCTTGTTGGAATGTGTCCATGAGAGTGGATGTAATCCGCAACTCAACAATTCTGTCTGCTAGTTCTGCATCCAAAAACTGACAGCAACTACTTTTTTCTCTACATCTGTTGACAAAGTGCTCTATGGTTTCTGTAGGCTGCTGTTGGAATGACATGAACTCTAGATGATGAATGTGAAAGTTCAATCTGATTCTTTTGGGAATTCTTTAGCTCTTCTGCTGTTAATCCTGATGTATTCAGCTGGTATAGATCTTCATTCCCAATTGCTAACTAAAATTTTGTTTGCCTGTCTGGATCAGAAATTCCTGCATCAAGGAACCATAGCTTTGTACACTGTTTAAGCATTTTGATTTCAGATAATAGATCAGCTGCATCCCAATTCAGGCTGGAGAATTTTGTGCACATTTTGACAATATTCCTTTGACCTTCTTTCTCCTGTAGTACCTGGGTTAAGTGCCACTGTAGCTGCTTTCATGCACTTTTCAAAAGCACAGCCTCCCGTAATTGCTACCTCCTTTTCCTGATTTTTAGGATGTTTTTGTTGGCTGTTATTTTGTCTGTTTGACTCTCCACTTACTATTGATCTGGCCCATGCCCTAGTCACTCACCTTTCCCACTGAGCTACCCTGGAGCTGGTCCTCTTGACATATTATCCCACTTACTAAACTGAAAGGCTATGTGCTCCAGTCTCGCCATGAGGGATCAATCTGCTCACTAGCTCTTTATTTGAGCATTGTGTTTTCAATGCTGCCAGGCTGAGCACCATGTCATTTAGAAGGAACCATTGCTGCACACAGCATCAGGTGTTTACAATGATATAAAAAGCACCATGAGGAATTGTGTAAACACGTTGTGGCTTCATTTATTGAGATTAATTGCAAACATTTATACAGAGGTAGTAAACCTGGAGACATCAAGGCAGTGAGTGTGTGTTCTGCTGAAAAAAAAAGCAAAAAAAGAAACTAAAGCTGGATCACATGACACACTGCCTTCTATTGATGTCATTCTGCCATTCCTCAAATGCAAAGTACAACACTGTCCTAGATAGTAAGTGCCTCAAGCTGCAATGCTGCAGACAAGCCCTCTCTTTTGTCTGCTGCACCATTTCCCTAAAGTTTGAGTCTTTCAAATCATTCCAACAGCAGACTTCAGTTTATTAACATAACTACCCTTTTAATAAGGTGTGATTATACTCTGCCTTTACCAAATGTATTTGTACCATGTTTCTTGTGCTGGCTTTATTTTAACAATCATTCCATTAACTTGTGCTGCTTGGTTAACTGACTGTTAACCAGTAGCCTCTGTTGTTACTGTAGAAGCATAATTGCTCCTAATTTGTGGAATGTTTATCTTAATCTGGGTTGATCCAGAGTAGTTATTTTAATGTTTTCCACTTGTTTTTTTCAGAATAGGGTGTGATTATGTTGATTGACAGGAAAAAAATCATGTGACTGGATGGGATTGGGTTTACACAGAGAAATCAAGTCAGTTGCTGCCTAGGATCTTTAGAGAGAGATAACTTTCTGTGTCTCTTTCGGTCTCTGGATTTGGAAACTGGAACCTGCCAGGAACAATGTTCCTTTTGCTGGAGGCTGCTGTATGCAAGTCAGAAGGCATGTTTACTTCTGTATTTGTCCAGAGGGCTTCAAAGGCTGGAAACAAAGCAACCACATGATCATTCTATTTTTGCACTGAATATGAAGAAGTGGGGATAATGCTTTGGAACTATAGAGATGATTAACATCTTTAAGTATTTTCAATTGGTGAAAGTTATGCTGATTCTTTTTTGTTATATTTTAACTGTGTGTTAAACAAAGTTTGTTTTAATCAAAACTTCCTAGTGAGTCAATTGAAGCACACGTGAGTGAAATACCTTATGCTTGCCCTAATACCAAAATCAAAAAAGTTGGGGTCTAGGCTAACTTCATAACATACCTTGGAATTTTTGACCTGCTCTCTAACATAAGGATTGCAAGTTTAAGAAGGGAAGGCAGCCCAAAACTACTTGGTGCATGTCTGAGAACAGAGGTGGCCAGCGGTATGATAAGCATAACATGTCCTGGATCCCTTTACTAAAATCAGGTTAATGAGGTGAGCCACAAATTTGCATCCTCCTCATCTCTAGCAGACGTCTTGACATAGGCAAGCCATGAATCATGGCACCTGGGCACGGAAAGCAGAGTTGGCCAATTTCTTATCCATTGGGCAGGATTTTCCAGTTGCGCTCAACCCAAAACCGGAAAATCCCTCCTAAGGTCAACAGATCTTTGCACGGGCCATCCCCCCACCTGCTATGATTCCCATGGCTGGGGTGGGGGGGAGGGGGAACAGTAATATTTCCCCTCTTACGTTCAATAGACACCAAAGGATGACCCTTTGATCACTGCAGTGATTGATAGGCTGCTTAGAATAGCTTCTCTGGAATGATCTTATTCTATTCCTTCTATCCCTATTATAGCACATGTAAATCTAAAATCATCGCAGAGTACAGCAGTCAAAATGCAAGTATTATATCAACGACATCAAGATACAGCACAATTTATTCAAAGGTTGATCCTAATATGTATAACTACTGGAAAAGAGAGCAACAATAGCTTGCCACTAATGTGGAGCGTAAGGGAGGTCAGGTGTTGGAGACAAGTAGCTGTGATATTTTCTATGCATTGTCTGTTAAATGTAGGTCATTTTTATACATCATAGTGTGGGACTCGAACCAGACTATACAACGTGTCTTTTCTTAGTTCTTTGGTATGAAGCCTGTACTTGGGAGATTTTGACAGCAAATACACGTAAGTCATGTTTTAAAAAAAAGGCATAGCTAAATTTAGGCGTTCAAGTCTCACATTGAGGATTGATGAAGGCAGATCTGAGGAAGTCCCCAGAGGACCTTGGCTGTACTGCTTGTATAATTGAGGTTCACAGTACTACTTCTATGCCATTAGCCTGCTAATAGATTGACTGCAGGCCAAAGATTTAAGTGTCGGCTACATCTTACACTCAATGTAATATGTAAGTTAGTTTCCTTTTAATTTCGTCACTGTTAGAAACAGTCAGACACACATACACACACACACGTCACAATTCCATTTATGTTTGCACAGAATGTGCTATTTTTTATAACATTTACCTCAATTAATTTATGCTAATAAACAGTTCTCTCCCAATACAGGTGATTCATCATAAAGCATTGCCTCCTTCAGCCTGGATTTAGTCCTAGCTTCTGATGAATCCAAGACTCCAGTGATACTGTGTAATCAATCAGGATGAGGTGAGATCGACAATACCTGTTTAATGAGGGGAATTCATGTCAAGAGCTTTCGGATTGCTTAATGGATTTTTATGATGAGTTTTGGCGGTTTCTTTCGCAGTACAGTATTAATCACAGAGCAGCTGCAGAAAGGACTTAAAGCCCAGGCTGATTTGAACTGGTTAAATTCTGGGGTGGGGAAGACATAATAATGAGTCCAATTTGGAATTTATCCCATCCCTGATTTTCCCTTCCTTCATCTTGCAATTCAACATCTCAGTTACATCTTGAGTTCCATCCAGGAGAGAACTGACAAATCTCCCTCCACCAAGCGGTTGACTTTGAGTTGCTGGCAGCTTTTCTGTCAGTGAATCAAGCACTTGGCTGCTTGAGCTGCTGGAGACATTTTCTTAAATACAAAATAGAAAGTAATTTTAACTTTAGGCCACAGTTTATCAATTCATGTACACAGATTTCACACAAGCAGCAGCCAAATGAACTGCCAACATATTTCTATTATGCACACAATAATCTGTTGATTGCTTGTCTAAGCTTTCCTCATTAACTGGTGTTCAGATTCCAGCCTGTGTAAAGTGTCTGGACTGGCACATCCTTCCCTATATTGTTGTCTAAATGCTAACACAAACCTGACTTTTCCTAAATAAATTCATTTATTTGCATTGTACACGTCTACATGTCGCTTAATGCAAAACAAAATCTAGATGGATGTATCGCATAAATGGCTAATCAGCTGTTTACTTGAGAGTTGTTGTATTGAGAGTCTGCATAATGGCTTCAACACCGTACATATATTAAATTCTCGGGTCCTTTACTTCACATTACCGGATTACAGCTAAATCTGAGTTTGTTTTATTAGCAATTGGTTTTATTGAGTCTTATGTCACAGATGCTTTAAAAGAATTTCCCTAATGTTTCATGCAAACAGTGGGCCTGATTTTATCATCAAGTTGTGCCTATTTTCAAGCATGAAAATTTGGTAAAGTTGGGCATGAGGCAAGTAGCATGATCCGTACTCACCTCCACACCGGTTCCCCCTTTAACAAGGCCCGAAAATAGACGCAATCAGGACTGTGCCTGAAACGGGGTTCGCCCATCTGGAATTGGCACCAAACAGATATGCTCCATAAAAGTCTGATTTGGGTGCGCCATCTGGGGGTTAGTGAAGAGGTAAGTGCGTCGAATCCGACGGCTCTCTGCTACTTATAAATGTCCTTTTGTTGTAGCTGTTTTCTTTCTTGGGTCGGTTGGGGCTCCAAGTGTGGCGGAACAGGGGGCTGTTGTGCAGCAGATGTCTGATTTGCAGCACGGACCCAGGTCTCAGCCCTGACCTCAGGTCTTGTAGATGCTGCTGGGTCCTAGTGCACTCAGCACTCTTCCACTGAAGGATGTGCACAAAGCCCTTGCAAATTGCACTGTTGCAGCCTTTCAACTTTTTAAGAAATTGTGATTTTAGGAAGCATTTGGCTGGGGGCATGGGCAGTAAGGACAGTGACTACTGATGGGCCGGGGCAAGCAGTGTTCCTTAGTCTCTACATCTGTTTCTCTCCATCTCTAACCACCCCGCTTCAGAGTGACGAGAAGGCTTTTGTGATTCCATCAATTGATCTTACGGTTCTTTTGGTTGCTGCTGGAGCTGAGGAGGAGGAACGAGGAACAATTTTAGGCACAGAAGGCTCGGGCCTCACCAGTTGCAGGAGCAGAGGGAGACAACCACCAAAGGCAGGAGATGGCTGCCATTCAACTGGGGTGGGGGGGCACAGGAGAAGGCAGGCACAGGAGAAAGGGGGGAGGGGTTGCGGGGTGCACAGGAGAAGGAGGGAGCAAAGACCCCAGCAGTTTGTGCATGAGTGTCATTTAAACAGATTCGGACACCATTTGCCACTGACATCTCTGTCTCCAAAAGAGCACAGTGCAACACTTGTGCCATCTGTTGCAGGACCTGGCACCTGGGGTGGGGGGAGCACCCACTCTCGGTAGCTGTCAAACTGACGGCCACTCTGATCTGATCAGCGACTGGCTCCTTTCAGACCCCTAGTGGAGCTAGCGGAGATGTATGTATCATTTCTCAGTCACCTGTGCACACCAGCAGATCACAGAAGCCCTGTATGCTCGGGCTGGGCAGTACATCAAATTTTACCTGGACCAGGCCCACCAGGAAGCAGGGTTCACAGCCATTGCAGGGATGCCTAATATACAGGGGGCCATCAACTGCACCCACATTGTCCTGAAGGCTCCCCTACAGAACCAAGATTCCTTGATGCAAAATAGTCTGAGCTCTGCATTCATGCTGACACCTGGGTCCACAGTCTGTGTCGTGAGTAAGGACACAGGGAGGGAGAGGGGTGTGGGAGGAGTGGTGGGGATCAGTTGGAGAGATCCCACTGTGTTTTAAGGTAGTCCTTTTTCCCTCGGTAGCTTCCTGCCTGTTCAATATCTTTGGCAGGCAAGACAAGTTAGCCATTACCTTAAAATTGTCGGATCATACTCCCAAATAAGGAAACTGGTTAGCCCAAGTCTGTGGCTTACCTTAGCCATTGTCTTTTTAGATGAGACAATTAAATTTTATGTGCCCCAGCCATTAACTTAAATGGTCCAATCCTTCCATATTTGATGGCGACGAAGAGACTGTTCACACCTTTAGGATCCTTATCAACTGTTGTTGGAAGAAAACCATCAAGGAAATGGATCTTACTTACACTGGCTGAGCATTCATTGAATTTGAAGTCGTTTCATGCCTGGGTATGTCTGCTTATAATTCACTTGGAGTCTTCCTGAAGCTTGACAACATTGTTAATGTAATGTCAGGTGATGCTTAGCAGCCATTTTAAGGCCCACCACATATATTTTTGAAAGAGAGTACAATGTTTTTATTAAAATAATCTGTAACCTTAACTACACACCATGGCACTTACATATCCAGCAGATTTCTTTTGCATTTTGCATTGTGAGGAACAACATTGAAGGAAACATACATGCACAGATAACTGAATGTGGTAAGGAGCACAGACACTAGGCCAAAGGACTAAACATAATTTCCAGCACAAACACTTGATACTCCGATTATTTCTCTAATTTTGTTTTACAACATTTAGCATAACACTTATAATCATTTATCAAATCATAACTTGTGATATGTTTAATGCAGAATTATTGCCAAGGGCAAGTCTTTTGCAATCTTTTGATATTTATGTTGGAATGGGGTTGACAACTTGTTAAAATGTCAATCCTATCTTGACACTTTAACATTCATTAAAGCTGATGACAAATAAAACTGTAAAGTGCATTCTAGGACAGCAAGTTTTGACGGTGCCGTGTAAAGATGTCTTCTTTGGAATTATATTTGTGTTAAATCCAAAAGAGAGCTCTTTGCAACCAATATATATTTCCCTTGGTGTCTTCCAATTTGGACAGGCAGTTGCTAACTGCTGGGCAGACTGAGCACAAGACAGGCAGACTGAGACACAGAATGCAGATTGGCTTTCTAAAAGGCCGATTCAGTAATTCCACCAGAGAGCCAAGTTGACCTCTCGAATTCAGTGAGGTCAGCTCATTATTGTAATTTGAATGCGCTGCCTTAACATTCTCTGAGTGCAGGGCAGGCAATAAATGGAGGGGGTGGGGAATCATGAGAACTGCACCACCGTAGTTTCAAGCACTGCTATGAAAGGTCCACAAGGGCACATGGGCTTTTGTGCTGCCTTAGACTGAGACAGGTGGTTTTTAAACTCTGTCATGAGGCTATCTCCTTGGTCAGATCAAGTGTGGAAGTGGTAGGTCGTTCCTGCTTGTCCGAATTGCTTCTGACCTCAATGGCATTCGGTGATAATAGCTAATATTCTGCTTGAAGAGATGCAAATTAGCCAGGTTTAGGGTGCAGCAGAACCCTCCTCTGAGCTACAATGTTCAAAGCACTGGCACAGATTTACTGTAGTGAGCAATCTGTTTCTGTGCGGTATTTATTTGATGATTCTGAATGTGGTAAGTTGTGACTGATGGGGTGAATGCTGACTCCCACATCCTTTGGGATCAGATAAGCACCATGTTGTCAGAGATGAGGATGTGCCAAGGTAAGGCTGCTCACAGCTTAACGCCTCAGATTAACTCTATAAGTGACTCTGTTTATTACAATGCCTGTGCCCCGAACCTGACATTGCATGAATGTAACAGCATTGGAAATCTGGCAATATCGCCCTGATTTTCACCCGTGCAATACATCAGGTCCATCCAGGTCAGTTTCTGTAGCTGGCATTTAAAAAGGTATTTCTTAAGTTCATTGTAAGTTCTCAGAGGTGAGGCTGTGAAAATGCCACTTGAAACTATTTTTCTGCTGTTTTGCTCACTCAGTTGCATGAGGCAAATGTTAAGCTAGGCATAGACTGACCCCCACCTTATTGAAGGGTGGGATCATTACATGTGAAGGGCCACAGTGAGCAATAAACTTATACAGTAAGGCTTGGGGACATTAAAACTGATGTAGAGATGTAGGTGTTGGACTGGGGTAAACACAGTAAGAAGTCTCACAACACCAGGTTAGAGTCCAATCAGTTTATTTTATAAATAAATTGGTTGGACTCTAACCTGGTGTTGTGAGACTCCTTACGACATTAAAACTGCCAGGCCTTATTTCCATATTCAAATACCAAACCCTACCTTAAGCAGGCAGAGAATCACTGCCTATTCAACAGGTAGGAACACAAATTTAGATGGCAGTTGGCCACGACCAAAGGAGCTACTAGAATGTTCTCTGGCAGTCAGGTAAGTAGTGAGGTAAAGGAATGTGACAACAGTCAAGGGAGAATCACAGAATTGTAATAGTGCAGTGGGAGTCCATTTTTATCCATTCTATCTGCACTCTCCAAACAGGCATCATGATTGAGTGCCATTCCCCTGCCTTGTCCCTGTATCTCTGCACGTTGATTACTTGAATATAAACAATGAATGCACTTTTGAATACATCAAGTGAAAGGAAAGGGAGGCTGAAGGGTTCCTTGAGACCCAAAGGAGCACTCCTGACCCTTCTGTGCTACAAGAAAACTTAAAGTTTGAAAATAGTTTTTTTTTTTCGCTTTTCCCAACCCAGAATCCAGTTCTTGATCAATTTTTGACCTTATTAGGAAACCAGTACTGCATCACTGCTCAGACCTCAGTGAAAAAATCAGGTACATCAAGAACACCAGTTGGAGCCCAATCTGCACAATTGAAAAGGAGCATTCCCCCGGGAGGGTGGAGGTTTGGAGTTACGAGTTGGCTGTTTTCCATCAGCTGTGCACCTTGGAGGCATCAGCCTCTCTCCCTCCATCCATTCCTGCCTCTGACCACAGCGGGTGGCAACGGCACAGAATGAATGGCAACTCCACACCATGCTGGGATCTCGATGTTATGAGATCCATGAGTCGGGAACAAACCCGCTGTTTGTGGGCTTAACCTTGGAGTGGAGAACACAAGTGAGATCCAGTTGCCTTATGATTATTGGAGTGTCCCTTTAGTTGTCCACTTGTGTTGACCTTAAACTCCTTCCATTTGAAAGGACCCTTCTCCCACTTTGAGGTGTCTCACAGACTGACTGACTGACTACGTGGTCAGGGTCAAACTTAAAAATAGTGTGCATCAACTTCTAGATTTGGTCACACCTTTTAACCATGTCCCCTGCCGACATCTTGCCATCAGCCTTGACCCAGCTAACGTCACCATTCATCTCCCGCTGTCACTCTTGAACCTTCCCCAGTTACCCTGAACTCAATTATGATCCACCTTCACAAACTTCCCCTCCCCTCAGAGCCAACATCCATTACCATCCCCCCTCCCATTATCCGAGCCATCTGTAACTTCCGAGGAGACTTTCACCCTCTTCCTACTGCATCCCACTCCTCCCTTTAACTGCAGCTGTTCCCTCCATAACCAGTGCACTGGACGTCATCAACAGCACCATCAATCCTGCCCTCTAAGACACTCTTCCATCCCATCCCTCTTCCCTGGATACTCCCTCCACCCCCCCACTTCCCCACCAGACCTGCCTCCCGTGTCCAGATTTGCCCATCTCCCCTTGATATAACTGAAGTTAGACAAGGTCCCCAAGAAGACCAGAGCAGCAGCTACTGGCCTTCACCTCTTCCATGACTTTGAGGCCATCAGGTGCGTGCCACTTGTATACAGTCATAAGATTGAGCATTCTATATTCTCGCTGACTTGGACATTAATTTTGAGGACAAACTTAATTTCTGTGAACTGAGCTAACCGTATAAAGTGCGGCTATAAAGCTAGGAATCCTGTGATGAGTAATTCACTTCCTGACTCTGCACTGCCTGTCCACCATCGACAAGACACAGGTCAGAAGTGTGAAGGAATACTCTCCTCTTATCTCGATGAGTGCAGCTTCAACAACATTCTAGATACTTAACACTTGGCAAAGTATCCCACTCAATTGGCAACACCTTCCACAAACCTTCACGCCTTCCCCCACCAACACACTCTGGCAGCAGTGTGTACCATCTACAAGATGCAGTGCAGGATCTTAATGCACCTTAGACCATGCTTCCAAAATCCATAACCACGATCATCTAGAAGGTCAAGGGTAGTAGTTACCTGGGAAAACCATCACCTGGAAGTTTCTCTCCAAGTCACTCACTTTCCTGACTTGGAAACATATCGCTGTTCCTTCACGGTTGCTGGGCCAACTTCCTGGAATACCTCCCTAACAGCATTGTGGATGTACCTACACCTTAGGCACTGCAGCAATTCAAGAAGGTAGCTCACCAGTTTCTTCTCAAGGGCAATTAGGGATGAGTAATAAATGTTGGCCTAGCCAGTGAAGCCAACATCCCATAAATCAATAAAAAGAAACAAATTTTATCCCATTGTCAGGAGAAAGATTTTTTGGTCTTTGGTGAATGAAGTGCCTCAACTCCTTCTGGACTCAACATCGTGTTCAAAGCTTTAAGTTGTTAAATCCAAAAATGCCTTTTGTCCCAATGCAATCCCTATTTCCCCAAAGGGGTTTCTGCCACTTGTTTTTAGGTTTGCTTTTACTGAGCATGAACAATTGTTCTCCTATAAACACATACCTTTACCCTACCTTTACGCAATATCAGTGTCTTCTTGAATCCTGAACTGCCACTAACACCCGCTTTGTGTTGTGCACTAGATATCTTTATGCATTGTCTCCTAGTTGACAACAATCACTGACATTGTTTTTCCTCCATCTGTTCCAACACCTCAAACAGCATAAAATTCATCACTTTTGTCCGTCTCCTTAGCTCTGCTAAAGGGCCACACGATTTTGAAACACTGGGGAGATTTTCTGCTCCTGTTTTTGGGCAGAGCAGGAACATCAGAGAATTGTGTGCGAGTCCCAAAACAGCTTTTGTGTGTGGGATTTTCCACTGTGAATGTCCCCGTTCCCTCTGCCAATGACATAGTGTGAATCCTGATTTTGAAAGTTGCATTAATTGAAATGCTATTATCAGACATTTACAACTGACAGATCTCCACATTAAATTGTCCATTCACATTAGCATGGTTCATAAATTCATAGATATAGGAACAGAATTAGGCCATTCGACCCATCGAGTCCGATTTACCATTCGATCATGGCCGATATGCTCCTCATCCCCATTTTCCTGCCTTCTCCCCATAGCTCTTCAACCCATTATCAATTAAAAATCTGTCTAAATCCTCCTCAAATTTACTCTGTCCCAACATCCATCACACTTTGGGATAGCAAATGCCACAGATTCACAACCCTTTGGGTGAAATAGTTTCTTCTCAACTCTTTTAAATTTGCTGCCTCTTATCATAAGACAATGACCTCTCATCGTAGAATACCTCACAAGAGGAAGTATCTGCTCCATGTCTATTTTATCCATACCTTTTATCATCTTATATACATCAATTTGATCTCCCCTCATTCTTCTAAATTCCAAACTGTATCGGCCTAAACTGTTCAATCTCTCCTCATATGACAAACCCCTCATCCCTGGCATCAATCTTGTGAATCATGATAAGTCCCCCACAACATGCATCTGATGAGCAGAACCTGCCAGAGATGCAAGGTTAATAGTGATGTTCGGTCGATACCCTGGCACTGCCCTCTGGCATTGCCCTGCGCTTTTCCTTCCCAAGATCACTCTTTGCCAAAAAATGGTGAATTTTCACCCATTAACTTTTGTTTCTTACTTCATAGATGTTGCCAGACCTGCTGAGTTTATCCTGCATTTTATGTTTTATTATTAAGGACGTGCAGTGGTAATTTTAACCCTAACAGCCTGGTATCAAACCAACAAGATTAACACCCCATCTAACATCACTGAAAAGATCTGATTCCCTCAATTGCCTACATGGTAGGTTAGATTAAATCAATAAAGCAACATATGAAAATCTGAAATAAAAGCAAAAAGTGCTGGAAAAACTCAGCAGGTCAGGCAGCATCTGTGGGGAGAGAAACACAGTTAACATTTTGGGTCCAATATCACTCTTGGAACTGAAGAAGAGCAGAAGGCTGTTGGGTTTTGTGACTGTTGAGGATGAGGTTAAGTCAATCTTTATAATTTGTTAAATTATGGCAAGTTTGGCAGATAATTTTCAGTGTACTTGACTTATGCTGCCTCACCAGTGCCAGGAACCCGGGTTCGATTCCTGGCTTGGGTCACTGCATGTGTGGAGTTTGCATGTTCTCCCTGTGTCTGCGTGAGTTTCCTCCGGGTGCTCTGGTTTCCTCCCACATTCTGAAAGGCGTGCCATTTAGGTACATTGGGTACACTGAGGGAGAATTCAGCATGGCCAAACAGGTGCCAGAGTGTGGCGACTAGAGGACTTTCACAGTAACTCCATCACAGTGTTAATGTAAGCCTACTTGTGACTAATAAATAAACTTTACAAGATACAAAAACTGAATTTGTGCACTGCAGCTGTTCAACAATCCTAGTTATTGAGTCAGTTAGAATCTTGAAAGGATAGACTAATTTTGTAGTTGAAGAAAATAATGCCCACAAACAATATTGTCCCTTTAAAATTATCATTCAACTAACTGTATTAAAAGAGATTAACGGGTTATTATCTCTCTGTGCAGCCTTGCAGTATGCAAAATGGCTGCCAATTACAACATCAACTATACTTTAAAGATGTGTTCTGTTGGTTGTGAAGCACTTAGAGAGGTTCTGAGCTCATTTAAATGCAAGTTTTTTTTCTTTAACAAGGAGAAACAAAACTGCACATGCACAAGTTAATTATATAAGAGAAGGTTAGTCCAAATGAAAAACAGCTACTGTTATATTTTACTTACCAGAATAAGGCAGCTACAGCCATCAAATTACACTTGATTTACTATCAACTGTAGATATATTTGCAAACGATATGACTTTTTTATTCTCTGGTTAATATTCTGTTCAGTAATTTTACTTATTAATTGCAGTCTAAATCAAGGTTTAATATTATTATCTCTGCAAATAATTCAGGACAATAGAAAATTCCTATGGGGTTATAAGTAGATCCAGTCAATAAAACAATTTTAAAGCAAGGTTTTAAGCTCTTTATCAGAAATGTATTCAGATAGCCACGCCAGTAAAACTCTTCCCCTGATGATGAGGGAGCTGAGTCTCACTTGTAAGAGAAATCTAAACCTCGGAAGGATGCATCCAGAGTTTGAAAAAGGAAATAGTTGTATACACATACATGCTTCTGATGACAATGAGGATAAGGATGGCCAATAGCTTGGCCAAAGCCTTAAAAAGAAGGCATAAGAGATTTGCAAGAATATAGTGCTTTTCGTGACCACTCTGTCTTAACACTTGATTTATTATTGTCACATGTTTTGGGATAGTGAAAAATGTTGTTTCTTGCGCACTATACAGACAAAAGATACCATTCATAGAGTACATAGGTGAGAAGGAAAGGCGAGGATACAGCATGTAACGCTACGGTCATAGCTAGAATGTAGAGAAAGATCAACCTAGTATGAAGTAGATCCATTCAAAAGTCTGATACAACAGGGAAGAAGCTGTTCTTGAGTTGGTTGGTACGTGATCTTGGACTTCTTTGTCTTTTTTCTGATGGAAAAAGATGGAAGAGTGTATGTCTGGTGTGCATGAGGTTCAGAAAATGAAATGCTTTATGAATTGCAGTCACTGTTACTGAAGGAAATGCAGCAGCCAACTTGCACACAGCAAACGGCAAGGTGACAATAACCAGGTATTCCATTTTTATTTTGTACTGTTGCGTGAGAATAAATATTGCCCAGGATTATTTCCTGCTCTTCTTCAAATGATCACTTTTAATGCCCACACACATTCAGGTGGATTTGGGGACTTGGTTTCAAGTCTCACCCAAAAGAATGTGCCTCCAATGTGTGGCAGTATTCAGCTGCACTGATTTTTTTGCAAACTCTGGAGTGGGATTTGAAACCAGGACCCTATGGCTCAGAGGTGAGAGTGCATCCAACTGAGCCACAGCTAACACTTAGTGCATGTTTGAAAAGAAGAAATGAAGTAGAGAGGCAGTGGTTTACAACAGGAATTGCAGGGCTTCAGGCTTAGGTAGCTGACGACATGGCCATCAATGATAGAAAAATTAATATCAAAGATGCTGAAGAGGGCAAAATTACAACTCACTCATACAGCAAAATAAAAGGATGAACAGGTTGAACATGGTGGGTTTTATTAGATAGGCGTTGCTTGCTTACAGTCAGATAGAACAGGGAGGAAATCCCTCTAATGTCTCTGGCGTCACTACCCTTCATGTGACTAATCAAACAGATATTCATTGGTTCGCAATGAATAATAATCTCAGCAGATGAGCTGAGGCACGGTTGAAGTTGGGAAGTGATAGAGGTGGAAATAGGTATTTTATTCTGATGGTATAGATAGATATAGGATTGCAAGCCCACCTGGTGTGAAAGGTCTAGTCCAGTTAGGCCAGAGGAAGTGGGGTATCTGGGCAGGCCCAAAGCGAAGAGTAGGCTCTGCACAGGCCAGAGGGGCCACTGGTAGCATGAGGTGTATGGTGGCAGTCTGGGTGGGCTTGAGGGGTCCAGCTGGCAAGTGGGCATGAGAGGGAGGGGAGGGGTGAGTTTCTACAGGCCAAAAGGGTCCAGATTTGTTTAAGAGGTAGCAGAGAGGGTCCAGGAAAACCTAGGGCAGCACAGTGGTTAGCACTGTTGCCTAACAGCACCAGGGACCTGGGTTCAATTCCCGGCTTGGTTCACTGTGTGGAATTTGCAGGTTCCCCATATCTGCGTGGATTTCCTCCAGGTGCACTGGTTTCTTCCCACACTCCAAGAACGTGCTGGTTAGGTGCATTGGCCATGCTAAATTCTCACTCAGTGTACCTGAACAGGTGCCGGAATGTGGCGACAAGGGGACGTTCACAGTAACTTCATTGCAGTGTTAATATAAGCTACTTGTGACACTAATAAATAAATTTTACCTTAAAGAGGTCACATTAGGCTCGAGGATCAATGGTCTAGGGTGGCCCCAGTCATGATCTCACCAGAATACCTCCAATTATCTTCACTTCCCAACTCTCACCCCACTTCAGCGCTCCTCAGGTCTTGCCAACAGTCACTCTTTCTCCTCTAGGAGAATGCCCCTTCTCTTTTTCTCCCAGAGTTGGTAACCCTGGATTCAACCTCAGTTGCCAGGGGAAGGTATAGGTTTGGTTGCTAAGAATAGTGTTTGTTACAGGGACAGAAAACAATAGCCTAGATCTTATGATCAGGATTGGAATGGATATTTCCAACTTAGACCAGACAAAAAACAAAATTCCCATTTACTTTCTGCCTATGTTTCTAGCTAGTTATCCAATGGAGGATTGTGTAGGACTCAGTCAGAGCAGGAAACCCCAGAAACATCAGCAAAGGGAAAGTGCAAGCACACCCTTTTGAACATCAATAGCTGCAGGATTCCAGTAAACAAAGTGATTAAATATCCTAAGGCTTCTGTAAAATGCTACTGAGAGAAGGTGAGTCTGTAAGTGGGTAGGGTAGGTAGGTGGGTGAGGGGATAGATGGGTTGAGAGTAGTCACATTTGGAGGGGTTGGCAGTTCAGGGACCAGTGAGGTCAGGTTTGGTTCAAAGTTAGGTGTAGGTGGCTAGTCAGATTGGAAAGTGGACTAGTCAGGTCAGGTGGAGGGAGATTGCAGGATGGGGGTTTGGGGAGGGGAAAATGGGCAGGGGGGTTGGTGGTCAGTGTGAATGATGGGAGGGTCAGCTCTGTAATTACTTAGTGGTGAGATAATACTTCCCCAAAGATTGATAGAGTGTCAGACTCTAACTGAAACTTAGTCTGCATAGCCGAGTTTTCAGACCAAATTTTCAACCATTCTGGTGGGGGAAGTGTGGTGGTGGGGGGGGGGGGGGGGAGAGAGAGAGTTGGCCTTTGATTATATCATCAGTCCAGTGGGGCAGGGCCTGATGGACCAAGCAAAGGCTGGCTCCACAGAGATCAAATGTCATCGTTAAAGAGCATCCCAATCAGTGAGGATAAACATGCCCCAGGCCCTCCCCCAGCATGAATACACTGGGCATTCTCCCCTCCACCATCCAAACAAATATTGTGGCTCTCTTCCCCGCTCTTCCTTCCCCTGCCACTTCACCAACCAAAACAGCAATATAGCAGTGTCGTGGGCACAGCCACCCCCCCATTCCCCCCACTGCCAGATTCGTCCTGTCCTCACTGCCAATTTCCCCCTTTCATAGGCATCAGCCCTTCCTCTCCCCCACAACACATAACAAGAACTCCACCATGAAGCTCCCCAGAATTATCAAATTTGGGACTTCCCTGGCACAGGTTGGCACTCCCAGGTTGGTATTGTTAACCTATACCATGTCACTGCCTGGCATGCCCTTCTGTACCAAAAGGTTTTGCTTTAACTTGATGCCCCTGGCGGGATCCCTTTGACTGATTCCCATCTTTATAATGCTGTTGCAAATTTTGCCAATGTGACACTATGTTGGTGAGGTTTGAATATTCAGTGAGGGAAGAATCACGTGGCAGGGAGACCTGTTAATATTATTAAAATCCACTGAAATATATTGAAATGAGGATTTAAATAGGGGTAGGGACCTCGTTACATCACTGGCAAGGTGCCGGGAAAATGGGGAATGAGATCTCACCAGCAATTTTATGCCCACTGTGCCATTTGCAGTCTTGAAGGATATCAACACAAAATGGCCTCATCATTTTTCTGTCAAACATTTCTTCAAGAACCACACTACCAGAAGACCATAGAGTATAGAAAAGATTTGCCAGGATGTTGCCTGGTATGGGGGGTATTAGCTATGAGGAGAGATTGAATAAACTGAGATTATTCTCCCTGGAAAGATGGAAGCTGAGGGATGAACTGATAGAAGTTTATAAAATTATGAGAGTATATATGGGGTGAACAGTTGAAAGATTTTCCCAGGAAATGACAATTACACATTCAAGATTAAGGGGGCAAAGGTTTGGCAGAGATGTGCGGGGGAATTTTTTTTAGTGGGTGCTGGGGGCCTGGAATGCACTGCCAAGTGAGGCGGTTGAGGCAGTTATGTTAGCCACATTTAAGACCTATCTTGATATGCCTATGAACAAATGGGAAAATGGGGGATGAAAGTGGTTGGTCTCGATAGGACAACATGATTGGCGCAGGCTTGGAGGGCTGAAAGGCCTGTTTCTTTGCTGTACTGTTCTTTGTTCTTTGTATTCAAGTAAATTCAATGGAACTGTCTGAAGTTTCTGACTCAGAGTTGGAGACATTTTCGGAGGGTCCCGGACAGAAGGGGAATTACACATCAGGTATTCAAACTTCCTGAACAACTCCCATGGACCCAACGCACTGTGTGACTATCCGAGATTGGAAGATTTGAACTGAACAAAATGGGTTGAGAAAACATAATGACTCACAGTCGGAGGAGGAATTAGCACTGAATGTGTTAGCCATTACTGGTGCTGCACATTGAAACTGGGTTACTCCATTGCTGGACAGCCAGCCAGCAAGGATGGAAGTAGGCACAGGAGCAGCAGTCTCATCGGTGCCAGGGACTATTTACAAGGAGAAACTTAAACACATTCCCTTGATGCTATCAAAGATAATGCTGAAAACGTACGCAGATGAAGCGATTCCATTGAAGGACTGCATTGAACTAATTGTGCAAATGCAGCTTTGGTTCTACATTTAGTAAAGGGCAACTATCCAGCATTAATGAGTCATACATGGCTGGAGAAGATTTGACTGAACTGGGTCAATGTCAATATGATGACCAATGGAGAATCAGGCCTCACAAAAATTTTAAAGAAACGCATTGTTGTTTTTGATGGTTAACGAGAGGCCATTGAAGATATTAAAATTGAACTGGAAATGAAAGAAGAAAGTCAAAAAAAATGCTTGAAGGCAAGGTCTCTACCATACGCTATTAGGCTGATGGTGGAAGCGGATTTGGTATAAATTGTGAAGACAGGAATCTTGGGGCTTGTCAGCATTAATGAATGAGCCACACCCATAGTTCCAGCCATCAAGAAGGATCAATCCATAAGAATTTGCAGGAACTTGAATGTCACTATTAATCCAGTGTTATATGCAGAACAGTACCTGTTATTTCACATTGAAGACTTATCCGCAGGACGCCGACATTTCAGCAAAATTGACCTGAGCTGGTCCTACTTACAGAAGAATATGAATAAGAAATCACTGGAACTTTTGGCAATTGAGAGACACAGGTTTGTTCCAGTACTGAAGATTGCCATTTTGTATCACATCAGCTCCTGCATTATTTCAAAGAGAGTAAAAAGTCTGACAACACCAGGTTTTAGTCCAACCTATTTATTTGATAATATACTCGCAAGCTTGCGAGTATATTATCAAATAAATAGGTTGGACTAAAACCTGGTGTTGTCAGACTTTTTACTGTGTTTACGTCAGTCCAACGCCGGCATACCCACATCATTATTTCAAAGAGCAATGGATCAGATACTGAGTGGAGTCCAATGCTATCTGGATGATATCCTAGTCACTGGAAGAGATGAAGAACATCTTTGAAACTTGTATGTCATTCTCCGGAGATTAGACAACTATGGCCTGAGAGTTCACAAGGAAGAATTCTTCCAATCCTCCGTCAAGTACTTGGGCCATGCAATTGATGCCACTGATCTTCTCAAACCTCCTTTAAAAATTAAGGCTATTATAGAGGCACATGCACCTCAGGATATTAAACAGCTGTGTTCTTTCCTCAAATTGTTGAGCTATTATGGGCAGTATGTCCCAAACTTGGCAACCATTCTGAAACTATTACATGATAAGAGGTGGAATTGGTTGGATCAAAGCTTTTATGCAAGCCAAAGAAGCATTACTTAAATCCGAAGTTCTTATGCATTTTGATTCTACTCTGTCCCTACAGTTAGCTTGTGATGCATGCCCTTATGGTATAGGAGCAGTGGCCTCCCACATCATGCTATCGGGTGAAGAAAGACCTATTGCTTTTGTGTCCTGACCCTTCAGCAAAGTTGAAGGAAACTATGCACAGATTGAAAGGGAAACATTACGGATCATCTCTGGAGTAAAGAAATTCCATCAATTCCTGTATGAGAGAGAACTTACATTGTTGACGGACCATCATCCACTAACAACTATTACTGGACCACACATGGGAATTGCAGCACCTGCAGCAAGTAGAATACAAAGGTGGGCAATGCTTTACTCACACATACTTACACCATTAAGTCTATATGGTAACATGGATGGCCTTTCAAGATTGTCACTGCCAGGTACTCAGACTACTCAAGCAGGAATATCTTCTCCTTTGAACAAGTAGGTAATACATTAGTCACTTCTAGGCAAGTGAGAAAAGAACATCGGAGCAGAGGTGATGGATCCAGGAAAGACTTTGGAACTAACACCTAATCTAAAACCCTACCATTCCTGGAGATTGCAGTGTCAATAGAATCAGGGTGTGTTCTACGGGGATCATCCTGCCATTGCAGAAACAGGCTTTAGAGGAATTACATGAGTTACTATGGAAACATATGCATGAAGGAAATAGTGAGAAGTTACTTCTGCTGGCCTGGACTGGATGCAGAAATTGAAGAGAAAGCCAGAACATGCTCTTCCTGTGTGAAGATAATAAACCTTCGACTATTAGCATTGTTGCATCCATAGGAATGGCCTGAAGAGGCTTGGCAATGAGTGCACATGGGCTTAGCAACACTTTTTGGAAGACATATTTTCTTGATAACGTTTGATGCGCACACAGTGATCAGAGGTCACAGTGATGAAATCTACTTCATCAGAGAAGACTATCGAGAAGCTAGGAAAAGTAGGAAAAGTCAGTTTGGATTCCCTAAACAACTGGTAAGTGATGGACCACAATTTATCTCACAAGAACTTGGAAGTTTCTTACAGTAGAATGGTATTCAATGTGTCAAGTCCACACCATGTCACCCTGCTACCAATGGACTAGCAGAATGTTTTGTCCCAACCATGAAACATACTTTGAGAGTAACCAGGAAACAATGTTTACTAATCAAACATCTTAAATTCCTACAAGTATATAGGAATACCACACATTCAATGACTGAGACTCCTACATTGCTAATAATGAAGAGACAATTATGTTCAACATTTGACCTGTTGAAATCTCCAGAAATGAAGTAAGTTGTGCAACAGCAACAATAAAGAGTAGTAGAATGGTGGAAAAGCAAATTGAAGCATAGAGTTTTCCACCAAGGACAAGGAGTTTTGACTAGGAATTACTCCGAAGGAGAGAACTTAATTCCTGCCACGATCCTTGTACAAACTGAACCTGTCTCTAACTGTCTCGAGTAGGATTGACAAGGGGGACTGTTGGAAGCCACTGTTTTATTTTACTTTTTAAAAAAATTTTTATTAATGCTTTCACACAGGATAAACCATACTGAAACCTGAGGTTTTAACTTATGCTGGGATCATGTTACAATGTTACATGTGCTGCTCTGCTTGTCACGTATTCAGTTGTGTGATTTAGCTAACCTTGGCAAATGATCACTAACCTGTGCACAATGCATGATCAAAAGTCAGAGCCAATTGGTGTTGGCCACCCTTTACAGGTATGTTTAATTAATCAATGATTGTGAATGGTCATTCTCTGGAGCAATGAAT
Source organism: Carcharhinus amblyrhynchos (assembly GCF_965287045.1). Taxonomy (NCBI): domain Eukaryota; kingdom Metazoa; phylum Chordata; class Chondrichthyes; order Carcharhiniformes; family Carcharhinidae; genus Carcharhinus; species Carcharhinus amblyrhynchos. The sequence continues at coordinate 39,723,315 of NC_137333.1, read as the reverse complement.
AATACTGTGTAAGAACAATAGAAAGGAGAGAGACTGGTGAAATAGTGAGAGAGAAAGAGCACGAGCAATACTGAAAAGGTGGTGTACGTCTTGTAAGAGAGACAAAGAATGAACTCCTAATAAACTGATATGTTTGTACTTAAGACCTACAAGGGGTCAATGAATTTTTTTCTCCTCCAGATAATGTCATCTCTGGTTTGGACAATGTTAGATTCAAATGTGGACCACCTGTTAGCTAGGAGAACAGATCCATCAGAGTCAGAACCTGCTGAGACTCTGGATTCAACTATACAAAGTCCTGATCTGAACCTTTCTATAACACCAATACCAATTGGACACTACTGAAGAAAGCAACATCTCATCTACAGATTGGACACAGAGATAAACTCTAGTTCCTACATCGAATCTGGTCAAACTAACCACCAATGACGTTAAATGGAAAGACAAAAATGTCAGAGATTATCAGCAGTGTAAAGAAAAAGACACCCAAGGGTCACTGTAACTGCTTTGAGAGTGACAATCTCTTTTTTCTGGTTGTATCACAGCTTGGTATGGCTCCTGCTCTGCCAAGACTGCAAGAAACTACAAAAGATGTGAATGTAGCCCAATCCATCACGCAAACCAGCCTCCCGTCCATTGACTCTGTCTACACTTCCCGATGCCTTGGCAAAGTAGCCAGCATAATTAAGGATCCCACACACTCCAGACATTCTCTTCCACCTCCTTCCTTCGGGGAAAAAGATCCAAAAGTCTGGAAGTCACATACCAACTGACTCAAGAACAGCTTCTTCCCTGCTGCTGTCAGACTTTTGAATGGACTTACCTTGCATTAAGTTGATCTTTCTTTACACCCTAGCTATGACTGTAACACTACATTCTACACTCTCTTGTTTCCTTCTCTATGAATGGTATGTTTTATCTGTATCGTGCAAAGAAAAAACTTTTCACTGTTAATGCATGTGACAATAATAAATCAAATCAAACCAAACTTCCAGACTCTGATTTATTAATAGTGATTGACTGATTATTGTTCATGTTGAACTTGTTGGGGATGGAAATGTTATTATTTGTATTAATTTCATTGGCTTGCTGAGCTCTGTTGTATTCACCAGAAGAGACATCATAAGCCCTTAGTGCAGGAATAGGAAGAGAAGCAGCCATTAACAGAAAACACACCTGTAAATAAAGCTCTGCTGTTTTAGATCTTCCATGCTCCCGAGCATCATTCTCCAAGATACAACATGGACAATTAACTCTGGCTATTCCAACATTTAGCCGGAGGGAAGTTCGGCTGATACAGTACTGGATGTTTGACAAGCAGTCTGATCATTTAGAAGCAGTGAAGGAGTTGAGAGGGGAAGTGGTGACAATGATATGGGGGCTGTTTGTAATTTGGATCATATCAATGAAAAGCAGTATATTAATGAGAAATCACAAGGGAGAGCTAGGGTTAGGTCCTTGGGAGACACCAGGTAGAATGGCAAGTGACCAGGTAGTGAAGCCATTGGAGATAAAACACTGGCTATGATTTTATGACTAAGAATGGAGCCAACCCCCACCACACTGAACAGTGAAGAGGAGAGTATGTTGGAGAAAAGTGGTCAACCATATCAAAGGCTTCAGCAGGTCAAGAGAGTTGAAGAGGAAAAGTTTATCTTTGTCAGTGACCCAGGATGCCATTTGTCACTTTGATAAGAGATCTTTGAGTACTGTAGCAGGGACAGAAAACTGGTGGATTCAAATGTGGGTTTGTAAGAAACAAGCACGAGGATTTGGG